>NC_142012.1:32916041-33276916 GCF_049901735.1 Notechis scutatus
TCTGATCATGAAATCCGTAGAGGAGGTGGTGTTGCTATCTTCTATAAAAAGTCCTTACATCCAAAAAACATCCAAGTTACCCAAGAGCTTGCTCCTCATGAGACCATTATCTGTAAACTGACCTTAAATATCACATTTAGGTTCTTACTATGTTACAGAGCCCCTGATTATAACATCAACCATGTAAACAAGCTAAATACACTACTAACATGGCAGCATCCTGCTGACACGATTTTATCTTTCTTGGTGACTTCAATCTACTTCATATTAACTGGACCCTAAACGAATGTACAACTGAACTCATACATGGAACCTACTACAATGCAGTAACAAATCTGGGACTGGAACAACTAGTAACCAACAATAGTAGACTTAACAACTGCCTCGATCTCATCTTCTGCAATAGTTTGAGTTCAATTTATGGAATACAAATTAAAGAACCCTTTTCCAACAGTGACCACAACATGATTTATTTTGTCTCAATATATGCCCACACAAAAAAATCATCACAATGACCAAATCCCCAATTATAACTTAAAAAAAGGCAACTATGATCTTATAAACAACGATCTCTCTTCCCTTGATTGGCAATTTCTATTCACTGGATGCAATACTGTTCAAGACCATTACAACTTATTCTTACTAGAAGTCAAAAGAGTCATCAAACTATATGTACCAATAACAACTCCCAAAACCAGAAAAAACAGATGACCCATAACAATAAGGAAGCTTCAATCCAAAAACAGATCCCTTTGGTGAAAAAACAAATCTGGTCACGTTGCCAACATCAAAAGCTGATACAAAAATATATGCCACCAGATAAAAACTGAATGCACTAATTATCACATTAAACAAGAGGAAAACCTTCTACGCACAAATTCCACCCATGCTTTCTACAGTTTTGTAAACAAAAAACTAAAAGACTCAAGGCCCATCCCACTCCTGAAAGGACCGAATGGCAAAAACTGCAATGACGACACCATCAAAGCAATTCTCTTTAACACATTTTTGGGTTCAGTATTTGTAAACAGCAATGGATCAAGCCCAGTACTTCCTAGTCGAATCACAGAAAACTACAATGATCTGATAAATATCGATTTTACAGAAGACATTGTTGAAAAAGCACTGCACAATCTAAACCCATCCCTTTCTATTGGACTGGATGGAATATGTGCGTACTTCTTAAAAAAGCTATCCATTGCCATAGCCAAACCTCTAAGCATAATCTTTGAAAAATATTTCAGGACCAGCTCCTTGACAAAACTATGGTCACAAGCCACAGTCATCCCCATCTTCAAAAAGGGGGACCCCAGCCTAGTTGAAAATTACAGAACAATCTCCTTATGCTGCATCACCTGTAAAGTCATGGAATCAATTATGAACCAATCCATTATCGTCCACTTAGAGACAAACAACCTACTCTCTCATAAACAATTTGGTTTCAGAAAAAAACTATCCTGTAATCTGCAACTCTTACACTGCAAAAACATGGATTACACAACTTGATCAGGGCAAAGCAATAGATGCAATCTACATAGACTTCTGTAAAGCCTTTGATTCAGTGGTACATGATAAACTACTAGTAAAACTAAAATCATATGGCACCTCTGGGCATCTACATAACTGGATAGAAGCATTCCTGTTAAATAGACAAAAAACAGTCAAAATTGGGAGCATCCTATCAAATTCTGTACCTGTCAACAGTGGTGCCCCCCAAGGCAGTATTTAGGACCAACTCTCTTCATACTCTACATAAATGACCTCTGTGATCATATTAAGAGCAACTGTGTTCTCTTCGCTGATGATATAAAGCTATTCAACACCACAGACAATACTACTACCCTCCCAAAAGACCTTGACTATGTATCAGAATGGTCAATCAATTGGCAACTTCAAATCTCAACAAATAAATGCTCTGTCTTACATATTGGTAAAAAAAATCCAGAAAATAAAATACAAGCTAAATAATCAAGACCTTGTTGCGGATCCAAACTTTGTCAAGGACCTTGGAATATTCATCTCTAATGATCTAAGTGCTAGAGCCCACTGTAATTACATAGCCAAAAAGGCATTAAGAGTTGTTAACCTAATCCTATGTAGCTTTTTCTCTGGTAATATCACACTACTAACTAGAGCATACAAAACATTTGCTAGACCAATACTCAAATACAGCTCATCAGTCTGGAACGTATCTGATATTAGCACAGTTGAGAAAGTCCAGAAAGAGTTGTTAATCTAATCCTACATAGTTTCTTCTCTGGTAATATCACACTACTAACTAGAGCATACAAAACATTTGCTAGACCTATACTTGAATACAGCTCATCAGTCTGGAACCCATATCATGTATCTGATATTAACACAGTTGAAAAAGTCCAGAAATATTTCACAAGAAGAGTTCTCCGCTCCTCTACTCATTGCAGAATACCTTATGCCACCAGAGTTGAAACTCTACACCTAGAAAACATAGAACTACACCGCCTCCGATACGATCTAAATATAGTGTATAAAATCATACATTGCAATGTCCTACCTGCAAATGAATACTTCAGCTTCAATCATAACAATACAAGAGCACACAATAGATACAAACTCAAGGTTAACCACACCAAACTTGACTGCAGAAAATACGACTTCAGCAACAGAGTGGTCAATGTTTGGAATACTCTACCTGACTCTGTGGTTTCTTCCCCAAACCCCAAAAACTTTAACCTTAGACTGTCTACTATTGACCTCACCCCCTTCCTAAGAGGCCTGTAGGGAGTGTGCATAAGTGCACCAATCATGCCTACCATTCCTGTCCTATTGTTTCTTTTCATTTTTCTTATAAGTATCTATCTCATGTAGTCAAAACTATGTTTATTCTTATACCTGTATCTTGTAAGCGATTGACAAATCAAATAAATAAAAATTTAAAAAAAATAAAAATAAAAGTGGGAGACCCTACACCATTTCGGACAAATGGCAATCCAATCTCTTCTTGAAAATCTCAAGTGATGGTGCTCCCACAACTTCCAAGGACAAGCTGTTCCATTGGTTGATTGTTCTCACTGTCAGAAAGTTTCTCATTTCCAGATTAAATCTCACCTTGTTCAGTTTCCATCCATTATTCCTTGTCTGGCCTACAGGTCTTTAGAAAATAACTTGACCCCTTTCTCCCTGTGGCAGCCCCTCAAATATTGGAAGACTGCTATCTTGTCTCCTCTGGTCCTTCTCTTTACTAGACTAGCCATGCCCAGTTCCTGTAACCGTTCTTCGTATGTTTTAGTCTCCAGCCCCCTAACCATCCTGGTTGCTCTTCTCTGTACTTTTTCTTGAGTCTCAACATCCTTTTTATAATGTGGTGAACAAAACTCGATACAGTACTCTAGGTGTGGTCTTACTAAGGATTTATAGAGTGGTATTAGTACCTCCCTTGATCTTGATTGTATCCCTCTGTTAATACAATTTAGGATTGCATTAGCTTTTTTGGCTGCTGCTATACACTACTGGCTCATATTTAGCTGGTTGTCCACTAAAACTCCAAGATCCCTCTCACAGTTACTGCTATTGAGCCTGGTTTCACCCATTCTGTATATGTACTTTTAGTTTTTCTTGCCTAAGTGTAGGACTTTACTTTTCTCTACATTGAATTTCATTTTGTTATATACGGCCCATTGTTCCAGACTGTCAAGATCCATCTGGATCTTGAACCTATCTTCTTGGGTGTTAGCTCTTCCTGCCAGCTTAGTATCATCTGCAAATTTGGTATGTTCCCCTTCTATTCCCTCATCTAAATCGTTAATGAAGATATTGAAGAGTACTGGGCCCAAGACAGAACCTTGTGGCACCCCACTGCTTACTTCCCTCCATGTAGACTTAGATCCATTTAGGACTACTCATTGAGTACTGTTTGTCGGCCATTTGTGAGTCCTTCTAGTTGTGGTGACAATGGCAATTATATACCTCGGTATTTGGCAAATGTTATCAATAAACTGTGCCCTGAAGTCTTTGCATCTGATATTTTCCTAATTTCAGAGCCAAAGAAATAACATGATATTTGATCAACCATCTAATAAAATCAGTAAAACCGAAAGGACTGATCAATTACTTAGGGAAAGTAAAGTAAATTTCACCTATTATAATTTTCTATACTGTACACAGCTTCTATACTATTAAAACCATGTCTATAATTAAAAATAGAACAATCTTCCCTAGAGCTTGCTTTGATGCTTTCCCTCCAAGCACTTTTGCAGGGCAGATTCAGCAAAATCCGATTATGCCTGCATAGATCAGACAATACCTAGTCTGTTGGTTACATTTTATAAATTTTATTTTCTTCCACTTGAAATATGGCATATTGGATTTATGGTCAGACTAGCTACTGTACTGGCATGAGTCAGCAGAAGGAGAGAAGAAAAACTGTGGAGGAAAAGGGCTCTGATATAGACTTAAAGTGTAGCTGTGCTGTCGTGTGGGAAGAAGAACTGCTCTAGCTGCTAGTCAAGACTATTATGAGTCAGGTGAAGAAAACATTCTTATTGGCCAAGTGTAGTATACAGGTGTTGGACACTAAAATCTGGAGGGAACCCACCTTCTCAATTACTGGAAGACATGCTGTTGATTTCAACTATAAAAGGAGATAAAGGTGTAGGGAGAAAATTAAAGGGACATGTTGCAGATATATGTGTGTTCCTTTAGGCATCAAGGCAGCAAATGTCTTTGGAAAGACTGTGAGGAAGTTGGTGGCTACAGAGAGACATCACTATGCATGTGCTGATCCAGTTCAGGTTGTTCAGTTCAGTGTTCAGGTACCGATTCCTTACTCCATGAAAAAGACATCAACCAGAGGCTTCAGGGGAAATGTGGGATGTGAAAATCTGGACAGAGGGATGCACCCATGGCAGTCAAGGATAGAGAGAAATGGTGCCTGAAATAGATATCTGGAGACTTCAGAGAAGTCCCAGATTCAGAAAGACTTGGCCAAAGATCCAGGGGGAAATGATATATCATTCAACATCTATTCTGACATTCCTTTCTTACTGAAATGCTGAGGGAGGAGGAGGAGAAGAAAAGAGGAAGTTGGTAGCTAAGCAACAGAGTGGGCTGTTGCTAGGGAATAGTCCTGTGAGAGAGACAAAAAGTTATAAACTGGAAAATTTGGATACTGTTGTAAATAGTTTTTCTTTAATTCCTGTAAATTGATGTACATAGAAAAAGAAAACAACCAAAATCTTCCATAGGATTTTTTTTTCCATAGGATTTCTTGGAAGCGATTGTCCTTCTTAAAGTCAAACACATATAACTAGCTAAACAGAACTTACAGTCACATGGTTACACTAAGACAAAAAAAAAAATACTATGCCTATTTGCATTGCCTTTTAAAAATTGCTCACTTGAACAGGAGAATTTTACATGTTACTTCATAACAGACAGAGATCCTATCCAGTTACCTGTTGCCAGATTCTGCTATATCTCATTATGACAACATATAAGGTCACCATTAGGGCACAATATAACTAATATGGATATATTCATGGTTATATATTTAGGAGGATAAAATATTTTTCTTTGTGTATAATTTTATTAATGTTAGTCTAATACAGATTTTATTCTGATGTTTTGATGATGTTAACTGTAAACTGATAAGAGCTTTCCAGAAATAGGTAATGATGTGAAAAATCTACCATAGTTGCAAGGCTCTATAACCAAGGGCTAGCAGAAAACAACTATTCATTGTTAAGAATGAGGGGGGGAAATCCTCAGAGGAAATAGATGGAAACAGGATAGCTGTTGATCAGAGTGGAGTCTGAATCAGGGATCTCCAGACAGGTAAAGATTGTGCCAAATGAAATTCAGAAGATTTATTTAGTGTATTGCATACAATGTCAGGAAAATCAACACATGCTAGATGCACAATGCAGTTCTGGCAGCCTAAATTGCTAGTTCATTCTGTTTGGCATTTGTGCATCTATCCTTGATACACTGAAGGGGACAAACTAGCTTAGTTTGCTCAGGTTGCTGGCTCTTCCAGGCTTCTCTGCCAGTCACACCTTAACTCACCTCATGTCACAATGCCTCGCTTTTGCTTTCCGCATACATGAATGCAGCCAGTTTTTCCCCATCAAAGTGGTATCCATTTATCTACCCACAGTATTGCATGCTTTCTAACTGCTGGGTAGGCAGGACCTAGAGATCAAGTGATGGGAGCTCACTCCATCTCATGGAGAAAGACTCAAACTACCAGAATGCAAACCATTTCTGGCCAGCAGTTCCAGCATCATAAACAACTGTGCCACTGCCTTCTTTTTTATACACTTGTCTAATTCAGATTTGAAATTTGAAAACAATATCATGTCTAAGAAAATAAAGTTAATCTAAAAAGCAGTCTAATAAGACAAAAAAATAAGGAATCAAACTTGGAATTTTTCTCTCTTACTGAAGTAAGTGGAAAGAAAGGCAGATAGTGAGGTAAAAGGAGAAATAATTAGGGGTTTCTTCCCCTGCAGTGTAGCACACATGTATATACGAGTGACTTCCTAAATATAACATCAGTTTCACTAGACTTAAAATAAAAAAAATGGAGAAAAGGAATGGTGATTTTGCAAGCTGCACAGATATTTTTGATTGTCATGATTGAAGAAATATGAGACAAAGTTATTGTCACAAAAGACAGTTCTAATTATGATATATAAAAAAATAACCAGGTATACCAAGTAAACATTTTGATATAACACGAATGGTTGAATTAAATACGTATACATATGTTTATATACATATGAAAACTCTTCCATCTCTTTTTTAAAAACCTTTTACTTTTCATTTTAGCCACGTTAATGTTTTTTTGCTATTATTGCTATTCCTCCTCCTGATTTATTTTGAAGTTCCGTTACTAAGTTTAGTGACCTGACATTTTAAATCCCCCAGTTATTTCTAAGTTCAATTGCTTGTCTATTATTGCAAAAATCCATATGGTTATACTTTTAAAAGGTTAATTTAATGCAGTAAGTTTATTGTGTATTCCCCTTGCAAGATGCTTCACCTTTTATCCTTGTTCTTCTTTACTTGTTTGTAGATATTAGTTATAGCACAAAATTATGGAAACAAGATTCCAAATCAAAAATAATCCTAGATCAAGATCATACATGTAACTGTAAATGTGCCAAATTCAACCTTTACATTCCAATGAACATGTTTTTTATTATTATTATTATTATTATTATTATTATTATTATTATTATTATTATTATTATTATTATTATTATTATTATTATTATTATTATTATTATTATTATTATTATTATTATTATTATTATTATTTATTTATTATTAACCCTCCAAAGTGACATATTTTATATGTACAGATTACACAATTAGATTCAGTGATGACTAATCAACACTCATTTGAAACAGATTTCCCTATACATTTTGTCCATATTGTTTTTCTAAGCCTCAGAGGATTTTACCCTTTTCTTATCATCTTTCTCTTTTTACTCACAGGTCTTCCCAACAATTCCTCAGTCACTCCATAATCCATTTGTATTATGCTAAGTTTCCAGTGTGGAGAGTAGGAGGAAGAAATAAAGAGCTCATATCTACTGCCTTGAAATACTGCTATGCAATGGGAAGAATAAGAACATATCTTGGTAATGGATAGAGAATGGTGATATTGAGTGAAAATTTTCAGTATTCTAGAGGACTCTGATAGCATCAGATAACATTTTTATAAGTAAAAAATACTAATCAGAGTGACTCCGGGATAAGAAATTTCAAGATTCTGGCTGTATATAGCTACCCATTGCTTATAGCTAACATAAACAGAATATGCAATGTTGCCTTGTAGAAAATATACTAGATTTAAAAAAAACAAAACAATCTTCAGGGTGTTCGTTCACTGTAAAACTAATTTCACACCTAGTCTATTATGTAATGTGGTATGAAAATAGTTCTTGCTTCAAGATATCATTGAGATTTTGGTTCATGCTGATTTAGTTCTGTTTAGTGAAATGGAAACTATAGCGGCAAACTTGTTGTGATAGTCCTGGATGTTATATTTTGCTTCCTTTTATGAAAATGTTCATTTATTTCTACAATCAACATACTCATATTATAAGGACTTCACTAAGATCCTTCAGGTGTAATAATGCTAACACTATATTAGCTATAAATTACTTAACTGAGCAGGACAGGTTATTTGTATAATGAAGACAGCTATAAATGACTGGTATAGCTGTTGTTACCTTCCCATGATCCAAAAAAAGATGTGTATTGACTTTGTTGAATGATATATGCATTGATCTGTCTGTGACTCTATGAATTATTTACAATTATATTTCTATTTTTTGGCACTCTCATATTAGATTCAAAGCCAAGAACAGAAACTAAAGACATAATTGATAATTTAAGTTTGTCATATTTTTTACATTACTTCTATATCTGTATCTTGTATATTTGCATTATTTACATTTTTAAAATGTCATTTTTATACTTTTCAAACTGAATTCAAATTACAAAACCATAAATTCTGCTGCTATATGTGAAGATTAGTGCATTAATTCAATAGAGATGTTTGAAAAGTAAAACAAAACACCCTGACAAGTTATAAAGCCACAAGAAGACACAAAAGAGATTCTTTGCAAATTTTCTTATCCATATCGGATTGATAGCAGAATATTGAAGATACTGATCAGAGGTGGTATTCAGCAGGTTCTGACCAGTTCTGGGGAACCGGTAGTGGAAATTTTGAGTTGTTCAGAGAACCAGCCAATCCCACCTCTGACTGGAGATTTTACAGTCTCCTTCCCCTGCTATGCCCGCCAAGCCATGCCCACAGAACCGGTAGTAAAACAATTTGCATCCCGATACTGATACTAAAAATCCAGAATAGAGTAGTGAAAGACCTATTCCTAAAACATTCAATTCAGCTGACTTTGATGAGTAGAGTACAAAAGCTACATAGTCCTTATTTAACAGATATTAAAAGGTTTTTTCTAATTTAAATCAGAAGCTATATCTGGTTTTACAAGAAAAGCAATTACGCACATTATTTTATTGTTATGTATATTTAGTACAATGTAGCAAGTCATGTACAGATTTATACGTTAGGGAAACAAAATAACAACTACATAAATGAATGGTTCAACATAAGAGAACCAACACACCAGGACAGAATTCAGCAATCCCTCTATACCTGAAGGAAAAGTTTACTCCTTTGAAGACAGCAAGGTTCACATTCTGGACAAAAAGTGATTGAAAGAGGCCATCTATGCTAAAATTGAGCTGCCCTTTCTCAACAAAGGGGAAGAGATATGATTCTACTTATCTCCCTTTTTTAGTGCAATTCTCTCAGCAGTCCTAAGATGATTCCACACTTGTTTGCATCCTTATTCAGGTGACTCTGAGGATACAGATTTGCCTCTAGGTAGTTTCAATACCCCTTAGAATGTTAACAACTGGCTGATTGCAGAGGGTATAAATTCCTTTCATTCACATTAATTAATTAGAACTGAAGAAGCTTCTTTGATGAGAAGCAAAATATCTTGAATAAAAATCAGAATTCAGTTGTCTTTGGGTATTTCTCAAGAGAAATACTTCATTTCATAATTGTTATAGATGACAATGACAGTACCTAGCTGAATAGGCTGATCTTGAAAAAAGATAGGCAAAATCAGAGTTGTGTACCAGACTGTAAATAAGGAAAAGCAAACCAGGATCCGGTCTGGGTGAGTCACTGGGACCAAAGTTTTTGTCTTCCAAGCTTTTGGATGAGTGCTGGACCCTATCTTTGGGGAACTTCTTTCTGGCAGAGTGTATGCTGTTCTCTGTGTGGTATTTATAGTGCCTATTGTAAGTGACTTTATAGATGTTGATTGGGGTGTGTTGATGGCTGGCTTTTAAGTCATTAAAATGCCCAGCCTTTACCTTCCAAGTACTTGATGGGCTGGTGGTAAATCACTTCTATATCATACCAAAAAACAAATCCCATCAGTCTCCAAACTTTAAGTTTCATTAAGTCTCAGGTATTTAAGAGACTATACATTTTTGAATAGTTTTATTATATATATTTTTATGAAGCAAATGCTATAACAATTGTGGTGCTTTCTTTTGGCTAAGCAGAAAGAATTTTTCTCAAGTTGTAGCAAATTAGTAAGCTAGAAAATGTCATGACTATGTGGCATAAAAATCACTGTAATAAGACACTGTAAAGGAATATAATATTTCTACTTTGTACAGATTCTGTAATATTTATGGTAAAAAAGAAAAAGTGATAGAGAAAATGATAGCATGGATTTGCAGATCATCACTTCTGTTCCAATAATAATGTTCAGTTCCTGTTGCCAGTTCCTTATTAAGCTCCTGCTGAATTCTTTTGCAATTTTTCTTAACTGAAGGATCAGCAGGAGTTGGATCACACCTCTGAAAAGTATTGATGCTTGGCTAAGGGAAAAAAACTCCTAAAACCTTGTATATCAACATATTATTAAAATAATCGTGTGCTCAGGCAAGAAAAGCATAAAATTTACTGTTAGATCTCAAAAGATAACAGATATGGTTTAATTAAACTAGGCTATGAGTAGTATACATTATTAATTTGACAAGTTACTTTTGAAAAAAAAACTGAATGCATAAACAGTACTGAATAAATATAGAATAAAATGTTGATTTTAACATGTTATTGTTATGAATGTGTGATCTAATGCATCCATTTACAGTATATTTCAACAGCAGGAAATGAGAGGCAAAAGGAACAAGGACACAAAAGCTTAGTGATGTTTCTGGGTTCAAGGTTTGAATTTTTATGACTATTCAACTAAAACAGATTCATAAAGTTCTTGTTTTAAAATTATTTTAATCATTGATCATTATTTTTATGAATGAGTCTCGATACTCTAGGAGAATGCCAGTAAGAAATTAGGACATAGTCAGTGATTTTCTTCAAAATCTGGCTCTCAAAGAAGAATAAGAAGTCAGAATCTCTCTCTCACACTGTCCATTCTTTTCAATAGATATTTTCACTGAGTTAATCAAATTTATAGCAAAGTTCCAACAAGAACATAATAACCTATTATCATAGCACTGCCATTTCAAGCATCGAAACAATAAAACAATAGAGAAACAGTCAATATCACAAGGAGAAAAACCAACAGAATAACTTATACATTTCAACTACTTCCCAATCAAATTGCTCTTACAAGCAGAAATATTCACTGCTTTCACAAAAATATATTTAATAGTGGCTCATTTTATTTTTCAGAAAAGTCTCCTTTTTCAATATTTCTTATTTACACTTTATCCATATTCCAACATCAAAATGTTATATTGTTTTTCAATATCAATTATCAATTATGGAAATGAGAATAGGTAAATTAATCAGATTTCAATATTAGATATTGTGAAGGAAGTAGAACTCAATCAATATCCAATCTGTTAAGATATAGAAAGAAGCATATTGATGGTAAATAGTGAAGTTATCAGGAACTATTTTGCTATTGACACTCTATCCAGTGCCAAAATATATAATTAACAAAGAAGTCAAAGGCTGCTAGCCCAGACTTATAAAATTGAACAGTACATTCCCATGCTAAATGCTCTATGTAGTATATACATTTTCATTGCTAGGAGAAAACTTTGCTTTTAATAAATTATAAATATATTATTTTCTGAACAGTTTATTTCTGAATTAAGCCCAGTATTCCTTTAAACTAGCTAATAAATCATTTATTTTAATCTACTCATATTCTGTATTTCAAAACATTTTATTGTAATACTGTATCATAAGAATATTACTTAAAACAGTTAAAAAGATAAAACAACCTTTTGTTTGAAGGAGGAATCATAGTTACAAAATCAGATACTTCTCTGTACAGATGCATAACTAACATTTTTTTTTTTCAAAATTCTAGAGGTAGGATTAATGTGCTATAACTCATAGTCTAAAATTACTGCTTATTTGTGCCATTTAATAATAATAATACATTTATGGATTTTTTAAAAAGTACATTGAAAAAATATGACTTTTAGATCTCTTAGCAGACTCACTGCTATAAAAAAATAACCCTGTTACTTAATATGGTCAAGCATCTGGAGACTATAGTTAAAACAGAAATTGTTTCCTGCTGTTTTTATATTCAGACACAAAATAATAAACTATTATTATTTTCCTATCAGTTCAGACTGTTGAAAATATGCTTTAAAAGTTTATTTGGAAAGAGAATTCCTGAAAAACTCTTGGCTGTAGTATGGTGTTCTTGAACATATTCTGAGCAAAGTGGTTAAAGGTATGAGTGAATATCCTAATTTTCATTGTATAATTGATATGCAGTGAGCTACAATATTCCTTTTGTCCTATACTTCAATAAAAACCCAAGGAAGCCCTCATTGCCTTCTCCAACAGTAGATTAAATCCCCAAAATTACCAAGAGAAATTCTCAAAAATACTAATAATATGACATGCAAATTGAGTTTTAGGGACTGCAAGCTCAACTCAGTAGTTTTATGGATACACTAGAATATGTGTAAAAACACTTTTAAGATCTGAACATTTCTATGATGAGTATTACCGTATATACGTCGACCCGAATATAAGCCGAGGCACCTAATTTTACACAAAAAAACTGGGAAAACTTATTGACTCGAGTATAAGCCAAGGGTGGGAAATGCAGCAGCTACTGGTAAATTTCAAAAATAAAAATAATTAATTTGGGAAACGATCTCACTATCATGAAAGGTTTAATTGATTCACTAGCCCAAAAGAAGAAGATGATGATGACAGTGGGAGGCAGGAGTCACTCTCTTCCCCTCCCTTGGAGGCCCCCTGAGTCAGGAGTCGCTACTGCTGGCGCGGCCCCAGTCCCGCGTCGCCTCGGGAAGGGAAAGGCAAAAAGGAAGAGCCGCGGCAGCGCTTTGCAACATCAGCAGCGGCACTGGAGGCTCAGGCTCAGCGGCTCCTGGTTTTGCCCCACCCTTCCCAAGGCAACACGGGACCGGAGCCGCACTGGCGGCAGCAACTCCCGACAGCCCCAGCCGGACACCTGAGCGGAGATGTAGGGAGAAGGCAAAAGCGATGGAAGATCCTTCAGGGGAAACTGAGGGGGAGACTCACCCTTGGTCCAGATGAGGCCCCTTCCCCGCCCCTAAGGAAGCAGAAACAGCCAGCA
Organism: Notechis scutatus; assembly: GCF_049901735.1. NCBI lineage: Eukaryota > Metazoa > Chordata > Lepidosauria > Squamata > Elapidae > Notechis > Notechis scutatus. The sequence goes on from NC_142012.1 coordinate 32,929,178, forward strand.
AGGGCAGGCAAGCCCCACTTCACAGACTCTGTCTGTCCTCGCTCCCACCCAAAGCCACGAAGTCCCCCAATCGCGCAGCCCAGAATCGCTCTCCCCTCAGGGGGCAGCAACGACGCCCGGTTTTTCCTGAGACAAGAAGCTCCGCTGTGCAATGAAAGCGCCCTGGCTCTAGGCTCGCGGGCTCAGAAAACAACGCGAGCCGAGGTGGCTTCAGCTCCGCTCGGCTTCTCCAACATCCGGCACCGCTCTATTCTATGTGCCGGGCCCGGCAAGTCCGAGCAGCCAGCGCCTGGAGCAGGACGGCGCCGGAGATCGTTGGCTGCCTCTTTCGCAGCACGGGAGGCTTCCCCCGGCTGGCCAGCTGCTCTCCTCCTTCTCTGCCTGTGGAGGCTTCTTGTGCTGCAAAAGAGGCGGCTAATGATCCCCGGCTCTGCTCGGCTTCTCCAACATCCGGCACCGCCCTGTTCTATGTGCCGGGCCCGGCAAGTCCGAGCAGCCAGCGCGTGGAGCAGGACGGCGCCGGAGATCGTTGGCTGCCTCTTTCGCAGCACGGGAGGCCTCCCCCGGCTGGCCAGCTGCTCTCCTCCTTCTCTGCCTGTTTGTTCTGTGTGACCGAGGAGGAGGAGACCAGTCAGCTGGTTGGGGGAGGCTTTCTGCGCCGAGGGAGGCAGCTGCTGGTGTCCGGCTTTTCTCCGCTTCTCCGATGGTCCGGCGCGGCCCTGTTCTTTACTTGGGCAGCCGGGCGCCCGTAACGGCGCCCATGGCGGCAACAGGCAGTTCCGCCCGGGCTCCATTCAGGTGTCCGGCTGGGGCTGTCAGGAGTTGCTGCTGCCGGTGCGGCCCCAGTCCCGCGTCGCCTCGGGAAGGGAAAGACAAAAAGCGCTTTCTTCTGTGAATCAGAAGAAGGGCTGAGAAGATACCTGCATACACCCCACATCCTGACATAAACTTTCATCTCTTCTCCTCGGGACGATGCTAAAGGGCATTGCAGGCCAAAACAACTAGACACATGCTTGGCCAAATAATTTATTCAATTCAGTTCAATTCAATTCAAATTCTCTTTAAAAAACAAAATTGATTGTGATATTTAAGATCCTTTCCAACACTTAATTCCTATAATACTACGAATCTTCTTTACGTTTGAACATTCATTCATAAGTACTTATCTCCCCCTATATTTTTTAATGTATAATAAAATCTGTATAATGCAACATATTTTATCAAGCATTTTAAATTCAACAAATGACAGGGATCTAAACAAATTAAAGATGTACAAAAATATGACTACCTACCTCCTAAATTAACTATAAAGGCTGTTTTCTGCTTACTATTTATTTATATTATTTAAAAAGTTATTTAGAGATTTTTGTTCCATCATTCAAACTGTTTAGCAATAGGGTTAATAAAAAACAGTCATTAAAATTACAAACAAATATGTACTGTTAAAATATTCTCAAGTTCAGCATGATTCCTAGTGACATCATAAAGTTTTTATAGTAAAATATGAAAAATAGCAAAATTTTAAAAAGCAGCAAAATGACCAACAATAAAGTTGCTCAAAGTTGAACCATAGAGAGCAAGGCCAGTTGAGTTGTCTTGAGCATGACCTTTTGACTTTCCCTAGGAAAGTCTGTAGTCCTAATAAAGTAGATAGGGTCATTCAGACAGTAAGGTTGGTTTCCTACTTCCTGTATGAAATCCAGTACCACATAAATGGTTGAAGCTGCTAAAAACCTGTGGTTGTGTCCATGTGGCAGTATCAGCTCCTTTGAATGATAAAGTAGTTCCCTCAGTTGTGAAGAACATTCCCTATCCCCAAGAAGCCAACCTAGATCCAACATTCTGAACAATTTTCACCCAGTCTTCCCTTTTTAGGGAAGGTTGTTGACATGGTAGTCAGACAACAGAACCAGACCCTGAAGGAAGTAAATTATTCCAGTCAGATTTCAGGTTATGGTTCCGTACTAAGACATCCTTAATGTGATTGCATCAAACATGATTGCATTTGTTAAATGCCTTTGATAGAGTCAGGATAGGTGTCAATTCTATCCTTGTGATGCTTGATCACACAGTGGATCTGCTGACAGTATCCTCCTGGGACTGGGTGTGGAAGGCAGTCCTGTTACTATTTTTTCCATCTTTCTCAATGGTTGATAGTCAACCATAGATATGGTTCTTCATTTGTAAGACAGTACAGACTTCTCGCTTTATTCCTTTCTGTTTAGCATATTCATGATTATCCATAAAATCTGGGTCTGGGATTATCAATACAGCAACAGAATAGCACTTAGACTTATATACCGCTTTATAGTGCTTTGCAGCCCTCTCTAAGCAGTTTACAGAGTCAACATATTGCCCCCAACAATTTGGCTCCTCATTTTACCCACCTCAGAAGGATGGAAGGCTGAGTCAACTTTGAGCCTGGTGGGATTTGAACTGCCAAATTGTAGGCATCTGGCTGCAGAAGTAGATTGCAGTACTGCACTCTAACCACTGCACCACAGAGGCTCCTATATGCTGATTATACTCAGCTGTATGTCTTGCTTCTTGACTTTCTAAGTACTGTTATCAAGCTACTGTTCAAGGATCTGGAGACCATAGATTTAGGGGAAAGGAACTGATTTTGGCTCAATTCTTATAAGACCAAATAGAGCTTCTATCTTTGATCTTAAATGGAATATCAATACCCATTTCAATCTGATTCACAATCTGGGAATTGTCTTAGATCAGGGGTGGGCAAACTTTTTGGCTCGGGGGCCGCATTGACTTTTAAAATTTGACAGACGGGCCGGGTCAGCACAAGATTTTTGGGAATCGCCCCCTCCCCCCTCTTCTCCTCCTTCCCCTCCCCTCGGAGGCCCCTGAGTCAGGAGTTGCTACCGCCAGCGCGGCTCCACGCGGCTCCAGTCCGCGTTGCCTCAGGAAGGAAAGGCAAAAAGGAAGAGCCGCGGCGGTGCTTTGCAACGGCAGCAGCGGCACTGGAGGCTCAGGCTCAGCGGCTCCTGGTTTTGCCTTTTCCTTCCCAAGGCAACGCGGGACTGAGCTGCACGAGCTGCGCCGGTGTGCAACTCCTGACAGCCCCAGCCGGACACCTGAGCGGAGCCGGGCGGAACTGCCTGTTGCTGCTGCCGGAGTACCGCCAGGTCGCCTCCTCCAAGCAGCCCGCCCACCCGCCGGGCTTCCCCTCTGCCGCGCGCTCGGGGCCAGGCGTGAGTGCCCGCGAGTTAAAAGGAAGCCGAAAGTTGCTGGGAAGTTGCTCGGGTTTCCGGGCTTCAGGCTTAAACTTTGCACAGGCAAAGTTTGCAGGCGGGAGATCTTCCCGCTGAGGAGCGGGAAGGGTTCCGCTTGGTGGGCGGGCGGGCGGGCTGCTTGGAGGAGGTGACCCGGCGGTGCTCGGGTTTCCCCCTCCGCCGCGTGGCTCGGGGCCAGCGCGAGCGCCCGCGAGTTAAAGAAGCCGAAAGTTGCTGGGAAGTTGCTCGGGTTTTCGGGCTTCCAGGCTTAAACTTTGCACAGGCAAAGTTTGCAGGCGGGAGCGTCTTCCCGCCGAGGAGCAGGAAGGGTTCCGCCCGGCGGCGGGCGGGCTGCTTGGAGGAGGCGACCGGCGGTGCTCCGGGTTTCCCTCTGCCGCGCGGCTCGGGGCCAGGCACAAGCGCCCGCGAGGAAAAGGAAGCCGCAATTTGCTGGGAAGTTGCTCGGGTGCTGGGAGCAGGCTTTAAAGTGCCGCCCAAGCAGGACCGCCGAGCCGGGAAACAGGGCACCAAGGCAGGGCAAGGCTCCACCAGCAGCGATCTAGCTTTAGGTGGCTCCAAGCAGCCCGCTCCAAGCAGCCCGCCCGCCCGCCGGGCAGAACCCTTCCCGCTCCTCGGCCGGAAGACGCTCCCGCCTGCAAACTTTGCCTTTGCAAAGTTTAAGCCTGAAGCCCCGGAAAAAAAAGGGGATCGGCAGGGACTCACCTTCGGAGAGGTCGCACTCGAAGGTGATTTGAACTCCCAGCCGAGGCCTTTGCAAAGTTCTTCTTTTCTTTCCTACCCCAAGAGCGCTCCGCACTGTTTTGCAGCTTTGGGGGCCACGCAGCGCAGGGCAATATGCCACGCCCAGCGATTTTTTTCAGGGCGGGCGGATTGGACAGACCAACGGGCCGGATGTGGCCCGTGGGTCGTGGTTTGCCACCCCTGTCTTAGATTCATATTAGATTAGGATTTTTGGTATTATGTAAAGCATTTCTATTTGAAAAAGACTACTGCTTATTTGTTTTAATAAAATTACATAGTAATTTCAGTAATACATAGTAATTCAGTATTGTGTTATACATAGGACTTATAGGCCATATTTGTATAAAATAACTGATCTTTACAGATGTCTCATATATTAATACTTAAGTAGGGTAAAAATTATACTTTCTCTTGCATAGTTGGCAATGTTCTAAAAGAAAAAAACATTTTATTTATTTTTATGTATTTATTTATCAAAAGCTTACAATATAACAGAAGCAAGAATAAATATAAGTTTAAATACAAGAAATAGGAACTAATAATTGGGGACAATAGAACAGGGATGCTAGGCACAATTAGGAATGGGGTGAGGTCAACAGAGGTTAGTTTGAGGGAAAAGGAATGTGGGTTTGAGCAGGTGACAACAGAATCAGGTAGTGAGTTCCAGACATTGACCACTCTGTTGCTAAAATCATACTTCCTGCAATTGAGTTTGGAGTGGTTTACATTTAGTTTATATCTGTTGTGTGCTCTAGTGTTGTTGATAAAGCTGAAATATTCATTAACTGGTAAGATGTTGTAACATATGATTTTATGTACTATGCTTAAGTCTAATCTTAGTCGGCATAGTTCAAGGTTGTTGAAGCCAAAAATCTCAAGTCTGGTGCTGTAGGGTATTCTGTTGTGAACAGAGGAATGTAGTATTCTTCTGGTAAAATACTTCTGGACTTGCTCAATTGTATTTATGTCAGATATACAGTGTGGATTCCAGACAGCAGAGCTGAATTCAAGTATTGATCTAGCAAAGGTTTTGAATGCCCTAGTTAGCAAAACAGTATTACCAGAGGAGAAGCTTCGTAAAATTAAATTTACAACTCTTAAAGCCTTTTTGGCAATACTTTTGCTTTGGTGCTTAGATCATTTGATATGAGAATTCCAAGGTCCTTGATAAAGTGAGGGTCATCAACAAGGTCATATCCACCTAGATAGTATTTGGTATATAATTTTTTTTTTACCAATGTGTAGGACAGAGCATTTGTTGGTAGATATTTGGAGTTGCCAATTGTTAGACCATTCAGACACATAATCAAGGTCTTTTTGAAGGACAGTAGCATTGACGGTGGTGTTGAATAGTTTTACATCATCAGCGAAGAGGATGCAGTTGCTAATAAGATGATCACAAAGGTCATTTATATAGAGTGTAAAGAGTGTGGATCCTAGAACGCTCCCTTGTGGGACACCTCTGATAACTGGTGCAGGGTTTGATAGGGTGTTTCCTATTTTTACTATTTATTGCCTGTTTGTCAGGAAGGCAGTAATCCACTTGTGAAGAAATCCAGAAATGTTGTAAGAATTTAATTTTAATAGTAGTTTATCATGTACCACTGAGTCAAATGCTTTTCAGAAGTCAATGTAAATTACATCTGTTGCTTTACCCTGGTTGAGAAGTGTAGTCCATATGTTTTTGCAGTGTAGAATTTTCAAATTGCAGGACAATTTTTTTCTGAAACCAAATTGTTTATTGGAGAGTAAATTGTTAGACTCTTACTGAAGGTAATGCATTGATTAATAATTGATTCCATAATTTTGCACGTGACACAACACAATGAGATTGGTCTGTAGTTTTCAACCAAACAAGGGTCACCTTTTTTGAAAAGAGGGATGACCATTGCTAAAGACCATAGGTTTGGTAAAGAGCTGGTTCTGAATAATAACTTATATATTATGGTTAGTGGTTCAGCTGTGGTAGTGGAGAGCTTTTTAAAGAAGAATGCACATAACCCATCAGGGCCAATAGATAAGGATGGTTTAAGGTGGTGTAGTGCATTTTTTACATTATCTTCAGTAAAGTCAATTTGTAGATCGTTACAGTTAGTTGTCGTTCGATTAGGAAATGAGGGGCATGAGCCATTACTGTTAACAAAGACTGAACTGAAGAATGTGTTGAAGAGGTTTGCCTTAACAACTTCATCACTATAGTCTTTCCCATTAGGACCTTTTAGAGGTGGGATGGTTTTTAAGTCTTTAAGTTTGGTGTTTACAAAGTTATAGAAGGCACGGGTGGATTTTGTGCATAGAAGATTTTCCTCTTGCTTGCAGTGGTAATAGGTGCATTCTGCCTTTATCTGTTGGCATAAAATGTTGTATCAGTTTTTAAAGTTAGCTACATATTTAGTTTTGTTTTTACGGCATAATTATTATTTTTTTAGATTGGAATTTTCTTATTATTTTGGGGATTTTTTTGTTTGTTTGGGGGGTTTACTAATGGAACATATAGTTTAATGACTCTTTCAAGTTTAAGCAAGAAGGTGTTATAATGTTCTTCTGTAGTGTTACAGTCGGAGAACAGAATGTGCCAATCAAGAGATGATAAATCGGCAGCTATGAGTTCATAATTGGCTTTTTTAAAATTTTGGAGAACCATCATTATGATCCTCTTTTAGTGGGTGTAAATTTAGATAAAAGTCAATCATGCTATGGTCACTGTTTGAAAAAGGGTTCCTGTATTTATAGGCCATAAATTGAGTTTGAGCTGTTGACAGAAGTTGAAGTCAAGACAATTGTTTAGTCTGATGTTGTTATATACTAATTGATCCAGTCCCAGCATGGTAATGGCATTGTATAGGGTTGAATGAATGGGCTCAGATGTACATTCATTTAGTGTCCAATTTATAAAAGATAAGTTGAGGTCACCAAGGAAAATAAGAGGGTGTGGGCAAGAGGCAGCCTGTGTCAGTAATGAAATTAGCTTGTTTGCATGAGTTATATCATAATCAGGGTCCAGTAAGAACCGGATTGAGGTATTTAAGGACAGATCACAGACAATGGTTTCGGGAAGAGCAAGCTCTTGTATAATTTGAATCTTTTTTAGATTTAGAGACTTTTTATAGAATATAGCAACTCCACCTCCTCTACGGATTTCGCGATCAGACTGATAAACTTGATATTCTCTTACAATGGTAATGGAGTCTGGGAAAGATGAATTCAACCATGTCTCACAGACAAATATAATGTCGAATGTGGCTGTGCTTCGTAAGATGAGGAATTCATGCATTTTATTTGTGAGGCAAATAAATGTCATTTTCAACATTGTTCTAGTTGCTTGGGGTCACTAATATGGACAGAATTGAATGGAGTTTTTTTCTCAATGTATCACAGGGCAATACTAGAGTTTGTTGGAAAATTTAATCCACACTCAATCCTTTGTGCCTGTTTGCATGACATAACTGATGTGTACTTTTATCCCCAATGACCTGGGAGTTATTTTAGGTTAACACTAGTTAGCCCTATCTGTTGTTGGGTTCACATATCTACACGATGGACTGACTTTCTCTTTGATCCAGTTAAGCTTATCTGTGAATAAGGTCATATTTTTTTACAGTGAGGATTGATAAGAGTATTTTATATTTTGTTTCCTAAGGAATTTCAAACCTTCAGATGATGGTGAGCTGTGGTCCATTGGATGTTATAGAGCTAACAATTTCAGTTGATTGTTCTTGAAGTCCATTCCTAACATGTATACTTTTGTTTTGTAGGCCAATCAAACAACCACAGACTCTTCCGATAATAGTACAGACTACTAGGAACTTCATTAGATCAGTTCTTTTTCTCTCTCATCTTTATTTCAGCTATAATTTCCCTGAAAGTTTTTAGGAGCAATAAGCATAATATTTTTTGTATGTTTAAGGAGATTCCATTTATTTTGAGTAGATATTTCTGCAATTCTCATAGTTCATCAAAAATTCTTGAGTTTTGATTCCATTTCTATTGTGGTACATGTGCTTGAGAGTTCTGCACCAGTGGAATCATGGAAGCATTTCATACATTAGAAGTGTGTTGCAGGGCTAAGCAAATTTATTTCATCTGTAGTTCACTTGAAACTGAGGCAAATCTAGTATTTCTATTTGCAATTATTTAAAATGCTGATGCTGTAGCAAAGTCATCTTTTCCATTGATTTTTTGAGCTTTTTTATCACACTTTCCTGAATAGAAGACAACTACTAATCTCTCCTCTACCTACAGTATATTGTCTCAATTAAAAAACATATATGAATAATTAGCCTTTTAAGGCTTAGTGATCTATCTTTAACTCCAAGCAACACCATGGTGCTTTTGCAGTGAACTGCTCTCTAACTAAAGAATGGCGAGCCAGTAGAATTCCTGCTAGTTTCATTCCTGCTTACTTTGCTCGCTAATGTATACCTGAGAACACGGCTGGGATTCAAATTTTTTAACAACTGGTTCTGTGGGCATGGCTTGGTAGGTGTGGCTAGGTGGTCATGTGACTGGGTGGGTCAAAAGAGAGCAACTCACTTTAACAATGCTCTTGGAGCAGGAGGTTGGACTAGATGACCTCTGAGGTCCCTTCCAGCCCTGGATTGCTGTGCTGTTTCAAAGCATCCTCTGAAGCTGTGTCTTGTGCCAGAGTTTGTGGTCTTTCCTTCCTTTTCTTTTTCTCTCCCTCCCTCCCTCCTTCCCTTCCTCTATTCATCCATCCATCCATCTCGTTCACTTTCCCTTCCCTTCCCTTCCCTCTTTCTCCCTTCCCCCTTTCTTTCTCCCTTCCCTCCCTCTCTTTCTTTGTCCTGTCCCTCCTTCTTTCTCCTTTCCTTCCTTCCCTTTCTCTCTCTTTCTCCCTCCCTCCCTCCCTCTCTCTCTCCTTCCTTCCTTCCTTCCTTCCTTCCTTCCTTCCTTCCTTCCTTCCTTCCTTCCTTCCTTCCTTCTTTCTTTCTTTCTTTCTTTCTTTCTTTCTTTCTTTCTTTCTTTCTTTCTTTGCACCCCCCCCCGTGCTCCATTTTGGGCCTAGCAAGCCTCCCTGGAGCCTTCTGGGAACAAAAATGGGGCATGGGTGGCCCACTGCACTCTCCTGTGCCCCATTTTGGGCCTAGCAAGCCTCCCTGGAGCCTCCTGGCAGCAAAAATGGGGCAACCGTACCCCCCCATGCCCCATTTTGGGCCTAGCAAGCCTCTTGCACTTACCTGGGAGCCAGAATCAGGCGTGTCTTAGGAACTACTGGTTCGGTGAACTGGTTGTAAAATTAACATCCAATTAACCTGAACCAGCTGAATCCCACCCCTGTCTGAGAAGTGTTGCAAAGATTTATGAACAGCCAAAATAATCAAGAACAATCCCAGTTGCATTCCTCCATTCTCCCTACCACAGCAATAAATAACCATGACCAGTACTATTATGAAAAGCAGTTTTAAAATGCAACTTGCTTTTCTTTCAGTTTCATAGTCAACTGTAATTTTAAAATCATTACATAGAGAATGGTGCCTTTGCACCCTGGTAGGTTCTCCTCATAGCAGCTGTATTTTATTCTAACTTTATTGTAATGCGCACGTGTAATGGAAACTGGGATAAGGTGACACTAGTAATTTATTTTCTTTAGCTTATTTGTGAAGTGGGAGTAAGGGGATTTTTGTTATTCTAGCAGCTGCAGCAGCTAGCAAACTTAAGCTCTGGTTGAACTTGTTTTTTCCTTCACTCTTTCTTCAACCATGGGAAACAATTACTGGTTCATAGTGTTCTTTGTTGGCATTTTGTGGCTGTCAGAAGTGAAGGTGATTAGGTATGGGTTTCATACTGTTTCTGAAGGAAGTGGGCAACAAAAGTGGTAATATTTTGAAAGTGAGTGTATTTTCTTTTAGGATATAATTAGCAAGGTAGCAACTGCAGGCTAATTGCATTAATATAGATATTATCAGAAACACAAAGCAGCAGGAATCCTTTTACATTAAGATTTTACATAGTCTGGACAATTTAACTCACTGAACTGAAGACCATTCTTCAGTTGATCAAAGAGAATTCAAGATCAAAGGTGCTTTTTGGAGATCATAGTGAAGAAATAAACTTGATGGACTAACCATTAATTTACTTTGCTTCTCGTCCTTATTAACACAAAGTCCTGTACAATGGGAGAAAAAGCAAGGCAGGAAATTAGCCTGTATACAACACCACAGACAATACTACTACCCTCCAAAAAGACCTTGACTATGTATCAGAATGGTCAATCAAATGGCAACTTCAAATCTCAACAAATAAATGCTCTGTCTTACATATTGGCAAAAAAATCCAGAAAATAAAATACAAGCTAAATAATCAAGACCTTGTTGAGGATCCAAACTTTGTCAAGGACCTTGGAGTATTCATCTCTAATGATCTAAGTGCTAGAGCCAACTGCAACTACATGGCCAAAAAGGCATTAAGAGTTGTTAACCTAATCCTACGTAGTTTCTTCTCTGGTAATATCACACTACTAACTAGAGCATACAAAACATTTGCTAGACCTATACTTGAATACAGCTCACCAGTCTAGAACCCATACCATGTATCTGATATTAACACAATTGAGAAAGTCCAGAAATATTTCACAAGAAGAGTTCTCCGCTCCTCTATTCATTGCAGAATACCTTATGCCACCAGAGTTGAAACTCTACACCTAGAAAACCTAGAACTACGCTGCCTCTGATATGATCTAAATATAGTATATAAAATCATACATTGCAATGTCCTACCTGCCAATGAATACTTCAGCTTCAACCATAACAACACAAGAGCAAACAATAGATACAAACTCAAGGTTAACCGCACCAAAGTTGATTGTAGAAAATACAACTTCAGCAACAGAGTGGTCGATGTCTGGAATACTCTACCTGATTCTGTGGTTTCTTCCCCAAACCCCAAAAACTTTAACCTTAGACTGTCTACTATTGACCTCACCCCCTTCCTAAGAGGCCTGTAGGGAGTGTGCATAAGTGCACCAATCGTGCCTACCATCCCTGTCCTATTGTTTCTTTTTATTTTTCTTATGAGTATCTATCTCATGTATTCAAAACTATGTTTATTCTTATACCTGTATCTTCTAAGCGATTGACAAATCAAATAAATACTAAAATATTCTCTCTCTCTCTCTCTCTGTACAAACACACACACACACACACACACACACACACACAGACATTAGAATGGGACAGAAGACAAAAGTGCTGTTAATGGATTGCAGTGATAACAATTTACAAAGATGAACCGTTAATAAGAAAGCATTTGGTAACTTGAATTGCTATAGTGGCAGACTTTTTAGCACTTGTTTCAGAAGCCATAGACAGCAGTATAATAATAAAAAGAAAAGTTGGTGGTAATTCATTCTGCCAAGGGTGAAGAAAAAGGAAGATCTGAACCTCATCATTACTGAAAGTATATGTCAGCTGGTGCTCCATTCAAAATCCAAGAAAGAAATACTTAGACTCCATTAATCAGAGAAAAGATATCTTTTACTGGAAATCAAGTGGTAGCAACAAAAGAATTCTGAATGTGAGAAAATGGGCACATAAATCACATATACAAAGTAATGGCAACGTTCCCACCCCCAATAGCTCAATTGGCCCATCCAATTAAAAGTTGTGTATATCATCATGTGGGCATCTTCAGGTAGTGATGAGGCCTCTGTCTGTTGACCATGACATATTTTGATAAAGAGTTGCAGCTGTGCATAGCATAGGATAGAAACCTAAGCAAGAATCTACCCCCCCTCCAGCTTATACAGTTCTGGTTTGTAACACCTCCAGCTCACTTCCCATAACCATTCCCCCCTCCTCTCCCCCGTTACTTATGACAGCCGAAAGATGCAAAGCAAAGAGAGAAAATCTTGAAGGCTGACAGTATATTCCATCATCATAACTTTAAATTATTGTAGAAGCAATCTTGCATGTGATACAGAACTCTTTTTAAAACATAAAGCAGAAAATAATAGGAGCTGAAAGGAAAACTAATATGCTACAACTTAGCATGCAAGGACTCCCTTAAATGACTCCTTTTGTATTGGGGCAGTATTTTAAAAGGGAAAAGCTTTTAAAGTACTTTAAGATATGCTTATTAGATGTTTTATATTATATAACAAGATGCTGTGTTTCATATAATAAAACCAATAGTTCTAGTTACCCAGGGCAGATATTTTTTGCTTATCTCAACACTTAGAAAACATTTTTAATCATTATTAAAACTTAAAATGTTAATTATGTGTTCACATGTGTGTATTATATGCTATTTCAATATCACATATTTTTACGTGATCCCTTTTCTTTTTCAACACAAATTATACAATTTATTTCACAATATTGGGATAAATTTTCAGTATTGTTTTTTACTTGTCCATCCTGGATTTTTAAATGAATATTAAAGAACTGATTTCAAAACAATATTTGATGCTACTTTAATAATCAATTTGGTCTGTAACAAGCTTTGGTGATGTGAGGTAAATGCCCAATAAAATGAACTAGTTTGAAGTTTAAAAAAAAAAGACTTCACAAAATGATTTGGGATAATTGCTTTAATGGATACTTAAGAAAAAAGGAGTCAGGTGAAAAATCTGAAGTTTTAGCTGATAATTAAAAAAGAGTGATGAATGAATGAATCTCCGTATCTTTTAAAACTCCGCCATATCTTAAATTAATAATCTATATCTTACTCTATCCTATTCTATAATAGAATGAACCCTTAAGGATTTTTTTTTCATTGCAATATATTGTAAATAAGCATTACAAGGATAAAAATTATAATTTTGAACAAACTAATGAATATATCTCTTTTTAGTCTTAAACTATATCATAAATTATACCACCTGCAAATTATTGTAAATGTTAAAAATAGAAAGATTATCACAGTTAAAAAATCAAATTGATTATTATTCCAGTCATAGTTATTTACCTAGATGTTTCTGAACTTAATTGCATTTAGTTTTGAATTAAATGATATAGACTTTACTGTAATTGTTTTGTTTCTAAACTAATTGATTTCCATATTTGAGAAACTTTAAATTGCTTTTCAAAAGAATTTAAAAGAAAGAAAATTATCTTAACTATGAGAAGAAGGATGACTTATTCCTATCTAAGCATAGTCCCAAATATTCAATTTTCTACAGAATGAAAGAAGAATGACAAAGCAGATTGAAAGAGCTCAGCCTCCCAAATGCCTCTAAGTGGATTGCATGAAAATGTAAAAACCAAAGCCTAATAATTAATTGTAAAACTTTTGAGGCACTTTTCCTTTTAATATTATTAATAATAATTTGTCTGCTTTGAATAATAATATGTATTTGTAAACTTTGAATATCTCTCTCCAGGCAGATTTTGATAACATCAATATTTCACTATCCTTTAGAACTTCAGGTAAGGATTCGTGTTGAACTGGATGACTCCAAAAGAGCAGTGACAGCACTGCAGTGAGATCAGTAGTATAATGGCAATTTCTGGTGAGTCCAGTAACTTCAGATTGTCCACTTGCACTGAAAACAGCTGCTCCTCATGCATAAACAGCATAAACTGACATTTCTACAGTTGCTCAGGTTTCCAAGTAATACGCCCATAGCAAATAAAACTCTGAGGCAAGTAGGTTCTTCAAAGAATAGATTTATTGGACATATCATATTGGCACAGGCTGATGAAAAACAACTCTGAATGTTCCCACAGTTTTCACCTAATTAAAAGTACAAGTTTTTCCCCTTCAACAAACAGCCAGAAAATCCCATCAAGGTGCATGCCGGTTGCCTGGTAACTTCACTCCTCCTCTCTCTGACCACCTGTGGAAATGTCCTTGGTTCCCAGGAGAAAGTATTTTGTTTGGGCTACAAAGCCCCAGCTATCTCTATCCCCAACACCCTCAACTCCAATAAAGCATCAAACACTTAAGCCTTAAAATGGCCTCTGTCAGATCAACTCTATCAGGGTTGACAACATCAAAGAACCAAGAGTTTTTCATAAAGTCCACCACCACAGTGTAGCTTTAATGGACAGAAGTTCCTGCTGAATCTCATTTTTAATAGTTTTGGAAATTGCTTCTTAACTATTTTTCAACTATTAAGAACCTTTCAATCAACAAGCTTTATAATTGCAGCAGGTGAGTTTCCTTTAATCCTTAGCAAAGTAAGTTTTAAAGATAAGTTTATAGACATTTTAAAAAATAATGAACAGAAAAGACACGATCAGAATTTTGCTTTTGGAAGTTATAAATGTTTAAGGGTCCAGATGGATTTGAAAAAAGGTTTTGAAATTAATCATAAAAATTCTTCCCTTGGGAAAAAACTGTTGTTTTGCAATCTTAAAAGATAATATGATAGGATGAAAATTTGAACACTGGATACTAGAGGATACCAGGAGCAATTAAAAATTACAATTTGAGGAAAAGAACAATTAAATCTGACTTGCAAATACAAAATGGAGCCAAATATTTTAACATTGGATGTATTGAAGATATTTGTGAACATTGGATCCAGAAGTTAAAAGTGTCTGCCATTATAGACAGATGTTCTTTAAAATATATTTTAGAAGATGAACAGGTTTTATCCATCAGTCTGAACCTGATTTGAAAGTGGATTTAAAAGTAACAAGCTGCAATAATTTTACATCACATATACAAATGAAACCACAGGATGTCTTAATAATTACACAAGATATGCAAAACCAAAAAAGCAATGCGGATAACTTCAAAGAGACCATTCATTGTATTTTAAGAGATACAAAGAGTAATTAAAGAGTAATTAAAATTGTTTATACTGGTTATGATGAAGAGGGAAGTCACTTCTTTATATATTTCTTTTCTTTTTCTTTGATATATTCTAATTTTTTATTTTACTTTCTATATTTTTCTGCAGTTTCTAATTTTTATTTTTATTCTTTTATTTTTGTAGCTTTGTAATTTTTTATATTTTAACTGTCATATTTTATAAATTATAAAAATATCCTTTCAATTTTAAATTGGAAGGAATCAGTTAATATAAAAGTAACTCATACACTATTTTTTATTTTATTATTGCTATTTCATTATATTGTTATTACATTCTGATATTGGAAGCAATATTTTATTGGGCTTCTTTGAAATAAATTGACAGCCTTCAAGCAAATTGTTGCTTTTCTTACAGACTGAATACATTACTTGCAGCTTGAATAAAATGATTCATACAGTACTTTGGGGAAAAATTTGCAATGTTTTAAAACTCTGTGTTTTACTACTTTCCAAGAATTCCAAATTATCTTTCTTTTATAGGTCAACAATATCTATCAATCACATACATTTTAAAAGTAGCATAAGCTTGTCATTATTTGGTAATTATTACTGTTACAGATGGATTTTCAATATTTACAACACAATGAGAAAAGTGTATATCTATTCTGATTGTCCCACTTATAAGATCTTAATACTGGGGTCTAACACAAAGAAGCCTTGTGTTCACACTTAGAACAGAGATTAATTAATACTATAGAGATAATTGCTTGGCTTTCTTTCTGGAGCAATTAAGTTTGTGTAAGTACAACATTCTTACGTTGTTTCTTTCACCAAGCAATTACAAGCCATCCCATGTGTTGATGCTGTGTTGTGTTATTTTCTGCTAACAACAGTGAAGGTTGCCTTCGAGGCTGAGCTTTCAGCAGTTTATATCCCATTGGCTATTTAATTAATCAACAGCTTTGGGTCTAATGTCACCACTGTGTTGATAATGCTCATTTTAATTGTGCAAACATGTTTGATATTGACTTAATAGTATTTTCTCTACTATTTTCCCATTTTTTTAAAAAAATCATGGGTGGCAAAGGAATATTTTTCTTAATGTTAGTGGTAACCAAAGTATTAATTACTGAACTTTATCTGGCATGAAGTCTTACCCTTAGGTTGATTGATCAATGAGTACTAATGAATAAAATGTTAACAACCAAGTAAAATGATTACTGGACTACAACTTTCTTTTCTTAGCCAAAGCACACAATGCTATGTACTGTAAATATAATACCCATTGTAAAACTATTAATACCACTTTGATTATTAATTTATTAATTAGGAAGTAGCAACATATCATATCATTTAATGTTGGTATAGTAACCTGTTAGCTAAGAATAAACTTTTATAAGTAGAATTGTAACTTAAAGCACATTTTGTTTTTTGAGTGCTATTGCTCAGGACTTTTCTTGTAAGAAGTAAATGACAACATCAAAAAGCCCTTCTTCTTATAGCTTTGTTCATTGGTGTGTGTGTGTGTGTGTGTGTGTGTGTGTGTGTGTGTGTGTGTGTGTGTATATATATACTGCTTGCACTGGCACTAAGCCGAAAGCACCAGCCTGAAGATGGCGAGTGGGACCTCGAACGTTGCTAGATACTTTGAATCTTACGCGGGAGAAAACCGAATAACCAAAGATCCACATACAAATACCGAGAACCTCAGAAAACATATATATATATATATATATATATATATATATATATATATATATATATATATATATATATATATATATATTCTTAAGTTTTCACGGGTACTTACATGTATGGCCTTCAGCTTTGTTCGGGTATTTTCCCATGTCATAGTAGTGGTGCTTTTAAAGTTGTAGCAATGTTTCAGCAGAATCTCATCTGCCATCATCAGGCTTCTGTATTGTGTCCGTCTGTGAGTCAGACTTTTACAGTGGTTTTAAATTTGGGGCAGCCTATTGCTGTGCCAGAATGGTTTTTTCTTCATCCTGATTGGTTGGGAGTCTTGGTCTGTGTTTATTGGTCTCGGAGTTTGCTGTGTTCTGCTTGATTGGTGTCTCTAATATCTTCTGTCTGTTTTTTGGCTCTTTTTGTATCTTGATTGGCTGGCAGCATTGTGTTACTTTATTGGAGGCCTTTAGTGCAGCTTGGCTTCGGGTAAATGGATGGCTATCATTAGTTAGGAAGCTGGGTTTCATCTGGGTGCCTGGTTGGGGTGTGTTTGAGCTGGAGGTATCAGGGGGGATCTGTTTGTGCCCAGGTGTTTGCCTGGCTTGTGGGGTGGAGATTTTTTTGTTTGTGAGTGCAGGCTTCCAAATGATTGACAGCCTGGTGGAATCATCTCTTCTATTCATGCTTTCTGATCTTTTTTCAATCTCTATGGCTTCTCTGATGATTCTGTGGCTAGGGTTTTCTATAGTGGCTAGGGTTTTGGTGCCATTGAAGTTGACGCTATGACCTGTGGCTTCCATGTGTTGGACTAGTGAGGAAGTGTGTTCCAGCTTTTTGACTGCATTTTTGTGTTCATCCAGGCGGGTACTTATTCTTCTATTGGTCTGTCCAATGTATGTGGCTGGGCATGATGCACAGGGGACTTCGTATATGCCTTGGTTTTCCAGGTCAATTTTATCTTTGGGGTTGCTAAGGATGGCTGCTATTTTTCTGTCTGTTTTGAAGTCAGTCTTGATGTGATGTCTGTGTAGTACCTTACTAATTTTGTCTGTAGTACCTCTTATGTAGGGCAGGACAGCTGTTCCATAGGTCTGTTCATCTTCTGGGTCTCTATTATGTTTCAGTGTGTTTTTGTGGATCAAGCTGGTGATTTTGCTTTTGTGGAAGCCGTTGGCTGTCAGTACTTTAGTCAGGGTGCATAGTTCAGTCTTAATGTGTGTCTTGTCTGCCAGGCGTTTGGTTCTGGTAATTAGTGTTTTAGCCACGGAGTTTATCTGTGCTGGGTGGTGGTGGGATTGGGCGTTGAGGTAGCGGTTAGTGTGTGTTTTCTTCTGGTAGTGCCATCTGTTTTTTTGTAGATTAGTACATCTAGGAATGGTAGTTGTTTGTTTGTTTCCATTTCCATGGTGAACTTGATTTTGGGGTGTGCTGTTTAGGTGTGTTAGGAAATTGTTTAGGTTTTCTTTTCCATGGGGCCAAATCACAAATGTGTCATCGATGTATCTTAACCATAGTTTGGGTTTGTGGATGGCATTGGCCAGGGCTCTGGATTCGAATTCTTTCATGAACAGGTTTGCAATGACGGGTGACAGTGGTGATCCCATAGGGGCTCCTTCAATTTGTTTGTATCTTTGTCCTTTGTATATGAAATATGTGTTGGTTAAGCAGTGTTCTGTTAGTTCCATGAGGTGTTTAGCTGGTTGGTATTTATTTTTGATGATTTCAAGGGTCTCTTTTATTGGGACTTGAGTGAATAGTGAAACCACGTCGAAACTTACAAGCAGATCTTCTTGCTCCACATGTAGATCTTTGATTATTTCCAAGAAGTGGTTTGATTATTTCCAAGAAGTGGTATTTCCAAGAAGTGGTATGTGAAGCTGCTGTTTCAGCATGGGGCTGTAGCTGTTTTGCTAAGTGTTTAGCTAGGTTTTGTAGTGGTGCTCCTCTGGAGATTCTGCTGAAACGTTGCTACAACTTTAAAAGAACAACTACAATGACGTGGGAAAATACCCGAACAAAGCCGAATGCCATATATATATATATATATATATATATATATATATATGTATATATATATATATATATATATATATATATACATGTGTGTGTGTGTGTGTGTGTGTGTGTGTGTATAATCATGCATATAAAATATGGCTTTAAACATGGTCTTAATGGTACATGGTAGCATAATATTCAACAAGTAATTAATCAGATGCTTGATAGATCTAAAATGCATTGATGAATGACTTTTATATTGCAAGTCTATACTGAATTAAAGGACGTTAAAAAGCTATTATGTCAGTCTTTTAGATATTTCACTAGTCTTCAAATTACAACATTATCAAATTGTTCTATTGTGGAGAGAATATACTTTCACGAGCAATTTAAGTTGCCAGTCATATTTAAAATAGATAGTAATAGGAAATATAATACCATTGCTTTATTCTTATAATTTCTCACCAGTAGGTTATTCCTCAGGATGTCCCATTATCTTAATTCATAAGGGATGGTTGCTAAATCTGAGCCTATAAGCTAAATACTGTATGTCCTCCGGCAAATGGATCACAATCAGAATAGAAAACCAATGGTGGTGAGAAAATATATTATTTCATTATAAATGTCACAAAAAGTATTGGAAAAAAATCTTTTTAATAATGTTCTGTTCCTTACAATGCTCCTTTCTGTTCATTCAGGTCTCCTCCTCTGACCGCTTGCTTATCTTATTGCAATTTGGTGGTTACTTTCTTCCCCATCTGTCCTACATAGTCACAAGGGCAATCCACGTAAGATATTAGAAATATTTGCAATGCATGATTTGTCCTCGTACAGTAGCTCCTGGATGGTGTGTGATGCCCACTTTCAGATCTTGGAAGCTGAGTTCTACTGCTTGTGAAATGTTTTTGATGTATGGCAGGATGTGCCATATAGTTCGTCTTATATCTTTTTTTCTTCTTTTATTTCCCTTAAGTGTTGCACAAGCATCTTGTAATAAATTCTTGTGAGTACCCATTCTCTTAAATTGTTCAAGTGGATACCTATTCTCCAGTTGTTTAGCTTGCCGAGTACTATCATACTGCCATATAGTGATGCAACTCTTGTTGTGTGACTGTGAATGGTTACTGTTAAAACTAAGAATATGTGTAGTGTTGGTGGCTTTGTGATAAACTTGGTTTCTAGGTTTCTATTTTTTAATTACTATAATAGAAATTAAAATAAATCATTACCCCAGACAAAGAATAAAATTGAGAGCACTCAGGTCTCAAAGTTCAATAAAGAAGAACAATGGTAACTATTTTCTTAAAGCTTAGCTAATAAATGTATTGGGAAATATTCAAAAATGGGATGATTGAAGTATGGCATAGATCAGGTTACACCAAAATAGTTTCAGTAAAGTTATGTAGCACATCTCTATACTCACTGCCAAGAGAGACCCAGCAGTCCTCAGGAAGCTGATTTTACAACTGCTTTCATTTTTGGAAAAGGAATTCATTTTTGGAAAAGGAATTCAAAGCTTTTTCATTGGCAGAACATTATGAAATATATGAAATAAATAAAAGAGAGTTTGAGTTTGTAATAAATACCAACGTACACTCATCAGACTGAAAGCAGGACCTTGGGGAAGCTAAAAGAAAGAGAAGATTTTCTCTCTAGTCTCTTGTCTAATAAAAGGAGAAATTGACAAAAAGCTGGAAAAGTTCATGAAAGCAAGCAGAGGATTTTTGTTCAAATCAAATTCACTCTAAGAAATAGACAAATGTTCTATTCAGAAGCTGCATTGTTTTAATTCCTTTGTTTGGGTGCCCTATTTAAGTCTTATTGTCTCTTGTTTTTATTTTTTACAAGTTGGAAATTCTGTTTGGGCTATAACCAAAAGGATTTACTTTGCTTTTTATTAGCTTCTTATGAGCCAAAATCTAATTTGGAAGGAAAGATCCATCCCTAGCTTGCTCAAGAAGATAAGGTTGCCAAAAATATGGAATGTGTTTGTTTTTCTAAATCATGTTTCATCTAAAGTATATTGTGTTTCTGTATGTGTGTATGTGTGTGATAATAAATAAAAAAGACTGATTTTATTTATCACTGAGAGTTTTGTGTATTTCCAAAAGGAAAAAGAAAAGGCTATGCTATCAGGTAGGCCAATATTTTTTACAATGTTTTTTTTCTTTAATTCTTTTGCATAGCAGGAAGGCAATTACAGTTGTATCTCTTTCATAGACCAGCATTATAGGAAAGCATCTGACAACTAAGGTGGTGACAGAAGTAAATTCTAAGCAGCTATACCAGGACAGGAGAGGCGAATATATGTTTCCTTAATGGGTATCTGGAAAATGAGGTTTAAAACCAAATATTTATCCTATGTGTTCAGCTATCTCTTAATATATATTGCTAGTCCATGTATGATATATCATACACCAGTGCTTTTCAACCTCTTCTACATCACGGACCCCATTTAAATACTTTTTGTGGCCATGGACCACAAAAGCTTAACTCAAAATTTAAATCATAATATTTCTTCAAGCCTTTGCAGACCCCCTGTGACAACATCATGCGTCCCCCAGGAGTCAACAGACCAGAAGTTGTGAAACACATACACTAAATAATAATAGCTGCCTCCTTTTCTTAGAGTCTGTCAGTTCTCCCTCTATCATTACCTTTGCCGTCTGCTTATGATATATAGCTTCTATTGCTTGAATAAATTTTTTAGCAAAGCCCATCTGTTCCAGCAGTAATAACATGAATTGCCAATTCACATTATCAAAAGCCTTCTGTGCATCTAAAAATATCAAAGCCATTTGTTTTTCAGGATGTGCCTCGTAGTATTCCAAAGTGTCCAAGTTTACTCTCATATTGTCTTTAATTTGTCTCCTTGGCAGAAATCCATATTGATCAGGATGGATAAAATTGTTTAAGTATTTTTTAAGTCTTTCTGCCAATATTGAAGCAAAAATTTTATAATCTGCGTTTAGTAAGGAGATAGGTCTATAGTTCTTGATTTGTAATGGATCAGCCTCCTCTTTTGGAATAAAAGTAATATAAGCTTCTGACCATGATTTAGGTATCCTCTTCTTTAACATAACTTCATTCATAACTTCTAGCAATGGAAGGTTCAACAATTCTTGTAATGTTTTGTAAAATTTTGCTGGAAGTCCATCTGGGCCTGGTGTCTTTCCATTATTTTGCTTCTTGAGTGCTTCAGTTAATTCCATCATCATTATATTGCTTTCTAACATTGTTTCAATCTCTTTAGGTATCTGGGGTAAATTAGCATTCTGTAAATACTGTTTAACTCTTTCCTCATCAATATTCTCTTGTGTGTATAGTTTCCCATAATAGTCTCATATGATTTCCTTCTTCTCCTTACTGCCATAGCAAACTTGGTCTTGGTCATCTATTCATTGCAATATTTTCCTTGATTCTTTATCCTTTCTCAATTTATATGCTAACCATCTACCTGGTTTATTTGCATCTTCAAAGTAGTTCTGTTTGGCACCTCTAATTTTCTGTGCTAGTTCTTCTTTTTCTATTAGGCCCATTTTATGTTTAGTTATATCCATTTTTAACTTAATGTCCTTTTTCTGTGGCATTTTCTGTAGCTCTTTTTCAAGTCCTTTATACTCATCCTCTAATGCCTTAGAGGATCTTTTGTTGGTATTTCTTTTCCTTGTATAGTCTATTATCAAGCCTTTGCCATATGCCTTCATTGTATCCCATACATTCTGGATTAATGTATCTTCTTTTTTGTTTTCTCTAAAGAAAAAAGCCAGTTCTTTCTCCATCCACTGTGTGAAGTCTTTTCCCTTTAAAATAGTATTATTTAACGTCCATCTAGATCTTCTTCTTTGTCCTTTCCATTTAATTGTCATTGGATTGTGATCTACCCAAGTACTTGTTTCAATATTTATTTCTTGAATATTAGTTAACAATTCTGTTGACATCAATATCATATCTATTCTGGACCATGATAAATGTCTATTTGAGTAGAAGATGTATTGTTTAGTTTTAGCATTTCTTTCTCTCCATGTATCTTTTAAGTTTATTTCATCTACCATTTTAAAAAAAGATTTAGGGAGGGTCTTTCTGTTTTGCTTAATTGTTTTCTGTGCTGTATAGTCCAGTTTATTGTCTACAATTCCATTAAAATCTCCCATCATAACTATATTAGCATAGTCCAGTTCAATTGTTTTCATATGTAATTTTTTTTATAAAATTCTTCTTGATTGTCATTCGGGGCATAGATTGCAATCAGGAGTGTTTTCGTATTATTTGTCCATTATTTCCACCATTAGTATTCTTCCATCGTCATCAGTATAAATCAATTTCACTGGGAAAATATCTTTAATGTATAAATCCACTCCTCTTTTCTTGCATTGTGTCAAGGAAGTAAATATTTCCCTAATTTTGGCTGTATCAACAATTGTTCATATTGCTTTTTAATATGTACTTCTTGTAGGCAGATTATATCAAATTTTAATATCTCTAATTTATGGAAGGTTTTCCTTCTTTTAACAGCTGAGTTAAGTCCATTTATATTAATTGTAATCATTTTTTCTCTTCCATGGTTATATTTTGTAGTTAGGTTTAACAGCTCTCATAGATCTTGGTTCACGTTGTTCTTTGGCTTCCTCTTTTCCACCTACCGCACCTTCTTCTTTTTCAGTCATTTGGGAGTCCTCTTGGAATTCAATTAGTGAAATTTCTTTTTCTGCCTCTTTCTCTTTCCCTCCAAAAAATTCTGTGTAAAATGATTCAGCTTTCTCAATTGAGTCAATTCTATATCTCTGTTCTTGTCATGTGAACATTAAACCTTCTGGGATCAGCCATCTATAATTCACCTTTTTTAAAAGTAGCATTTTGGTCAGGAATCGATATTCTCTTCTCATCTCTCTCACTCTTCTGGGTACTTGTTTCAAGACCACAATCTCCTTGTCTTTGTATTTCAATGTTTTCTCTCTTGCCACTTGCAATATTTGCGTTTTAATGGCTTTCTTTGTAAATCTAATGTGAACTTCTCTTGGTAAGCTATTTCTCATTGCATATCTTGTGAAGACTCGATAGACCTCATCTATTCCATCCATCATCTTCTCTTCAGTTATTTCCAAAGCTTCAGCCAATATTTCTATCATTATCTCAGCTAGGTTTTTTCCCTTTTCTTCTTCTGTTTTGGAATTTAAGATAAAATTCTGATCTGTCCATCTCCCATCTCAGCATACCACTTTTATCTTGTTCAACCACAGTTCATCTGTTATCAATATCTCCAATCTTCTTGTCTCTTTGTTTATCTTCTTCTTCAATTTTTTGGAGTCTCTCATCATACTTCATCATCATTTGTTGGATGTTCTCCACTTTTTCATCAGTTTCCCCTGTTCTTTGTTCAATGTTCTTTATTCTCTTTTCAATATTCTCTGATCTTGTTTGAATATTTTGAATTCCTTGCATAATCATCTGCAGGATCACTTTTTCTTGTTCTTTTTCTTGCTGTGACATTGTCTGTATTGAACGTTGTCCTCCAGATGGTGGAGAGGAAGAAGTAGTAGTTGAGGAAGCAGGGACTGTTAATTTCCTACTCATTTCAAGCCATTCAAAATCTTCAGGTTCTTCTAGACCTTAATCCAATTGCGAAAACCAATTGCAATTCCAAATAGAAATAGTAGGAAAAAAGAAGCCAAATAGT
Organism: Notechis scutatus; assembly: GCF_049901735.1. Classification (NCBI taxonomy): domain Eukaryota; kingdom Metazoa; phylum Chordata; class Lepidosauria; order Squamata; family Elapidae; genus Notechis; species Notechis scutatus. The sequence goes on from NC_142012.1 coordinate 32,953,250, forward strand.
AATAATAATAATAAAAAAAGAAAAAAAAATTCTTCAGGTTCTTGTATACCTTAATCCAATTGATTAGTTAGATAGCAGTAAAAATTCAAAAATGAAGGAAAAGACCATAAACACACACAAAAAAGAAGAAGTTGTAAAATCCTAAAAAAGGTGGAAAAGTGAAAAATAAAAAGCTAAAAAAGAGAAAGGGAAAATTCTTCAGGTTCTTCAACACCTTAATCGAATTAGCAGGTCTCAAATATAAAAGGATGTATAAGAAAAAAAAAGAAGGCCAGAAAAATAAACAAAAGAAAAAAGAAAAGAAAAAAACCAATATGGAAGGTAGATGGAAAGACAAAAAGTCCAGGGAGTGGGAGGGGAAAAAAAAAAGGACTACTCCCTTAAAAAGAAAAGGAAAAAAATTAATACTAAAGCTTTTCCTTTAAAATAAAGAGCAAGCATAGAAATTTAACTTCCAGAGACAAGAAAAAAAAAACAAAGACAAGTTCCAAAGGGCCAAAAATCCAAATAGCTATTACAAAAAGTAAAGTGATGAGGAGGGGTAGCACAGCTTAGAAAAAATAAAAAGAGCACACTGCACTTTGTTTAATTATCCAAGGCTCTTGTTATAACTCTCTTCTCCAGAGTCTTATCACCTTTTCTTTTCCTATAAGCTTCAACACCAGACTCCAGCTGTTGATAGAAACCCAGAAGAGCACCTGTAATAATACTCTCCCATGCTTTTCCCTCTATCTTATCAAATAGCAATGTCCTTGAAAAGAAGTCTCAGTTCTTTCTCAGCTTTGTCTGGTCAAAAGAGAAATAGAATATTTCCAAGCCTCTAGTTGGCAGTGTTACAAAGTTTCTTTTGCTTTCACTTTCCCCCTCCTTTTCCAAGCAAAATATAATAAGAATTAATTAAAAAAAGAAAAAGATATTTCAAAAAACATAGCTAAAAGGGAGTCTCTAGCCTAGAATATTATAAAATCACAAAGGAGAAAAAGAATAGATAAAAGAAGAAGAGAAAAAACTAGTTCAGATTCAAAATATAAGATCATGTGTAGAAAATCCAGCAAAGAGAAAAAAAGATATTACTTTGACATTCCTGCTTAAAATCGCTGCTTAATCACTTCTGTCAAAACTTTTACAGATTCTTTCTTTCCCTTATAGTGTCCTTTCAAGTTTTAAAATAAAGAAAAAGTTCTCACCAAACCGGCACACTCTCTCTTTCTGTTCTCTTTCATTTCGGAGCTGTCCCAACTTCAGCAGCTGTAATGGCTGCCTCTTTGCCGCTGGCAAAAAGAGCTTCTCCTGGATCTACCAGGGACTTTGTGGTATCCCTGGGATTGACAGGATGCACTCTTTACTTTCACCATCTCTTCGGGATGGTTTAGATCTGATTGGACCGTCCAGGAGCAAAGATATTGGCAGCGATCTCAGACCTCCAAGATCGCATGCCGTATCGTCACGACGCCAGCTCCGCCACCTATCAATATAAGAAAAGGAACAAGACAAGGGTGCCCACTATCACCTCTGTTGTTTGTGTTAACCTTGGAAGTGCTAAATAGAAATATTAGAGATGAAAAGAATATAAAAGGAATGAAAATTAAAAAGGAAGAATTTAAATTGCAAACATTTGCAGATGATCTGGTTTTCATTTTAGAAGACCCACTAGAAACAGCATCAAAATTGATAGCAAAGATAAGAGACATATGGAAAGGTGGCTGGTTTGAAAATAAATAAAGATAAGACAAAGATCCTGACAAAGAATATGTTATCAAGACAAAAGGAAGAACTGGCAGATCTATTGAAAATCCAGGTCACGAATAAGATCAAGTACCTGGGGATATATTTGACAGCAAGATGCAGTACACTAAAAGAGAATAATTATATTAAACTTAAGCAGCAGATAGCAGTAGATTTGGCGAAATGGGAAAATTTACAACTGTCATTAATAGGGAGAATATCAACAATCAAGATGAATATATTAGCCAGAATTTTATATTTGTTCCAAACAATTCCAATTAGGCTTGGAAAAGACTACTTTGAAGATTTAAATAAAATTGTGTTGAAATATATATGACAAGGTAAGAAAGCGAGAATAAAGTTAAAACTTTTGCAAGATGCTAGAATAAGAGGAGGATTTGGTTTGCATAATTGGGAGTTGTACCAAGCTACAAATTTGATGTGGGTTAAGGAATGGATAACATTAAGAAATACTAGATTGTTGAAATTAGAAGGACATGATCTGTTGTTGGGGTGGCATGCTTTTTTATGGTATAAAGGAACTAAAACACAGGGCTATTTTAGAAGACATTATATATGGGAGTCTCTGTGGTTAAACTGGGAGAAGATTAAAAGACAATGTTATTTGAAAATTCAAGTCTGGCTATCGACTATTGAAGCATTTTCTTATCCTATGATATACAAAAAGGAACAAACAGTTAGATATGGTGAAATATTGAATGAAAAGGGTGAACTTAAATCTATGCAAAAATTAAAGGGACAAGGTATAAAGATGAATTGGTTTTCATATGCACAAATACATTCAAGGTATGATAAAGATTCTAAAACAGAAGGTTTCTATGATAAACTGACTGACTTAGATAAGATTTTGACAGGTACTGATGAAAAGGTGATTAAAAATTGTATGGATATCTATTAGAAATTAAACTAGAAGAAGAACAAGTTAAAGAAACTATGATTGCTTGGGGGAAGAATTTTGGATATGGGATTGATCTAAAGAAATGGCAAAAACTGTGGTCTGAAAATTATAAAATGACAATGTCAAGAGCATATAAAGAAAATTTGTATAAGATGTTTTACAGGTGGCATTTTCCCCCGACAAGAATAGCAAGAATGTTCAAGAATAAATCCGAAAAATGTTGGAAATGTCATCAGACACCTGGCTCATATTACCATATGTGGTGGACATGTGCGAATGCTAAAAAATATTGGACTAAAATCCACATGTGGTTGGAAAAAATGACAAAAAAACATATAGACTTGAAACCAGAGATATTTTTATTGGGAATTTTACCTGAAATATATAGTAAAGACTTGAAATATCTGATTGTAAATGTATTAACAGCGGCTAGGATTGTATTTGCTATAAACTGGAAAAATGAGAAAACACCATCACAGGAGGAAATCATTAAGAAAATATTGGAATGTGCTGAAATGAGTAGATTGACATTTGAAATTAGAGAACAAGATGATAAACAATTTTATAAAATTTGGGATCTATCCTATCAATGGTTAGACAATAAAATATAGTAATGAAATATGTAGATTTTTAGAAAATAATAAATATATAAAGATGTATTATTTTCTTATTATATCTACAAAATGATTTTAGGATAGATTTGAGATGATAATATGAACTGTCATAAAACAAATTAAGTAAAATATGATTATTTCGTAAAACATGAATGAATAAAAGTATAGTCAAATGATTGATTAATAATGATATTAATGTATTTAATATTTGATTGAAAATATGAGAGTATATACAATGTAATTGTAATTGAAGACTACGAAATGGAAGCACAAAACAATTTGTAAACCAACCGGCACACTGTATGTATATATATGGAAGATGGCTTGATGTTTTTATGTTTTGTTTGTTTATGTTTGTTTTAAAAACCAATAAAAATTAAAATAAATAAATAAATAATAATAGCTGCCTCACTCCACTGCTTATCTGTATTTTTTTTAAAATATTGTGCTTATTTGCCATCCAGGCATACTTATGTCAAGAAACTGGGATGTAATCTAAATTTATATCCAATTATATTTAACGGCTTTTGTTGCATTCTGCTAAGGTGACCAACCATTCTCCTTTAGGGAGGACAGTCCTTTTTTTGTAAGTTCTGTCCTCTCTCAAAAGTCTCCTCCTACATGTCCTCCTTTTTGATATTTGAAGACTAATCTGTAAATCTCCATATTTGATTGATGCCAAGCCGATCCGTTGTATGTGATATGACGCGTTTGTATTTGACATGATGATTCAGCAAGGCTCAGTACAGTGCGGCGAGACACGATTATGAGATACATGCACTCCACACTGGAGAATTGTTTTGAGAGAATGTGCCGTGTGCAAGAGTGCACCATATGCAAGAGTGTGCCGTGCGCAAGAGTATGCCATGCGCAAGTGGCTTTGTTTTTTTTCTTCAATTTATTTGTGTCCTCCTTCTCATTGTAAAAATGTTGGTCACCTTAGTTCTGCGGAAGTTCTCCCTCTGGTCCATGATTCCAGGAGGAACAAGGGCCATTCCTATTGGCTGAGCCACTTGAAAGCTGAGTATAAAAGGGAGCTGTCAAGCGGCATTAGCTGTTGTCTGTCAGCCAGCCATCCTATTAGACTGCGGCAGCCACGGCAACCCTTTATTCTGTTTAAATAAAGTTTGCTGAAGTTTCACTCATTGCCTCCATTATTCCCACTACCAACTTAATACTGGTGACAAAGGTGGGATAGCAAATTGAGGCAACTGAGCTGCGAGTCATTTGAGCCAAAGTCTCTCGCTGTGAAAACCTACACTAGTGTAAAGCATGGGCTTGGCTTTTTATTGTTATGATTCATCACATAGGCAGCTAGATGTTTAGACTAGATTTGGTATTTTTTTCTATTACTGAATCTTACTAAGGCAAATATTGCTTTTTGATGCTGTTAAAGGTATTGTTACGGGGTGTGAGCTGTTCCAAGTAAAGCTACCTTTTGCAATTGACTCATAGTGATTTTGTCAGTGTTGATGGTGTATTCAGGTGGTTCTCCAGGTGTTTGGGATTTGCATCCAAAGGTTCTATTACAATTGATACTATCTTTGCTTTCTTTTGCTTATTTTGTTCTTTGTCAGGGTTCTGACAGATGCCCTAATTAAATCATGAGCCTCAAGCCAAGCTTCAAAAGAAATCCAGTTATTTATTAGAAGATTCATGCCAGCATGGACCAGGTGGAGCCAACTCTGACCTCAGTTAATTCATGCTTTGCCTCTGACCCTGTTTCCCCCTCCCCCCAATATGTGTCATCAGTCACATTTTCCAATGAAACAATTTCGTGGGTTGTAAAAGTCACTCCCTCCGGTCACTGTGGGTTGCTGAGGAGACAACCTTGGAATATCAATTGGAATGTGCCTTGTTGTGACTGAGACACCAGTTCCTTGATGTAGCAGCAAAATTTGCTCTCCCATCCCCCTTGCCCATGGCAACTCGAGAGCAGTTCAGGGATGCTTTGCTAGTTGACATTCTATTTGCAGGACTTCTTATTTTTTGACTTTTTCTTTTCTATTTTGCTGTTTCCGGGTACTCTCATGTTCATCAGACATAATTTTGAATTGTACAGGACTTTTGTTCCATCAACTTAGGATATTCAAAATAAAAAGATGGTTGAATTATTACAGATTTTTTAAAGGCTCAGAAGATCTTTATTCTCTTATCCTCATTTAAAATGTGTACTTGTACTGATTATGGATCTCCATGGCATGATAATGCTGCCTTAGGACTTTCTATCTCTGTTATCCTGCACTAGGAAATAGAATAGATCAATCTGGTCAAAAATAAGTAGTAGAGCTTTTTTACTACATTGCATAGCCATCTTTGTTGATAAATTTTCCTTATCTTTGTTGATAAATTGTATCTATCATTTCCAGATACATTTATTTCCATGTTCCTTTAGTTTAAAAAAATACCAAAGTAATTTTGGTCTGTTACCAATCTGTGTATATAAAATTCTTCTATTATATTTTATTCTAGCTATTATGTATTGGAAAATCATTTAATTATTTTATTATGATGGAAGCAATTCTTAGGAACTGTTCAAAAGTTGCATATATAAAGTTATATTAATAAAAATGTAATTAATGTTGTGGTATAACTGTAAGCACTCCAGTACAAATATTTTTCCTACAATCAAATGCATTCTGCTTTTTGTTCTGTTATAACACAGATTGAAAAATTCATTTTCTTTCTGTAATGTAACATGAAGAAATCTATTTTTCTCTAGCAGCTGTTCACATTTGGGTTTTTAAAGGATTGTTAGCACAAAAAGGCCCTATCTTTACCCTTACTCTTCCTGATGAAAACACTCTATGAATTGAATTTTCTCAATTCACCCAATTAGTGTTTGGCTCTGTTGGATAAAAGTTATTTAAATTGCCTGTGAATACTGTTGCAGTCTATAATAGCTATGAACCAAATATCCATTAAAGTATTTTATACAGCTTCCATGAATGGGGATTTTCATTTATTCTTAAAATAACTAATTCATCATGATATACTTGCCAAGATTAACAAGCTCACCAAAACTTCAGCATGTTTATTTTAAATATAAAGCTTAGAAACTACTCCTTGACTTCTTATTTCTTCATATAGCTTAGAAAATATTGATATTCACTTGGTAATATATTTTCTGGTTTAAAGCAAAATCAAAGTTCTTAATCTTTTGTATTTCAGGCAAGCTGTGAATTAGCATAATAGTGTTCAAGAGGATGCTTTCAGGAAGTATTTGAAATTCTGAAGACTTGTCAAGATGTTTGTAAAAGATGAACAGAGCTACCAATTTTAATTTTATTTAATTTTTTACTTTTCATTTTGTTTTGTTTCTTTTGCTTGAATTTTGTTTCTTTCATTTTGATATCCATTTATAATTTTAAAAGGAAACTGCACAAAAAATTGTCTACTGTTTCATATATATTCTCTAAATATATGCATTTTAAATTATGAATTGCTGTAATAATTTCCTTAAAGAATGCTTAAGCAATTTTTTTCAATGCAAAGAGAAATTCTTTTTGTTAAATCATCCAGCTTTATGTGCTTTCTCCCCTAATATTGCCTCAAATTTGAAGCCTTAAATGTTGAAAAGCACTGTTGTAAGGTTGGGGGAGGATTCAACTGAAAAATAATGACATAGGTGAGAGAATGAAAAGTTTATCACTATTCATCTATATCAACTATGGTAGATATTATGGTACATTGCAATTTAACGTAAGCTTACTTATGCTGAATTTCCCTAAAATGCTTATAATTTAATTTGTCCATTTGGAAGGAGATTTAATAATTTGCTTATTGCAAACTTTTGTGTTCATCATAGACTAATAACAAAAAATACAACTTAGACATAAAACCATAAAATGATGAAACATGTGCATCATGACATTGCAACAAGAAAGAGTAAGCATTGCAGCATTATGATGAACATATTGTTCCCTCTTTCTACTTTCCTTTATCCATAATTGCAAAGCAGGTTGGATCAAGTATTGTGGGCCCAGTTGACAAAAGAAAGCTCAGGACTGTATTGGTTGGAAATATGCAGAAGAGGCCTTCATCCTGTGGTGAATAGACAATGCCGATGATGATGATGATGATGATGATGATGATGATGATGATGATGATGATGATGATGATGATGATGATAAGAAATGCTTCATGTTTTGTCTATGGCTCTGGGTGCTTCACATTTTGCCCATGTTATATTGTTTAGATGCAAGAGTTATCTGCAAAATTGTATCTCCATTTGTCCTTCTTATGAGATTATTTAAACTGATCAAATTTTGGGTTCTTTTCTTACCTCAGCAAATTAGGATTAAGGCACTCGGTGGAATAATACAAAGTTATTGTGGTTCACTTGGAGAGTTTTTATTTAGGGTCACGGAGAACAGTGCTAAGATTATCATTCATAAACTAGGTGTACATATATGGTAATTTTAAATAATAAATAAATAGTCTCTTAACTTCAAAATCAGTATAGGAATTATATTTTATGTAAACCAACAGGAGTCTGTTTAAGCAGGATATATATATGTGTGTGTGTGTGTGTGTGTGTGTGTGTGTGTGTGTGTGTGTATGTATGTATGTGTATATGTGTGTATGTATGTACATAGATATAGATATAGATATAGATATAGATATAGATATAGATATAGATATAGATATAGATATAGATATAGATAGATAGACCACGTACCACTCACTCATCATGAAATCTCCAGAACCGTAAAGCCTACAAACTTGAAATTTGGCTTCTAGGTGCTCGCTAAGAAAGGATTTTTCAAAATGACCATCAGATCATTAATATTTCTTATACAGTAATTAACATGCTCTGATGCTAAGGAGTTAGACATTCTTCTCCCCTTCCCTACCTAAAAAGAACTCTGTTCCATCTGCCAGTTGCCTCACATTCCGTTATGTCAGTTCAAATTGGCAGTTCTGGGGCTCCTTACAGTACTAAACATCGGTACCTCACCAAAATGTTTACGCCTTCCACCAATTGTTTCCAGACTCAAGAAGGCGGGAACGATATTCCCTTATGTGTTTCAATCACCAGCCACCACTGAGCCAACAGATTGTGAACCAAATTTCTCCTGCATAGCCCAATCACAAAGTTTCATCACAAAGCACAGATATCCAGCTAGTAAATAAATATTTGTTTGTTCTTAATTAAGGTGGTGAATGCACACACACACACACACACACACACACGACAATACTATATTGAAATAATTGAAGTAGAACCAAAAGTAGTTTATCTCAGATCAGGCCTAAAAAATAAAGGACAACAATAGTATGATCAAATTTGCCTAAAAAAAAATATATCAGGTTGAGATATAAGTTACTGTATTTATACATCCAAGTGCTTTGAAAAAGTTTTGGAAGTTTAGCATGGAGACCTCCAGATGTTTTTTACATCTCTGACTGCAGATAGGAACCATAATGTGGATAGGAATTATAGCATCACAGAATATTGTGCTTTGTTTTTATACTTTAAGCAAGGCAACAGGCAAGATGTCAAAATCTATAGATTTTCAAAATATGAATCTACTATAATTTTTTTTTAAATAAATTTGCTGATTATTCAAAAGCACTACCACATTTATGACATATTTGTTTTTACAGATTATACCAGATGGTGTTTTGAAGGAAAGGTATGCTAAAATACTATAAACATATAGCTACTGGAATATTGTTTGGTGAGAGATGTGGTGGTGGCTTATGAGTTTTAAATTTTACTTTATGACACAGGCCTATATTATAGATTTTTAAATAGTTTGAAACAGATTTGTGCCTGTTTCACCCAAAACTGTTTCTGTTTGGGGTACTTTATTTTGGCTCATTTTTTTTTCTTATAGATAAAATTTTACTTATCAAGAACTGCAGTATACTACTCAGTATAATTTTAGTAGAGGATAAACTGAAACCATTCCACAGTACTTGGAATAGATTATAGAAGTTGTATCCAGGACTCTGTTTGCCTATCTGAATGGGAATAATGACTTCAGTGTTTATGTCTGCACTAAAATACTTCTGCTGATGATTGCAGAATGTAACAAAAATATTTTTCTGGCTGTTTTATGTATAACAGAGATCTACATTAAATTGTGGAATCTAAACTGACTAAAATTATGCATCTATTTGTTAATATGGCAGCCCAAGCCTAAAATATAAGGCACAAATATGTCAAACCCAGAAATAAAAATAATCTTTAAGACAATTTAGAATTGATGGGTTGCTAAAAGAACTGCAAATTCATGGCTCTTCTAAAGGTCAAAAAGGTGGAGACCAATCTTGGGAAAAATGAAACAGAACATCTCTGGAAATTCTCATACAAGTCATATTTGTCTCAAAGGTGCTTTTTCAAAAGGCAACTGGACTGGTTTTTTGTTTATTTGTTTGTTTTGTTTGTTTGTTTTTAGGAAGTAGAAGATCTTTCGCTTCTCATCCAAGAAGCTTCATCAGTTGCGATGGTGGGGAAATGGAAAGATAGAAATGTATCCTTCCATACCTTCACCATTGCAACTGATGAAGCTGCTTGGATGGGAAGCAAAAGGATTTCCTCTTTTTCCTCAAAAAAAGAAAAAAGAAAAAAAAGACAGTTTCCTTTTGAAAAAGCACTTTTGAGACAATGAAAGAATACCTTCTCTTATTCTGTCTTACGGTGTAAACATAAACACATTGCCTTGTTCTACCTTTGTCAAAACAGGCCAGCAACCATAGAGAAAAACAAATTGTATACATTATTAAAATTTAGATGTAGTTAAAAACAATACCACAAACAACCCAGAGGTGGGATGGGGAGCAGAAACTAGCTAGCTTGGAGGAAAAAAAGAATAATTAAAAAATAATGTTTTTGAATCAGTAAAATTCTACATGTTAGGCAAAGATGGCACTCAGTCAGTAATTTCAAGGGCTCTCTTAAATGTATTGAAATGTAATAGAGTTACCAGAAAATAATTTGTTTCAAGGGTCATTCTGCCTGTTTACTTCTCTGTATAAATTTATTTTATATATATCTGAGGATGTGTGTGTGTGTGTGTGTATGTGTGTGTGTGTGTGTGTAAAACATGTCCCAAAAAATAAAGTCGAAGGCATCCAAGGTTGCTTGGGGTCTGGATGCTTTAATATCGGTTCTTTTGCAAAATGCCTTTTTAAGCATTCAAAAGCTTGTTGGCATTCTAAAGTCCAATTTTGAGCTTGCCTCAGTATCGGCTTGGTAGGGCCACTCCAAGTCTTTAGCAACTCTGTAATGGGAAGGGCAATCTCAGCAAACAAGGGAATAAATTGGCGATAAAAATTTGTGAACACCAGAAAGCTTTGCAACTGTTTCTTGGTGTGCGGGGGTTGCCAGTCCAAGACCGCTTTCATTTCCCTGGGTCCATTTCCAACACCTGATGTGATATGTGATAACCTAAGTATGTATTAACGGACAGACAGACAGATTTGAATTCCCTGAAAACTTTTGTCAGAGAGTCTAATATTGGAAACAACTTTCTTAACTTTCTTGAAAGTCACAAATACAGGTCTGCAACAACTAAAGAATGTAGCATGACTATAGCCTCTGAAATCAGAAAGAATTTCAGAAAATCCCCTCATCCAGAGTTAAAAATCAGGAAGGATATTGATATGATAAATGTTCTACAAGCAACAAACCCTAAGCTCTTCGTATTTTAACAGTTAATGCCAATATCTTAGATGGGTCTAAGAATGCCTTGACAACCAGTGCATAATTTGAAACAAAGATATCACTTTATTCCAGAAATGAATGCCACTTTAGCATTCTTGCTGCGACTCCAATTGAAAGTTCCTATTTCTTTTAAATGGTAGTCCCATTTTTGTTAAAAAATATCTATGCTTCAACTCAACAATGAAAAATGCTCAAATGGAATACTGTAATATTCTATAACTGGATAACCATCAAAGTATAAAATTAAAGTGTATAAAAGTAGTCATAATATAATTCAAAACTCTGTGTTATTAACAAATATGCTCAGTGTCTACAAAGCAGGAGATAATGGTTTCATGACCATCTCTTGAGCTTATATAGAGTTGGATACTATGGAAATGTTCATAACCTACGCTAAATTTTGAACAGATTGCAGTAGAGTTCATAACACAATCCTGCTCTTTAATGACAGAATAAAACAATTATATAGCAGAAGGCTTGGGCAGAAAGAATACATTTATACTATTCTATCTATCTGAAGGGTTTCCAGAGGCAGACATAAGGAAACTGTCTCCCAATCAAACCTACTGTTGAAGACAGAATTGTAATTTCCCCAAATACTATTGCGTTATTATATCAATCAAGGCTTGCAATAATACTAGATATTTAAATGAAAGAGGAATTTTGGTTCTGGCGTTTGCCATTTAAATCCAGAATTGCACATATTATCATGGATATTTAGATGTCTTCTTTGGACTGCTCTTCAAAATAAAACTGATTAAGAAACAGGAAACACAAATGAATTGGAGAGAGGAGGAAAAAGAGAATTAAAATTGAAAGCAAGAATGGAAAGAAGCATTTTATATTCAAGAATTGCAGGAATATCTTTTTCGTGTATATGCTGTTCCTAAATATCTCCATATCGATAGCAAAAAAAAACAACAAAAAAACAACAACCCATGCTTCCAAGATAGGATATCGCACCTGAATACTGTATCTTTGCAGCTTTATAGAACCTGGGAAACCTGCAGTTAGTATTAAATGGATATATATGCATACAGATTGTATTTGGCTAGGCAAGATACAGAAGGCTGGCAAACAATGTCTTGGTGACACAACACAGTGAGCATTTTGCATCTTGTTGGATTAAGGACTGGATTTGTGTTTTAGCCAATAAAATGTCATGTTGAGTTATGTAAATCCCATCACAGAAATGCAAACACAATGCAGCAGCAGTATTTTTTGGCTCTGATTCCTTAGTTATTTCATTGAAACCAATTTGATGTCTTGCCACAGATTGGTTTCCCTTGTGGCTCAGCTATATTCTTCATAGAATGTGGCTGTTTTTTTATCATTAGGCTTTATGATAGAATGAACATATTTAATAACTGGCACTTTTAACTGTATCTGGTTAAGAGAAAAATAAATAAATGTGTTACTCTCATGAAGCACAAGAATAACATTGCACCATATAATATGTCAGTAATTCTTATTTAGCTAAAAAATGTGTCACATTTAAAATGCAACGCACAAGCTTTTAGCTCATAATTTTACCAACCTTGTTCAGATGGTGCTTTATAAATTATCTGTTCTTTTTTAGAGGCCAAATATATTAACATCTGTACATGTTCCAGACACCACCTCTGTTTAATTCAGTGTTTTCAGATTTGTCGAACTGGTTTTCACAAGCCATTTTTTAAAATGCAGCTGTAGAAAAATCAGGTTAAAGTGCGATATTTTTGGCAAATGTGGAGGCCTTTTTATTTGCAATATGGCATGGAGGAATTTGGTTTTTTCCCCAATAATATAACAAAGAAAGGATTAAAACAAGTAGCATTTCGGGCTCAAGTAGATCAAGGAAATTGATGCTTTTTTATTTTAAAAGAAGTTTGATTGGAATTGACTCAATATAGTTTACTATATTACATTAAGAAAGAGATGGTTTTCTATCACCCCTATTGAAAAACTGCTCAGACCCTGCTTTTCTGGGACAAGAGACTTCAATAGATGAGTCAAAATAGAGATGTCAGCCCTTCAAAGATTTCAATCTGGAAAACTTGTCAGAATTTATCTCTTCCCATATTATACCAAGTAAAATCTAGATGAGTTGACCTTAACATCTTTTTCTCATATTTCCCACTTTTCACTGCTGATTTGTCATATTTCCTGCTTATTAACATTTCATTTTCTTTTCCCTTTCCAAAGTCTACTAAATTCACACTCTTTCTCTGTCAGAATCAGTTCTATTCCTGTATAGGAAATTTGCCCAGGCAAATAGTAATAAATGCATAATCACTTTCCTTCTTTCGTGTGAGGATGGATCCAGCAGTTTCTCAAAGGCAATGTTAGGCAAATCTGATGTAGCAGATCTAGATGACATTGAAAGATTACTTCTTTTTTATGGCAATAACAACCAGAGAGTCCAAGGTAATTGGAATGAAAGAATCTCCTTCAATATAGATGTCAAAGCAGGGGTGAGATGCTGCCAATATAACAACCAATTCGGTGATCACGTGCTTCACGCATGGAGGCTTTGTGCTCACATGCACCTGAAACATGCTGTGCACGCGTGAACAGTGATACAAAAATCCTTACCTTCTATGTTACTTTGGGAGAGTAACATAGCTGAGGAGTGGCAATCTGCTCTTCCGCACTGATCAGCTGAGACAATAAAGGTCAGAACATCACAGGGGTGGGTGGGTAGGCCCACATATCATCAGAGTGAACTGGTTCACTCCCGGTTGATCTTCGCAGCTAGGGGTTCACCTGAACTGGTCCAAACCAGCAGAATCCCACCCCTATGTCAAAGTGTGTTGATACTAAAGGCAGTTAAAAATGGGTTTATGCATAATTTCAGATATATCTTGATGTGTTGTAATATTTGCGTCCATTTGGGATAGCCTTTCCAATAGATTCTACTGTAAGCAGCCCCTCCTGCATCTAGAATCCATTCTATCTCATATTCCTTCACCTGATTCACCTTGATGTGGAAGGAAGTAGAACAGGTGCCGAATACAAGGAAAAAAAGTTGCTTCTATTGAGCATGAAATAACCATTGAAATCCCAGATCAATCTTCACTGGCGTAGGCAAATACAGGCAAAAGGTGCCTGAGCTAATCTGTTGTGTAACAGCAAAAGATGATACAAACTTTGTGCCCCAGCTTTTTTGATGGGTAAGGAAAGCAAAACTGCATAGAAAGCCAGAACAAAACCTCCACTAGAATTTTGGTGTTGTCTTACACATGTGTACATCACATTAGTCAAATCTAACAGTTTGATCTAATGGTTAAGACCCCAGGTGATAGTGGGAGATCATGAGTTCAAGTCCTGCCTCAGCCATGAAAGTCACTTGGGTAACTTCGGGCCAGTTACTTTCTCTGACACCAACCCATCTCACCGGGTTGTTGTTGTGGGGGAAAATATAAGGAGAAAGGTCTGTTGGATATACTCACCATCTTGAGTTATTTGTGTAAATAATAAAGAGAGGATAAAAATAATAAATTATTGAGCTATAAAAATAGTTCAATAAAAATTGAACTATGCATTGAAAATTTGCTATACAACCTGAGTCTCCTGGAAAAGGTCAGAGGCTTAGAGAACAGTAGAGGTAGGACTTTAGGAAGAGAGAGTGTGGAAGTTGAAATTTCAGACTATTTGAAGGGAAACATGTGATAGAAGAATGGAGGCAGGTGATGTGGGCAAATTCTGAAAGACACAATAATTCTGCCTAATTTTTCTGTTGATAAAAAACATACTCTTCAAGTAATGCATTAATCTTCTCTCTCTCTCTCTCTCTCTCTCTCTCTCTCTCACACACACACACACACACACACACACACACACACACACACACACACACAAATACCACTCACGCATCATCACAAAGTCTCCAGAACCGTAAAGCCTAAACTTGAAATTTGGCATGTTCCTCTTGGCTTCTAGGTGCTCACTAAGAAAGGATTTTTCGAAATGACCATCAGAGCATTAGTATTTCATGTATTATTATTAATATGCTCTGATGCTAAGGAGTTCTACTCCCCTCCCCACCTGAAAAGAAATCTGTTCCAAATGCAAAACACAAGCAGAGGAGAGGAGTTTCAGTTTTAGTTTCACAGCACCAAGCAGCTTTAGTACAGAACAGTTGAGCTAAGCCATGCCCAGGCTCTTTGCTGTCTCCTTCTTGCTCACACAGCAGATACTGCTTCAGTTTCCAAACAGCCCTCAACTCTCTCACACACTGACAGGATGCTAGCCAGATGAATACCAATGGATGCTGGTAGGCAGAGGCACATCCCCCACCCTATTTTCTTCCCCCAAAACTAAGTCCCACCACATAGTTTTGTAGCAAAGCACGGGTATCAAGCTAGTTATTGAATAAATATAAAATGGACTTCCAAAACCTGGATGCAAGCTGAGAGTTCTGATCTGAGTTGATTGATTAAGTCTCAGTACCAAAAAAAGGTCATCCGTTACAATTTGTGCAGTATTCTGAACCAACTGTAATCTCTTGTAAGGAATAAAATTAAGTATGTTAGTAAACAAATCAACTATCTTCAAAATGGCTGTGTAACCTTGTACAGGTGGAAGTTCAGTAATAACTGAAACTATATTTTAAGATCCAGAAGAAGGGAGGTCAGTGGAGAAAACTAGCCCAGCTTCACAATGATACCCAGAATCAGATATAACAGAATAACATATAACCTGTGACATCCATTGTCACCTTTGGTCACCAAAACTCTCATAGCATAAAATGCAACATTTTGAACTTTCTTCTCTCTATCAGTTGTATTGTTATGGCACGGATATAATACCTCTGCCTGTAAAACAAATGTCCCTCAGTCACAGAAAAAGCAGAATCAGTCTGTAGGTCTCTGTGGAAGTCATCGATCTGTGTTCTGTTGTTGTTGCAGGTCCTGTTTTTATTGCAAGTAAATCTAATACAACAGATCTTCTGTTTGCCTCCCAGGGCTTGTCTTCTTTGGAGTGTCTCTTTGACAGAGAAGGGTATAATTGTTTTGCTTCAAGACAATGGTTGGCCCTAAGAGTGCAGCTGGCAGCTTATTTTGTGAACTAGGTATATAGCTGATATAGACAATAATATTGTAGAAAAAAATGTTTCCACCTGATCAGATTTATGCCTGATGCTTCAACTCATGTTTCATTTAATGTATGTACACAGTATGTTGTATCTCCCAATAAAAAACTCCATTGTTGAAACATTGCTTTTATGAACAGTAATTTTTTTAAACACCATAGTATCTGTCAACAACAATGCAAGATCTCCTACCATCCTGTTGCTGAAGCCTAAGGAACAGCCCAGGAAGTAGAGTTCAATATGTATCAGAATGGTCAAACAAATGGCAACTTCAAATCTCAACAAATAAATGCTCTGTCTTACATATTGGCAAAAAAAATCAGAAAATAAAATACAAGCTGAATAGTCAAGAACTTGTTGATGACCCAAGCTCTGTAAAGGACCTTGGAATACTCACCTCTAATGATCTAAGTGCTAGAGCCCACTGCAACTACATAGCCAAAAAGGCATTAAGAGTTGTTAACCTAATCCTACGTAGCTTTTTCTCTGGTAATATCACACTACTAACCAGAGCATACAAAACATTTGCTAGACCAATACTCGAATACAGTTCATCAGTCTGGAACCCACATTACGTATCTGATATTAGCACAATTGAGAAAGTCCAGAAATATTTCACAAGAAGAGTTCTCCACTCCTCTACTCGTTGTAGAATACCTTATGCCACCAGACTTGAAATTCTAGAACTAGAAAACCTTGAATTACGCCGTCTTCGGTCTGACTTAAGCATGGTATATAAAATCATACATTGCAATGTCCTACCTGTCAGTGAATACTTCAGCTTCAACCATAACAACACAAGAGCACACAATAGATACAAACTCAAAGTAAACCGCACCAAACTTGATTGCAGGAAATACGACTTCAGCAATAGAGTGGTCAATGTCTGGAATACTCTACCCGACTCTGTAGTTTCTTCCCCAAACCCCAAAAACTTTAACCTTAGACTGTCTACTATTGACCTCACCCCTTTCCTAAGAGGTCTGTAGGGGGCGTGCATAAGCGCACCAACGTGCCTACCGTCCCTGTCCTATTGTTTCTCTTATTCTTTTATTTTTCTTATATGTACCCATTTCATGTATTCACAACTATGTATACACTTATACTTATTATCTTGTAAACAATTGGCAAATCAAATAAATAAATAAATAAATAAATAAATTACTTTGCACAAGAAAGGCGTGACTGGAATCCAGATCTCTGAGTAGTAATTGACGTGAAAATGACTCTGCCTTGCATAATAAACTATTTAAATGTATGTCGTTTGTCACACTTTTAAATAAGCAGCCCCTAGCATTCTGCAAAATAATGGTAACTCTTCTATAAAAATGGATAGAACTCCTCCAGTTAAACATATTTCACATTTGTAGCTATGTGAGAATTATTGCACCTTAGGTGGATTCATCTATAATCCTTCTTCAGAGATCCAATAATTTAAATAGCACAATTGGGGAAGATCAAATACAAAATTTTCCAACTTAGTTAAAAGCTTGTTTGCGAAAGCACTCTAGGACATTTCTTATGCATCTTCTAAAAACAAAAATAAGAGGTCATACAGTATAAATCTGTTTAAAATATCAGAAAATATTTTCATGTATGTATCTAGAAAAGAGCAGAGTGTAACTAACCAACCCAAATAGCATCACTGCAATATTCGAATTTATAATAGTGTCAAGATCAAAAACTAGTAAAAATTCATGGTCCTGATTGATTCAAATCAACTTGTAAGAACCCTCAAGGGAAATTTACTGAAAATATGCTTTCTGAAGGAGATCCAGGAGGTTTGAAATAAGAGCCAGTGGGTAATGATTCTAAAAGCCTTATAAATAAATCTCCAGAAATTATCTTTCTTCTTCACAAAAAAATATATAGATAGAAATGCTGGAGATATAGAAAGGTAAATAATTTTTTTATTTCTTTTAGATTGTTGTCCCAAAACCTTTTAACTCTGGACTAGATTTGGTATAGTGTCTTTTAAGCTGAAATCTGGGCTTCAGATTTTAATTTGTTGGTATAGTTACATGATTGTTAATGGAGCAAGGCAAATAACAAATAACCATATCTGTGTATTCTTCATCAGAAAAGAAAGTAGTATTGACAGAAAGAAGAGAAAAGAATTGGATCCTACAAATGATACTGTTGATATTTTTAAAAAGTTAAAAAATGTCCCTTTTCCCAGAATATAAATCTATAATGAAACATTCAGGAGCCAAGCAGCAAGTTCAGAGGACAAATCTCTGCCTAGATCATTATTTTTCATTTTAATCCTTCTTATATTTGTGAAGGGTAAACAACTTTCCTTGCAGCCACTGATCCAAGTTGCTTAGCTTATTTGTCACCAGATGTCCAAGGAATCCAATCTATGACCATCTAGTATATAAATTGAACTTTACCAATATTTTTTTGAGAATGACACTCTTGATCTGACTTCTCTGATGAGTCCAATGTGGTCTCCTGTGGATGACAACTCCTCTACTTTTTCCTCAGAGACCTTGAGGAATAATGAGGTCTTTCCTGGCATGTCAGTTTGGAAAATAAATTTGGGAAATAATAGAACACTGTTGATAGAAGGTCATGATTTGCAGAAAGAGTGGCATAGCTTTCTATGGGATGGGAAAAACAAACATCATGCATATCTTCAGAAACACATGATCAGAGACTCACTAATTCAGATATGGAACAAAATTAAAAAAGAATCATTATACCAAAATACCATACTGGTTGTCAACTATGGAAGCACAAATATACCCAAATGCAATAGATCTGGAAAAAAAGAGGAGTTATAAAGATTTATTTCCTTTGCACAAGGAAGGTTGAAAACGATATAAGAATCACAGCAACAAAACATAAACATAGACTGGTGGCCATACATACAAGTTCAGGCAAGATATAAAAAAGACAAAGAACAATATGGATTTCATATGGAAAAACACCAATTAGACAGGATTCTACAAGGAATGGAACAAATGATGTCAAGAATATACAAATTTTTACTAAATTTTAAAATGGAAGAGGAGGTGGTCAAAGAAACGATGATGGTATGGGTGAAAAATACTGGAATACAATCAGACAATGGCTAGAGGAAATTATAAATCAGAAAATTGAATTTAATCCAGAATTTTTTTATTAGGTATAATAACACAAAAATGTAGTAAAAAAGATAGATACGTTATGCTACATATACTAACAGCTGCAAGGATTTCATATGCACAATTTTGGAAGGAGAAAAGGATACCATCAGAGGGCATGGTTATAAAGAAACTAATAGATTATATAGAGATGGACAGGCTAATGTTGAAATTAAAAGACAAAGAAGATTCAATATATTATAGAGCTTGGGATGCCTGGTATGAGTAGTTTAGAAATAAAAATAAAATAAAATGGCAATTTGGAAAAGAATGAGGTAGTATGTAAATATGTATATATGTTATAGAAGAGATTGAAGTGTAAGATGAAATATATTGATTTGTAACAAGAGTAAGATGTAATGGAAATGGAATAAGTAATCATATATTGAAAAATGTAAGAAAATGTAAAAGATGTCTTGATATTGATAACAATGCATATAGTTTTATTTTATGTTTTTAAACTTTGGAATATTAATAAAATATTTAATTAAAAAAAGGAATTACTGACCCTGAACTGCCAGTAGAACAGGTCTCAGCTGGGGAGCACTTGCAGGCCAGTGAGAAAGAGGGGGAGATGCTGACTGCCATAGTGAATGCCAGAGTACGCAGGGCAGAAAGGTGGAGGTCTGCCAGGTTGCTGAGGAAAAGGCTCTGCCCTTCTTGATATTTAACAGGGCAGGCAGAGGGAGGCATTGCTGGAAGCAACGTGCATGGGTTGTGGCTAGATGTCCACTTGTGAGACACTGGCTGACAAATCCTAATGGGAGGCTCTAAAACTCTAAATTGGATTTTGCCTTCTCCTTTGAAACTACCTAGGCAAAGCCTGTATTTCCGAGACATGTATTTTCATGTCTTTGTTATCTACTTGGTCTTGAGCCAAATTGCTGTTCTAATCTAGCAGCTGTGAGAGAGCTGACACCTGAAACAGAACTGCTGAGTGGGGGGGGGGACGACACACAAAATAAAGCTCTCTCTCTAAACCAACACAGATGTGTGGGTGAGTGGGGCAGCATATCCAGTAGGATTGAACTTCTGACATAGTTTTGATCCTCCTCAGAGTGTGTAAGCCCCCAGAATCATATCAATGTAAATCCTTATTGGAGCCCAACTATTGTTTCACTGAGAATCAAGGTAATTGGGGCCAAAGTAATACATCACTGCTAATCAGGGTATGCATCACTAGGAGCCAAGGAAATGCCTTGCTCAAGTAGATCTATCACCATATTATAGGATGATAATGATTGATGACAATGATGATGATGGTGATGATACCATCTACAGGACTCCACAAAACTAGGTTCTAATGTTTTTCTGTTGAGGCAGTACTGAAGCTCTAAAATTACCAGAATAGTCCAAGAGAGTTTGTTAAAATGAAATGAAGAAGAATGAGAAAATGATTCTCCATATTCCATGTTCGCAATCTGATTAAAGTGACCTGGATTAAACTAAACCTATTTCAGTATTTGCATTGGAACAGTATCATATAGGAGACAAGATGTTACTTTTAAAAAAGCTAGATGTCAGCCCATTAAGCTCAACTAGGTGAGGAAACAGTTCCTTCAGGAATTCCAGGATTACTTTATTCTCGCATAGTGAATTTCCTCCTTTAATGTTTTATTGATCCTTTCCCTCCTCCCAATGTGAGATCTATATTCTTCTTACACACTAACATAAAGTGTGAACATATAGAATTATCTTCTACAGAATAGAGAATAAGCAATATTCAAGAGAAAAAAATAAATAGATGGTCACTTCCTTCCTCATCTTATTTGCCTCTGTTACTGAAAGGGAATAGCTTCAATCTGCATAACAGTAAAATCACCTCTTGATGCTACTTGAATAAACATATTTTGCATTCACAGACTTGTTCTGAATATGTCAGTGCATCACATATATAACTTAACACAGGGATGCAAGTAATTTTATATTGGCTTGAAAAGTAGTTTTTAGGTTAAAGATTTTGTTTACAAGCTATAAAATAGTATAATCATGTTTGAGGTAAAAATAGGATTTTGTTTTGTTTGTGAGATATAGTCTAAAATGTGCCAAAACATGCAGGTACTATCCATTTAATTAAGACTAACTTATGTTACTCTAAAGCTGACCTTAGGCTCATGGTAGTACATATTTTGCTATATTGCTTTGGGATGCTATTGAGCATTTTGTTTTGATATACCTTTTCATTATGAAAACAACAAAGAAAATCTAACCATTGTTATAAGGTTTAGTTATGACACCAATACTTATAGTCTATAAATTGTTTCCTTGATTGTGTGACCATATAAGGATGCAGGATCAAAACTTGAATCCAAAGGGGTCAGAGAAGATGAATTAACCCAAGAGCACAGAGCCATGGGCATTTCTCCTTCATTCTTCAACATAGTTTGAAGAAGGAATGTTGATGGGCAAAATGTATGTGTGTGTATATGTATGCGATTATGTGAGTGGCATGTTGTTTCCTGAGAAGTTTAATTATTTTCAGCAAGTAGTAATGAGGAGTATGAATCTCAAAAAATAATTAATCAAACGTGTTGTATTTAATAGGTATTATTAATTACCAATATAAATTACATATATATAAAATAATAATAAAGTTAGGTGATGAATTTGTTTATATTAGAAGACTATTAAAGAGGGAAAATGGATTGATAAATTTCAAAAAAATATATAAAAAAGTTAAAAGGTTATACTTGACTGGAATAATATTTTTAAAGAAATAAATATCGGTGAAAGTGTTTTTCTTTTCACATTGTTATATGGAGATGAGAGTTAGCTACATCAAGAGAAATATAAAAGTTGGTTGATTGTAGTGATAATTATTTAATAAATGTGTACAATAAAATATAAAGAGTTAACTTCCATAATTAAAAGGAGATTGATGAATGTGCACTGAATACTAAAGTGAGTAAATAGGGAAGTTTGATCATACATAAAAACGAAGGAAGATTGGAGAATAAGAAATATGTGAAGGAAGGGTTAAAATCTTGAAAAGAAGGGTAAGTACTTCCTATTTACCTTACAGGGAGTTGCCTACAGATAATTTAAGTGTTGGGTATAGTTATAGTTAAAACCCCATATATATATTAAAAAATAGAGCACATGAAGGTGCTGTCCAACTAGATTCTACAGAATACAAAATTTACACTGATCTAGATCTTTATATGCAGATTCAAATTACACACACACACACACACACACACACACACACACACACACATATATATATGGATCTTTGGTTATTCGGGTTTTCTCCCGCGTAAGATTGGAAGTATCTAGGCAACGTTTCGATGAAGTCTCATTCATCATCTTCAGGCTTCTGTCTTCAGCTCTGTGCTTCTCAGAGAAGTACTCTGAGAAGCACAGAGCTGAACAAGCCTGAGATGATGAATGAACTCACTCCTGAGATACTTCCAATCTACGGAGAACCGAATAACAAAGATCCACATACAAATACCTGCGAGAACCTCAGAAAACACACACACACACACACACACACACACACACACACACACACACACACACATATATATATATTATGGTGGTTTGACATTGAAATGAGACACAGGGAACTGTCTCTGAGAAAAATGCCAACCCTGAGAGAACTCAGGTAGCAGTATTTATTGAGAAAAAACACAAGCAAAATATACAGTATGCATATTCAGAAAACAATGACCTCAACAGGAGATTACTTCACCAGCATGAGAACACACAATCTTGGAAAGTCCCAGATGTTACCTTGCTAGGGTGAGATCATTCAGCCACGGAAAGTCTCATGGGAAAGTTTGGAAAGTCCCATGAGAAAGCACAACTGTGTATCTTGTACCTTGAACTTTCACCCATTTTCCTATTCCTTCTAAACTGGCAGAATCAAAACAGAATGAGGCACTCTGAGCAAAGATACTCCTACCCCCACCAAGAATGCCCACATCTTCCTAGACTTACTGCTAGTATTCAAAGGCCTTACAGAAAATGATAAAATGATCAATAGGTTATATTACCACATTCCCTCCTTTTTTATTTATTCAAAGATAGGGGGTGTTTTAGTGGCATAGTACACAGTTCCCTCATGACCTGATCCTTCACGCCGGAAGACTGAGGTACACATTTGTAATAGATTAGGAATACATTGAATAAAACAACATAATAAGATACATATAGCAATAATCATAACAACCCCTTGCAATAAGGAGCGAAACCATGATCCATCAGGAAGCCAGGACCACAGACTGTCCCAGAATGATGCATTAAACCCATCGGCTCCAGATTGATGCTGAGCAATACGATCTTCCATGTCCTGAACAGTCTTTGTAATGTTTGGCTCATAATTATGTATAAAAACACAACAATGTGAATGAATTAAAGCACAAACTCCTCCTTGGGCAGCTAACATAATATCTAAAGCATATCGATTTTGCAAAGTAACTGTACGAATTTCAGACATTTCTACATTAATCATCTTAATATTCTTTATAGTATCATTAAACATAGCAACAGTAAAATTATTTAAAATATGAATATCCCTATAGTTCATAGCAATTCCCAAAGGCGGGATAAGACCTCGAGAAATTTGTGTCCACAGATTACCTCCCATGGTTAGACCGAATCCAATTCCGACGATTTGGATCCGAACCTCAGGAGGTAATGTATCTAACTTATAGATAACCGGAATGACAAACCCCAAAGTACATGTCCCTGACCAATTTGCAGGGATTTGTTGATATGCCCACAGTCCACATAAAAACCAAAACCCTTCCAGCTGTACATAACCTTGTTGACTTGCCGCTTGCATCAGCTGTTTCATGTCTAGATATTGATACTGGCCAAATGCGTCAGACTCATTTTTCCCATTTACCCAAGTTATGTTGTTCTCTGAACCATTTGTCCACTTAATAGTGTAATTGCAGACACTATGATTCCCCAAGAATTGTGAGTTTGTAATGTTTTGGAAACATAAATGTGCTGGAGACTGCAGTGCAGTCTTCACCTTGACCGTGAAGTTCATGGCATATGAAATGTTATGCTTTCCGGTCTGCAAAGTAGACCGATTAAATGGAACTCCATGTAGAGTCAGTCCTTCTCCCACTCTCCCAGGAAGGTGCATACACAACCAACAATTGGTGATGTTCAAGTTTTTGGCAGTTGAGCGCAAATCTTTAATGTAATTATTATCGGTCCACAAATCATCGCCCAAATCTCCGGCACGCTGAACATGCTGTCGCTGCTCTCTCCGCACCCGAGCAGCCCAGGACAGATTAGGCAGAATCAACAGGATCAGGAACCACAGATGCGCCATCCTGCTCCTCCGAAACTTCCTTCACAGGTGCCTGCGAATGATCAGGCCGAACACACCGACCAGGAACCCAACGAATTTGACCAAGATGTGCAACTGCTGCATAACCACGTCCCCACGTTATCAGCTCAGCAGGAACCCATGCCGGATCTGGAAGGAACCGCACCAACACCCGAGGTCTCACCGCATCTGTAGAAGGAGAAGAAAAATGCCTGCTGGCCGCGCTTGCAGGGGGGTTACCAGACAAATTTAAAAAATTTAAAGTATATAAAGCTAGATTTAATTGATCTTGAATCGCCGGAAGCCCCAGGAGCTTCCCTCCTTTTTTATTTAATTTAGTCAACATGGTCTTGAGCGTGGAATTATGACGTTCTACAATAGCCTGCCCAGTAGAATTGTATTCCACAGACCATTGTTTAGGTGTACCAGCAACTGAAAAAGTCTTAATGCAATGATTGATGACATGTTTAACCATCTCACCTCTTTGAGGGGTAGCCATTAAAAATCCTGAGTAAGTATCCACAGTCACATGTATATATTTCCAGGGCGCAAATGGCGGATATTGAGTAACATCCATTTGCCAAATCATTGAAGGTTTCAACCCTCTGGGGTTAACTCCCATAGGGATATTCGTGCCCTGCTTTGAACAAGTTGGACATTGTTGAATTATGGCAGCAGCTTCTGCAGTAGTAAGTTTAAATTGCTGTGCCAATGCTTTAGCGTTTTGATGAAAATAACTATGACTATCCCATGGCTGGACAGTGAGGACTGAAGTTACAGCACTGTCAGCTTTGGCATTACCTTGTGATAAAATTCCAGGCAAATTACTATGACTACGAATATGAGCAACAAAACACACATTCACACGCTGCTCCAAACATCCTTGTAACAGCAAAAGCAATCTTAAAATATCAGGTGATATTCCAGGAGACAAATAAGAACCTGCTACTAAGGGTAACAAATTATACACATACAATGAATCCACTATTAAATTAAAATCCTGATTGTGAAAATTTTGAAAAGCCAAAACTACAGCAGCAAGTTCTGCCTGCTGGGCAGACTTCTGCTCTGAAGTCACTTTTGTATGCCAAATTCCAGATTTATCTTTCCAAACACAAGCACCAAAAACTTTCCCTCCATCAGTAAAAACTGTAGGAGCATCTGATATAGGCTGAGTTACAAAAAGACTTGCTAAATTAATTCTGACTGATTTATACAAAGATAGCCTAGGATCGGCTGGAGGATGACAAGAAAATTTCCCTGGCCAGGAATGTACCAAAACCTGCAAAAACTCACTATTGCAAATCATCTGTTCCCAGGTAGCTAAAGCAAAAGGAACATAACATGTTACTGGTTCCATACCAGCAATAGCCTTGCAGCGCTGACGAGCACGATTAAAAATATCAGCAAGCTGTTCTGTGATACAATTTATGGATTTCGATGGTGTATGAGACAAATGAATCCATTCCAAAATCCTTAAAGCAGTTTTTTCTTTTACCTGAACTATCAATGCAGTAGCCCTTCGTTCTGAGATTAAAATCACTGATAATGGACAATCTAACAAACATCTATCTGTCCATCTATGGCTTAAAACTTGTTCAATCAATGACAAAATCCCTTTTTGTTCTTCATTTAAGGTTATTATGTCAGATGCTTGTTTAGCACTAGCCAAAGCTTGAAACAAAGGACTTAATTGAAGAGTAGTTAAACCCAAATACGGCCTGATCCAATTTATATGACCCAAAAATTGTTGTAAACCCACTAAGGTTAAAGGATTAGGAAGAACAAATTCCAATTTCAGGGGTGTAATGTGACTCAGGAATAATTTATGACCTAAATAGGCAAAAGGATATTCTTTTTGCAATTTTTCAGGACTAACTATTAGGCCTTTCTCCTTTAGTATAGCAGTTAAAAGAATGACAGCAGAATTCATGGCATCATCAGAAATATTAGCAGCTATCAAAATATCATCCATATAATGATAAACCTTCCAATCCGGGAATTTACTCCGAAAAGGTTGTAAAGCCCAATCCACAAACATTTGACACATTGTAGGACTATTTAACATTCCCTGCGGAAGGACAGTCCATGCATATCGCTTAGCGGGCTGCCCCTGATTTATACTCAAAATAGTAAAAGCAAACAAATCTACATCTTCAGGGTGCAAAGGAATGGAGAAGAAAGCATCTTGCAAATCTAACACTCTTATATTCCATCCATCAGGTATTAAATTAGGATTAGGCGTTCCACACTGAAGTGGACCCATTGGCTTTAATATAGAATTTATACTCCTCAGATCATGTAAAAATCTGTATTTTCCAGATTTCTTTTGATAACAAAAACTGGAGAATTATAAGGACTAGTGGTAGGCACTATATGTCCTTTTCCTAATTGTTGTTGAACCAATTCATGTAAATGAACTAATTTCTCACTAGTCAAAGGCCATTGGTCTATCCACACTGGCTCCTGTTGGAGTAGTTGTAATTTTAATAACTCCACAGGTGGGTGTTCAGTCATCATGAATGACAACCCTTGTATCAAACTGTTGCATCAAATCTCTGCCCCACAAGTTAACGTGAAGGCGCAGAACAATCGGCTGGACAAATGCAACAGCCCCTCCCTGCTGTGTTTTAACTCTAAGAATCTTCCTACTAACCCGTGCGTCTTGAAGTCCTCCGACTCCTCGAACAGACGGTGTAGGATCTGTCGGCCACTCCCTAGGCCACTCACTTTCACTGATCACAGAGACATCTGCTCCAGTGTCCAGCACTCCAGTAAACTTTCTGCCTTCAACCAAAAGAGTTAATTTTGGTTTGTCATTTTGCCTAATACCTTGCATAATAGAAAACACACTAGACTCCTTAAACCTATCTGTAAATCCAAATCCACCCTGACGAATTCCATCTGACTCTCCCAAAGACATAGATGGCAAAACTATAAGCTGTGCAAAACAATCCCCTTTTTTCAAAGATTGAGGGACAGGTGAGTGAACCTGAATTTTGATCTGACCCTCATAATCCGAATCAATAACCCCAGGAACCACAAACAATTGACGCCTATGAGCCGATGATCTAGGAAGAAGAAGACCCACAGAAGCCGGAGGCAACGGACCATAGAAATCCGTTGACCCCAAACAAACTACATGCGGAAACCCCAATTCTAAATCCTCGGCTAATGGAAGATCAATTCCTGCTGAACCTTTAGTAGCTGTACCTCTCTCTGGTGGTTCCAACCCTTCGGACATTACTTCACTCTTTAGAGTAGGGAGAATGCCCTGATCCCTGCTTCCTAGTTTTTCCCTCCGAATGAAGTCTGCACTGATTTGCCCAATGGTATCCTTTCTTACATTTTGGGCACACTGATTTAGGACGAACACCCTGTCCCATTGATCTCTTATTCTGCTGACTTTGACCTCCTCCAGGAGCCCGACATTGCGCTTTAAAATGTCCAGGCTTCCCACAATTGAAACAATTCCCCTTTTGAGCATGTCCTGTTTGTAAAGCCAGAGCTAAAGTTTCCATGTTAAAAGACTGACTCCCAACCTTCCTACATGCATTAATCAAATCTGCGATTTCTCTCTCCCACTTGCTACCAGTGGATTTAAAATCTTTTGCAATCTGTGTTAGCTTGTTCTACTGCTAACTTAAAAAGCAACTCTTTCTGGGCGAATTGATTATCAATTTGTCTTTCAATAGCCAATTTCAGTCTGCTAATGAAATTTTCATAGGGTTCATTGTTCCCTTGTTTGATGTTAGTAAAGGTCTTCTCACCACCTTCGCCGTCAGGGAGAGACCCTATGGCTTGAAAAATTATTTGTGGGAGAAGAATGAACCCTTCCTCAGGCATACCATCTCTCTGTTGTTCCACTGTTGTAAAATTACCAGCTCCATAAAGCTGATCTGGGGTAACATTTGCTGTTCCCCTCTGGACTGCCAGCTGTCTCCATTTCTGATCTAACACCAAATATTGAGCTGGAGTTAAAATCATATTCAACAGAGCTTTCCAGTCAGCCGGAATCATTTTATTTCCATAACCAACTGCTTCTAACAATGCCTGAGTATATGGCGTTCTAACACCATATTCTTTTGCTGCTTGCTTAACTTCCCTCAAAATTCTGAGCTGTAAAGGCTTCCACTCCCGCCTGCGGATTTAATGCAGCATCCATGACAATTTCCACTGGATTAAGTTGAACTTCTACTCCAAACTCCACCAAATCATCTCCTGATAGTTCCCCTCTATTCTTTGCTTCTTGAATAGCTGCAGTAACTGCATCCACCTGAACCCTTAAAGGTAAACTCTTATCCTCTGACAAAGTATTTCTAGCGCCAGACAGTTCCCCAGATTTATCTGGAGGTGCCGTCGGTGGCAACAAACGTACCGCATGGTAAAGCGGCAAACCTTCTTCGGGGGGTGATAGGAGCGGTTGTTCATAAGTAGCTAATGCATCCATAATCACTCTCCAGGTTAACAAAATTGAAGAAGGGGCACGGGTTCCTCGTGCAAAAATTTCCTATCTTTTTCCAGGACTCTACTTTAATACTACCTCCCTCCGGATATGACTTAATATTTTTCCAAACATACTGTAGTAAGTCCTCAATTTCTTTCTTTCCTACAGCACAACCCCTACTGCCAATTCCAAACCCAAAACTATTCCCAATGATCCCTCTCAATTCCCTGATGTGCTCTTTCTGAGCCTTGAGAGATCTCCCCCATACTCACGAAAAGAATCTATCTTCGTCCAGCGAAGAAGATGAGGGCCCAGTCGACGTCCGCGACGATGAGTATAGGATGCGGGAAACGTATAGCTTTCAAGCTATCACGTCGGGGTCACCATTTATGGTGGTTTGACATTGAAATGAGACACAGGGAATTGTCTCTGAGAAAATGCCAACCCTGAGAGAACTCAGGTAGCAGTATTTATTGAGAAAAACACAAGCAAAATATACAGTATGCATATTCAGAAAACAATGACCTCAACAGGAGATTACTTCACCAGCATGAGAACACACAATCTTGGAAAGTCCCAGATGTTACCTTGCTAGGGTGAGATCATTCAGCCACGGAAAGTCTCATGGGAAAGTTTGGAAAGTCCCATGAGAAAGCACAACTGTGTATCTTGTACCTTGAACTTTCACCCATTTTCCTATTCCTTCTAAACTGGCAGAATCAAAACAGAATGAGGCACTCTGAGCAAAGATACTCCTACCCCCACCAAGAATGCCCACATCTTCCTAGACTTACTGCTAGTATTCAAAGGCCTTACAGAAAATGATAAAATGATCAATAGGTTATATTACCACAATATATATATATATATATATATATATATATATATATATATATATATATATATATATATATATATATATATATATATATATATATCCAAAACATTACATATTAATGATTGCCTCACTAACTTCCACATATCTAATCTGGATTTAATGTAATCAACAGAATATTTTATTCATTTACTTCACTTTGTTTATATTGAGTATTTACTACAGTCACTGACCAGAATTTGTTTTATTTGTGTATATGCATACAAAGCTAATAACTACAATGTTTCTTTGTAAATGGAAAGTAATATTCTTTCCAGTGCTTCTTCAACTTCTACTTCATTTACCAATTTCTATTTCGTCATTGAACAATCCAAGAGTTAGAAGTATTTTTTATATATCAATAAATCATGACTGGCTACAAGCGTACCAAAATTTTTCAAGATAAAAATGGTTTTTCAATCACCTTATTAATTTTAAAAAGTAAACTTTTTTCCTTCAAACTGAGAATTTTTTTTTTCTAACGAAGGATGTTTAGATTTTATTCTCACCCACTGCATGCACCAGCCAGCTGGTCTTTAGGTTTCCGCCACTCTGGTGCGCGAAGACCAGCTGGCCGGCACACATATGTGCACTCTGGAAACCTGAAGAGAAGCTGGTGATGGCACACATGCCCACAGAAAAGGCTTTGCATGTCACCTCTGGCACATATGCCATAGGTTTGCCATCACGGCTATAGATCCGCAATGAATCTGCAAAAGAAAATAACTACAGTTGGATCTATAGAAAAATACCTCTTAATCCAAATTCTGATATTTCTCTATTTTTGTTGTTCAGAAGTTTCAATACAAACTACCAAACTAGCCACAGAAAGTGTCAATTTTCAACAACAAGAAGCAAATATTATTGCTCCAGTGTCTTCTGCTTTCACACTATCTTTTTCAAACACAAGAGAATAGTGACCAAATGGAGCAGTGATCATATCCAAGAAGATGAATAAATATTATAATATTAATTATAAATACTGTAATATAATTATTCTATATTTTAAATATATGAATAAATAATGTTACTATTTCAGGAAGGGTCAGGTGAGGAAATTTGCAAACTATTTTCTGGAAAGGGCAGATAATTTTGTTTTTTAATCATGTTTTTGATGATGGTAAAAATACTTTTTGATTGGGAGCCTCCCAGAGTTGGTTAGAAGATGGATAGAAAGAAAGAAAGAAAGAAAGAAAGAAAGAAAGAAAGAAAGAAAGAAAGAAAGAAAGGAAGGAAGGAAGGAAGGAAGGAAGGAAGGAAGGAAGGAAGGAAGGAAGGAAGGAAGGAAGAAAGAAAGAAAGAAAGAAAGAAAGGGAAGGATACAGAATCTTATAAGTTGTTTATGATCGTCATCATACAGTATGTGATGGCAGTATGCTTTATTATTTTAACAATATTGACTTGATGGGAGTTGGAAGGCATATTCATGTAATTTATTTTCATGGTTAATCACCCATTCAACCAATTGTTTAGACTACATTTGGCATTTGTTTGATGGTGATAGAGGTATCACTGCTGGATGAAAGCCAAGTAAAGCTGCCTTTTGTAATTGTCTGATGGTGATTTGGCAGTGCCAATGGTGTGCAAGTGATGTTCCAGATGTATTGGGATTACACCCAAGGCATCTATTACTATTAGTACAGCTTTGTCTTGTTTTGTCACAGTTGTTCTATTTGTAGGTCTTTGTATTTCTTCAATTCTTTCTCTTCAATTCTTCTGTCTCAAGGTACCGCTACACCATTATACAAACATTTTTGTCTTTCTTAACAATAATTGTGAAGTCTGAGATTGTGTGCTACTACTATTATTCCTATTATCATTAAGATAAAATCTTTCAGATAAGATTGATACATCTATTTGTTTTTTGTTTTCCTGTTATGATACTCTCCTTTTCTCTGCTTCAAAGAATTATTTTTAAAGTATGTTTCATATAGTATGTTTCATATAACGAACTTTTGGAATTATATCAAAATGGTTAGAAAGTAAATTCAATAGGCTATAACTTTACTTAATATCTAACAATAGGTTAGATATTATTAATAGTTAATATCTTAATAACCACAACTACGCATGGAGACCTTATACCCTGGAACAGTAAGTGAGGAAGTCCAAACTGATTTTTTTCAGCTTACACTGGAAGTCTGTATGAGACTTTCATGTCCTGTTAAATGCTACTTTCTATGAGTCTTGTGAGGTTACCCCCTTAAAAAAAATAAAGATTATTTTACAGGATAGGAAAAAGGAGAAAACAGTCTTTGAGACTGTTTCAGTAAATAATTTTGAAAGCAGCAACAGAATTAATCACTGCATTATTCTATGCAATTAAAAGGCAGGTGGTGAGCAGTTGGTCTCATTAATTTTAACCATGCATACTTGGAATTTCATTCATTCAAATATGAAAAGAACTTCTAAGTGGTCACTTGGCTCATAATTAAGCTGACATTACAAGCTGTGTAATTCATGCCTCCTACAAGGTGCCTAATTCATACATCACACAAGGTCACTACAATTTTGGTGGTACTATCATCTTTCCACATTCACCTTTTAGAAGAACATTTATAATTGTGTTAATCCAACAGGTTTTAACCTTAATGGAGTATTCCAAACTGTTAGCAAACCTCACTATGTGTATAATCCATTTCCTGATTTATGTTTTTTTGTAGATTGGGTTGTGGACTGGGTTGTGGTTGTTGGGTAGAGATGTGGTTTGTAGCTATTGAATGTTCAGGTTTTTGCGTTGTGTCTTTTTTTTCAAGGTTGGATAATTTTTCTTTTAAAGCGTCCAGGGATGCTCCTATGGTGTTAAGGGATGTTATTCGTGTTTCTATGGTATCAACTCTTTCAAACAGATCCAGTTTGGGTTTACATGATTTGCAGAGGTATGGAAACTCATTGGATGATTCTAGGTATTGAATCATTTGCTTGGGTAATCCCAAGCAGTCATGATGAGCGTATTTGTTACATAGAGAACATTTGATGGAATTTTCATTATCCTTTAGAGTTTTATAGCATTTAAGGCATGTGCAGGAGTCTTGTGGTTCATTGGTGGGGATTACTTTCTCTTTAGGTTGTGGTTTGGCATTGGATTTTTTTCTTGGCATGGTAGGTTTGTTAAGATGGGACGTTGATTAAATTACTTAATGAAACAATTTTGGGTAATCAATATAGCCAATATCACACCAATCAATCAATTGCAATAATCTCTCTAGTAAAATAATTTTGCTAAGCAACAATCAGCCTAATCAATTAATTACACTAATTGCTAATCAATTACACATGATCTTCAAGAAAAGTACTACAATCACACTGTGTGTGTGTATGTATGTGCTCACACATGAGTATGCATGCACAGACGCACTTATTTGTATTCATGCATTATTTTTCTATGTTAATTAGCATGAACAAAATCTATCAGGGTTTTTTTCTGTCATGATGTCACATAACCATAACCATATTAAATGCTACATTGTGAGACATGTATTGAAAGACTAGGATTAAAGACCTCATATTTGTTTCAATGCACTCAAAATCCATAGTCTGCCACTCTTTCCAAGGCTGCCTTGAGATTTTACAGATGTACCTCATCTTGTGTCCATATGGAATGATGTTATCTAATTAATATGGGGTCCCTGTAAAGCCACATACACATTTTTCTTCTCTCTGTATGTATTTGTTGTTCTTCCATTTCCTTCTGTAAATAAGCCTCTTCTTAGACATATTTTGACAAAATGCTGTCCCCCAGCGGATCAGTAAAAGTATCCTCTGTTTTAGGCAAGGTGTATTTCTGAAATTATAATAGCCTATTAGTTGCACCTTCAAAATCCCCACAGATCTTCATGATTCTGTTCTTTTCAGCTACTGAAACTGAGGTGTAGCTCATGGGCTTCAATTAACTTTTTTTAAAAAAACATCCCTTGGCTTCCATTTCTTCTCTAGCCAGCAGATAAAAATAAGCTGCTACAGATGTTATTTATTACTGCATCTAGGAGTGCTGGAGAATTTAGGCTGATTAAATTATTGTTTTCACTAGAACATGATCCACTTTAGAATATGCATACTAATCAAATTAAGTGCTTTTTTTAAAAAAAATAAACAATAACTAGATGTGGCAGTACAAATTAAGACTTGTATTTCATTCATTAAGTATAGCGCTCTAGGTGTTTCTAGCAGACATTGCAAATATACTGTGTATTGCTTCAGGCACACTGCACAGAAGAGGTGTTTTGAATGGTTTTCATTGCAAATCACCAGACACTGTTGTTTCCAGTGATATTTATAACCCTGTTTTCTGTGCAGGAATTATTCAGTGTAGTCCAAAGTCATCCAGTTATTCCCATGGTTAAAGGTAGATTTAAACATGGTTGTCTTTCTAGGTCCAGTCAACATCTTATCTATAATACCACCTTGTATCTTAAGACATTTAAATGTGTGTGTGTGTGTGTGTGTGTGTGTGTGTGTGTGTTGTTTAATCAAATGTAAATGTATTTTTACTGGGTAAATATTGCAAATTACTATTTGTTTTGCTATTTGAGCAATTTTGTTTGGAAGCCTATGGAACAGTTTTGTGCTTTCATGTAGCATAACACAATGGTTTATTTCTTATTTTATATTGACGTAGTGGTATATTTAATCTTGCTGATATCCACAGGATTGATTTTGTTACAATTTCATGTCTCAAATAGCTGCAATTACTCAGTACTGACCTATAAAAGAGTTTGATGCATGAGGCATATTGCTATTCTGGACATTTAAAACCAGCCTAAGGCAATTTTTAGCAAGAGTGTTAGTCTTTGCCTAAGGTTTTAATATTTAAAGAACATTCATGTGTCACTTTAGTTCCAAAAGCAGATAAGGCACTTGACTACATTCTTTAACGCAAATCCCTCTAAAACCTTATACGCTGTTAGAAATTTTCTCTTGATGAAAGAGAAAATTAACTTTTCAAAGAGCAGAGTAAAATAGTGACTGTGTCTATTATACCAACCAATCCAATATTCTGCATGATGTGCAGTGTTTCTTTTTACTCATTATGCTTAGCAAAAGCAATCAATGAAAGCTTGAAATGATAATTGTGTAGAAACCAGTTCTGATTAAAAGTAGAGATCTGCAGGTACTAATAGTAATAGGACATTTCAGAAATGGAAGAAAATGTAGCCCAGTGCAAGTCTTGGGTATGGCATTTAGTCCTTATCCCTTAGACATATTAACTATTCAGTCCCTTGTTAGCTAATGATCAAAGCCTCACCTAAACAGATAGACATGATTATATATGGAATTAAGGGTCTTGTGAAATAAATAATATTTAAATAAAGGAGAGACTAAAGGAGAAGAAAATGTATGAGAAACTATGCTATTAGTTAATAAGTACCATTTAAAAAAAATTACTAATAAATTTTAAGATTTATTGTTCCCTCTAAAAAAGAGAGAAAATTTTAAAAAAATGTGGCTACCTTCCAAAATCTGTTATTGTACATTCATATATCAGATAACAGATAATCAGAGTTGGAAAGAGACCTTGTAGGTCATCAAGCGGGAGACCCTACATCATTTCTGACAAATGGCAGTCCAATCTCTTCTTGAAAGTCTCAAGTGATGGCGCTCCCACAACTTCCGAGGGCAAGCTGTTCATAATATATAATTATTTAATTTGGTTTAAATGTTATTACTTGTGTCCAGGATATATAACGATATTTAAATATTCAGCAATAAAAATATTATTAAAAATAATAAACCTCTCAGCACTGATAAATATCACTAAAAATCAGCGACAGATGCACTTCTTGAGGGAGACAATTCCACAGTGATAGCAGAGGTTAGAAGATAAATTTGGTTAATTTTTTGATGCAAATTTTTAAGGATTTTTTTTTAATTATTTAAAGTCGCAGTACATGGAGAAATGCAGTGCATTGTTTTTCTCTATTTTTTCTCATCCTTTTCATTTGCAAACGATGAAGATGACTATATTTCAGAAATTAAACTGAAAGGATCAAGGCTAACATTTTAAGACCCAGTGGGTGATTATTCCTGCTATTATTTTGTCTATGAATCTAGCAGAAGCTGCTTTTGCAATAACTGAAATATTTGCAAGTGAGAGAATGGAGTGGTAACATAAATCCTTCAATTCAGTGGTGCTGAAAATGTTCCAGTGGGTGTCTTCATTATTTCCATGAACCTGCTCTATATTCAACAAAGACAAATTGAAAAAGCAAAGGTATAGTAAGTGTTGAAGCAATTCATCCTGCAGTGACAAGGTCCTAAGCTGCTGACTGAACAAAATGAAATGCTGTGAATTTCATCAGTAGCAAGTTTTAATAGATTAAAAAGAAAGCATTGAGGCAAATTCTCCTTCACAGATACAGTAGATGGCAAAATTAGAAAATCAAGAACTGTGATGTAATAAGGGGTCATTTAAAGTATCTCATGTTTTCTATTAATATTGTGTTCATTAGAAGCACTCCTAGTGGTGAATAGTGTATTGCATGATGTTCCATGGGGCAATATAATTTCAATAGCACTAGTTAAATAACTAACCTTTGGTTATGGTAAATGTACTGTTCAAAAGCTAAATGACATCTATAATGGAATTATGAATGATCTTGGGGAATGAGAGGATGCTATCTAGGAAACAATCAGACAAAGGAGGAAGGAGCCTGCTTTAACAAACAGGAAAAAAAAAAAAGGAAAGACTGCCCTAATGAATCTAGTAAAAGGTGAAGGTAGGAAGTTCAGATTTGAAAGATTCTGTTAATGTAGCCTTATAATAAAGTAGAAATAGTTCATCTTGTCACATTTGCTGTCTGGTTTAAATGGAAGGGCTGATAACAGCTAACATACACTCTAGCAAAAAAATCAGTTTATTGCTATTAATGTAGATTCTGACGGTAAAAAGGAATATTGCAATATGATTAAGCTTCTATCGTGTTTCTCATATAATAAGGCCGGGTCTTATTTTTTTTTTTGAGCCCCCCAAAATGGCTAGGTGATCTTTTCGGGGTGAATTAATTTCTCCCCCCAGCGCACCCTCGCCTAGAATGCCCTGCGGGCAGCCATGCCTTGCCACCAGCTGCTCCTAATGACCGATCATAGCGGAGCTTGTAGGGCTCCCTACCCCTACCAAGCACCTTTGCTGCAGATCCACGTATGGTGTTGGTTGCAGGGCAGGGCAGTGGGTGGGCAGCGGTGGTGTGAATGTCGACCTCGGCAGGGCACTTTAAATCATGAGAACTTTGGCGCCCGCCGCCGCTGCTTCCTCCATTGCTCTTGCTTTCCCTTCACATTCCTCCACCGGCAGCTTTTCAGCTGCTTCTCAGGCAGGGGAGCCACCTCTGTAGCTTCCACGGTTCCCACTGGTGCTGGTGAAAGAACAGCATCAGTGCTGGCAGGAATCATGGAAGCATTTTAACAGCTTTTGGGTGGGGGAGCTGCCTCTGTAGCTTCCATGGTTCCTGCCGGCAGTGACACTGTTCTCTCGCCAGCGCCAGCGGGAACTGTGGAAGCTACAGTGGCGGCTCCCCCACCCAAGAAGCAACTAAAACGCTGCTGGTGGAGGAATGTGAAGGGAAAGCAACAGTGACAGAGTAAGCAGCAGCAGCGGGTGCTGAAGGTCTCATGATTTAAAGTGCCCTGCCGAGGCCAACATCCAAGCCGCCACAGCCCACCTGCTGACCCGGCCTGCAACCAGCACCAACAAAGGGTTTGCAACAAAGGCGCTTAGCAGGAGTAGGGAGCACTCCATGCTCCGCCATGATCAGCCATTAGGAGCAACTGGTGATGAGACATGGCTGCCTGCGGGGTGCTCCTAAAGGCAAGTTCCCCCCCGCCCTCCCCCCCAATTTTGCATGTTTTAAAATAGGCCTAAATTTGAGGGGGAGGGGCTTAATTTCATTTTATCCCTAGAAAACATGCTAGGTCTTCTTATTGGGGGAGGCATATTGTTGGAGAAACACGGTATAAACCATAAAATTCTTAAATAGATAAGTGGATAATAACAGCAGTTTTTGCAGCTATTAATCTAAACTTTCTCTGTTAAAGTATCTAACAGAGGTACTTTAAATTGATACCTGTAAAGACTATTGCTATTATCCACTCATCTATTTATGAATCTTATTTAATTGTTTATAAAGCATTTGATATTAAGAATTTTTCTTAAACTGCATATATATTTTAATGGTTCTTGATAAATTAGAAAAAAATTGTAATGGGAAAACATTCTGATAATTATTCAAAGTTGTGAAAGATGGAGAAAGTCTCTGTCTAAATGTATTCACCTTAAGAATGGATGCTATTTCTTTATGTATTTATTTTCCTTTATTTCACTCTTTACTTTTCCATTGTCCTCCTTTGTACTTACATATTATTTTTACTTTACTTTCTCTCATTTTAGTTTTTATTAATTTGACTGCTATAATTGAAATCTTACTTAGTGTACACAATATATGTAATGGATATTATAGAAAATATGATGTGCAACACAATAATATTAAATATTACTTTTGTTTATTACAGTGTTAAAATCTGTGCTCCAATTTCATGGAAGTTGCTTTAATTTCCAAGAAAATAAACCGTTGTTTTTGTTGATTTATTTGTCATAGTAAGCCGGTTTGGTGTATTGATTAAATAATAAGGTAGACCTTGTTTAAGAGAACCTGTTTGGTATAAGGCATCAGACTAGAAACCAGAAGACCTATGAGTTCTAGTCCCTAGGCACAAAACCAGATGTGTAACCCAGGTAGGCCTGTCACTTTCTCTCAGCCCTAAAAAGGAGGTAGTGGCAAACCACTCCTGAAATCCTGCCACAAAAAAACCATGTAGGAACATATTCAAACATCAATTGGACCAGATGGAATATGTGCCTACTTCTTTAAAAAGCTATCCACTGCCATAGCAAAACCTCTAAGCATAATCTTTGAAAAATCTTTCAGGACCAGCTCCTTGCCAAAACTATGGTCACTAGCCAGGGTCATCCCCATCTTCAAAAAGGGAGACCCCAGCCTAGTTGAAAATTACAGACCAATCTCCTTATGCTGCATCACCTGTAAAGTCATGGAATCAATTAATAACCAATCTATTATCCTCCACTTAGAGACAAACAACCTACTCTCCAATAAACAATTTGGTTTCAGAAAAAAACTATCCTGTAATCTGCAACTCTTACATTGCAAAAACATATGGACTACACAACTTGATCAGGGCAAAGCAATAGACGCAATCTACATAGACTTCTGTAAAGCCTTTGATTCAGTGGTACACGACAAACTACTAGTAAAACTAAAATCTTATGGCATCTCTGGACACCTACATAACTGGATAGAAGCATTCCTCTTAAATAGACAAAAAACAGTGAAAATTGGGAGCATCCTATCAAATTCTGTACCTGTCAACAGTGGTGTCCCCCCAAGGCAGTGTTTAGGACCAACTCTCTTCATACTCTACATAAATGACCTCTGTGATCATATTAAGAGCAACTGCGTTCTCTTCGCTGATGATATAAAGCTATTCAACACCACAGACAATACTGCTACCCTTCAAAAAGATCTTGACTATGTATCAGAATGGTCAAACAAATGGCAACTTCAAATCTCAACAAATAAATGCTCTGTCTTACATATTGGCAAAAAAAATCAGGAAATAAAATACAAGCTGAATAGTCAAGACCTTGATGATGATCCAAGCTCTGTAAAGGACCTTGGAATACTCACCTCTAATGATCTAAGTGCTAGAGCCCACTGTAACTACATAGCCAAAAAGGCATTAAGAGTTGTTAACCTAATCCTATGTAGCTTTTTCTCTGGTAATATCACACTACTAACTAGAGCATACAAAACATTTGCTAGACCAATACTCGAATACAGCTCATTAGTCTGGAACCCACATTATGTATCTGATATTAGCACAGTTGAGAAAGTCCAGAAATATTTCACAAGAAGAGTTCTCCACTCCTCTAATCATTGTAGAATACCTTATGCCACCAGACTTGAAATTCTAGACCTAGAAAACCTTGAATTATGCCGTCTTCGGTCTGATCTAAGTATGGTATATAAAATCATACATTGCAATGACTTACCTGTCAATGAATACTTCAGCTTCAATCATAACAACACAAGAGCACACAATAGATACAAACTCAAGGTTAACTGCACCAAACTTGATTGTAGGAAATACGACTTCAGCAACAGAGTGGTCAATGTCTGGAATACTCTACCTGACTCTGTAGTTTCTTCCCCGAACCCCAAAAACTTTAACCTTAGACTGTCTACTATTGACCTCACCCCTTTCCTAAGAGGTCTGTAGGGGGCGTGCATAAGTGCACCAACGTGCCTATTGTCCCTGTCCTCTTGTTTCTTTTATTTTTCTTATATGTACCCATTTCATGTATTCATAACTATGTATATACTTATACCTATTATCTTGTAAGAGATTGACAAATCAAAATAAATAAAATAAAAATAAATAAATAAACATATGTCAAGACTCAAGAACTTCTCAAAGAGTCTTTCCATCTCCTCCCTCCAAACAAAAATCATAAAGTATCATGGAGTTTTCAATTTGCTTCTGATTTATTTTGAAATCTTGAACTTATTTTATACCTCATTTGATATCTTGAATTTATTTATAGCTTTGAGAAGAATACACAGACACATAGATAGACATTTGATTTTCGAGAGAAATGGGGCCATTCCATGCCATTACAACTGCTGTAAATAGCAGCTGTAAAAAATATTTAGAAATCTTCCT
Source organism: Notechis scutatus (assembly GCF_049901735.1). NCBI lineage: Eukaryota > Metazoa > Chordata > Lepidosauria > Squamata > Elapidae > Notechis > Notechis scutatus. The sequence continues at coordinate 32,993,730 of NC_142012.1, forward strand.
TTCTTTGATTTTGTTCTGTTTTAAACTGAAGGATAGTGACTAAAGCTACTTGGGAGAGAGTAGAATCATAGACTTTTCTTCCTGTCATCCATGATGAATGATTGTCACATTAATTATAAACTGTTATTCTTTTATGGAGGGACATATATCTCTTCCCAGCATGATTCTTCAACTTTTCCCCATTCTTTTGCCCATTTGTCTTACAAGTAACTTATTAAAAATCATCATCACCATCACTGTTATTCAATGGTCTGAGTACTATGAATCAAATATCTTCAAAATTATATATCACAGATTCCATGTCAAATAGAGTCAAGCATTATTCTCTTTGGAAAATTGCCACATTGGCAATCAAAACATTAAAGACATCTAGAAATCTCCTCATGACAGGCAGGTCTCATTAAGACAAAGGAAGAATTTCTTGAACTTGATAAGATGTAAAGATGCATTCAGATTTTGCCTGGTGCAGATGATATAATTAGGTGTGCATGCAAAACATTGCACCCTGAGATGAAGAACAATATGAGCAACATTGAAGAGAGAAAGACCCTGTAGCAAACTCCTTGATCTTCCATAACTCTCATTTTAACCTAAACATTTAAAAGTGTGGCATGATATAAAGATAAAAGGACCTACTTGATATAATCATGAAAAATGCCAAATTTAAGGAAAAATCTATTTCTAAAATATTTAAAATTTTTATGCTATTGAATGTCAAGATCAGGGGTGTCAAACTCACATTGTCATGGTGGCGTTATATGATATATCCGGACTTTTGCCCTCTTCGCTAAACCAGGAGTGGGCATGGGCAGCACATGATGCATCCGGCCCATGGGCCTGGAGTTTGACAACTCTGGTCAAGATTAAAAAATATTGTTTGCATCAGTTAACACATGAAAAGCTTAAAAAGATAGAGAAGAAACAGACTCTTAATTCTAATTAATAGCATTGATTCTTAGTGAAAGTAGTGATATTCAGTTTGTTTTCTTGTTTCCCACAACATAGTTTTAATAATGCACAAGTGAGAATGCTGCTAACAAGAAAGCTGAGAAAAGTCATTTTTAACATTTTTGCTTCTGCTAACAAAAGCTGAAAAAAGTTAACCTCTTGGAGACAGACAGATCTTTTGAAAGAAATATAAAGATACTTAAGGCATGCATAGAAAAATAAGGTAGAATTAATCCCTACAGGTTTTAGCTTTGACTTATCTAGAATCAAAGGGAAATCATTTTTACAACAAATATAAAAGAAGAGTGTACCTCAGAATATATAAAAATGCAGGATCAAAATAGTCTGGTAACTCAAATAACTTTTTTTTTTTTTTGTAAAGTGGATAGAAACCTAGGTTTTTCTGTGAAGAAGTATTTTTGTCTTGTTTTACCTGGTATTCAGAGCATCTTCAAGACATTTTCCAATCTAAAGAAAAGTCAGAAATGAGTTCCTAATGTTACATTATCATAATAATGGTACAATATATTTGGAAACTAGGGAACCTATTCCAAAGGTCATAATGCAGAATTTCCTATACCCTTTCCAAATTCTATAAGGATCCACATTTCAGTACTTAAGAAACATTACATTTTCTTTTCAAAAAATACCAATCAGATTTTCTGGCAGCTAAAACAGAAAATTTTCTATAAAATTATACAAAATATACCATTAAATTCGGTATGGATTAAACAATTATTAATATGCTGTATTTCATTGAGACTTTGAAAAGAGTAATCCAGCAACTGGGAGCAAGAAGTTGTTGAAAAAGCCACTAGTATTTTTTTTTTAAATTAGGACATAAGAATAAATATAAGTGCATGTTTAGAAAATTACCTAATGAGTAAGTGAAAATGAGTAAGTTGATTGCTATCTGTTGGTGATGAATTTGATTTTGTTGTAGCTCAAATCCAACAGGAAGGAAATTTCTTCTTCAATCATTTGGGCATAGCAATTAATAGCTATTATTTGACCATCAGGTTCAGCCATGGTTAAGTTGAGGTTTGGCACATTGGTCCAATGATCTATCCTTGACTAGATTGCCAGGTGTGGGCCTTCTTAGTCCAGGAAGTCATTTTAATGATAACTTAAACTATCCAAATCTTGTGTTTAAATTACAGCAATATTTGAAAGGACTATGGAAGTTTTAACTGGTTTAAAATGCAGAGGCTCAATTCCCATCAGAGAGGTTGAATATCCTAATTTCAATTATAGAGTTGCTGAATTGATTGCCAATAGGTTTATAGAGCGAAGCTTTCTTTTCATGGACCAGCTAAATTCACTTCATTTCAATGAATTGGGGCATACGATAGACCTGGGTACCAGACTGGACATCTCTAAAGTAATTAAATGAAACCAACCAGAGCACAAACCAGAGAGAAGGACCAAATAAACCAGAAACAGCTTAGGACAAAATGTTTTGTTTTTTTAATTCTAAAAAATATACATCAGTAACTTCTGTAGTGTTTGTCCCACATTATTCAATTCTATTATTGCCTTCACCATGTATGGCAGATAGCTGACTTCCTTTTATGAACCAGGACTTCAATAAAATAAGTTAAAAGTTAGCTACATGCAGTTATCAGTTTAATTTAAAAATCATTTTCTATCCTATCCTTATTTAATTTGGGCTCAGGCTCAATATAATACTTGCTTCATCCCCATACATTTTGTATCCACCAATAAAATATGATATTCACAAAAACACAATAGAATTTAAATACAAGTTTTGGAGAGTCTATCAGAATAGAGCCGGAAGGGAACTTAAAAACCTCCAATGATGAAGCACCTACAACTTCTGAAGGCAAGCCCTTTTACTGGTTAATTGTTCTCACTGTTAGGAAGCTTCTTCTTAATTCCAGATTGCTTCACTTTTGCTACCAACCTGCCTTCCATTGAGGACCTATATCAGTGGTGGGATTCAATTTTTTTACTTTTGGTTCTGTGGATGTGTCTTATTTTGTGGGTGTGGCTTGGTGGTCATGTGACTGGGTGGTCATGGCTTGATGGTCATGTGACTGGGTGGGGCGTGTTTGGTGGTCATGTGACTGGGTGGGTGTGACTTGGTCATGTGACTGGGTGGGTGTGGCCAACTTGACATCACTCATGTCAAGGGTTGCCTTGCCTGTCCTCAAAGAGATACAATTTCCTTCTCTATTTATTTAGTTTTACTGAACATCCAAAATAAGCTATTTAATCCTATGTATATATGCCATATGTGTACATACATATTACATAGTATAGTTGTGTATAGGCACACAAAAAGATAATTATCTACTATATATACTGTATGTGTATGTATATACACACACACACACACACATACACACACACACACAGAGCTCTTCTAAAACTATACACATTCAACCTCACTGCGTTTGGAAAAAACACACCCATAGTCCACTTTCTGTCACGCATTTAACTATAACTTCTGTACATTAGAACATTGCATACACCTTCAGATTTACTTCCCTAGCCTGCACATGACCGTTAGACCCAGGAGATATCATGGATTGAGTAAAAGTGGTGAAACTCACTTAACAATGCTCTTGCTTAGCAACCAAAATTTTGGGCTCAATTGTGGTCATAAGTGAAGGACTGTCTCTGCCTTCCTTTGCATGGCAGCTTTGTCCTAGTAAACTGCTCTGCCAATTTTCCTCTCTGTTAGAGGCACCAAAATAATCCAGATTCCAGATGATATCAGGTCTCCTGCTGGAGCAGGTGCTTGGACTAGATGGCCTCCAAGGTTCCTTCTAACTCTGCTATTCTATGATTCTGTAAGGATCTCCTGCTGGAGCAGGGGGTTGGACTAGAACAGAGGTCTTCAAACTTGACAGCTTTAAGACTTCAACTCCCAGAATTCCTCCTCCTGTCATGTTAGCTCAGGAATTTTGGAAGTTGAAGTCCACAAGTCTTAAACTTGCCAAGTTTGAAGACCCTTGGATTAGAAGATAACCTCCGAAATCCCTTCCAGTCCTAGTTTGCTGTGCTGTTTCAAAGAGTCTTCTGAAGCCAGGGTTTGTGTCCTTATTTCCTCTCCTTTTTTTCTCCCTCCTTCCCTCCCTCCATGTATCTATCTATCCATCTATTCATTCATATATCTCATTCACTTTCTCCTCACTCCCCCTCTTTCTTTCTCTCCCTTCCTTCCATCCTGTTTTTCTTTGTCTATCCCTTTTCTTCCTTTCTCTCTCTCTTTTTCTTTCTTTCCCTTTTCTCTTTCTTTTTCTTTCTTCTCTCTTCTCCCTCTTTTTCTCTTCCTCTCTCTCTTCCTCTTTCTCTTCCTCTCCCTCTCCCTCTCTCTTTCCTTCTCTTTCTCTCTCTCTTGCTCTCTGTCTCTCTCTTTCTCTCTTCCTCTCTCTCCCTTTTTCTCTCTCTTTTTCCCTCCCCCTCTCTCTTTCCCACTCTTTCTATCCCTTCCCTTCCTCCTTCCCTCTCTCCTTCTAAAACTCGGAGAGGAGATCCACCTGAAACACACACATGCTTCCATGCACCCACCTGAAACAAACACACACACAAACACACAGAGACAGTCACACATGCTTCTAAGCACCTGGCAACATAACTCGTTATGAGGGTTCTTCCTGGTCAGTATCTGGGCAGGCAAGGCTTCCGGGTCCAACAAATGGGCAGCGGGTGGGACTTATTCCCCTCACACTTTGGGGGAAAGTTAAGGGCTGGGAAAATAAAGCTAGGAGAGGAGACCCACCTAAACAAACATACATACACACACACACACACACACACACACACACACACACTTCTAAGTGCCCAGCAGTGTCGCTTGTTACAATTCTTCCCCCAAACAATCATCGTTTCTTTAACTTGTTCTTCCTCTAATTTAATTTCCAGCAAGTAACTATATAATTTTTTAATCACTTTTTCATCAGTACCTGTCAAAATCCTATCTAGATCAGTCAGTTTATCATAAAATCCCTCTGTTTTAGAATATTTAAGATACCTTGAGTGTATTTGCGCATATGAAAACCAATTCATCTTTATACCTTGTTCTTCTAGATTTTGCATCGTTTTAAGTTCACCCTTTTCATCCAATATTTCCCCATATCTAACTGTTTGTTCCTTCTTATATGTTATAGGATAAGAAAAAGCTTCAATAGTTGATAACCAAACTGGGATTTTCAAATAACATTGTCTCTTAATTTTCTCCCAGTTCAACCATAAAGACTCCCATATATAATGCCTTCTAAAATAGCCCTGTGATTTAGTTCCCTTATACCACAGAAAAGCATGCCATCCCAGTAATAAATCATGTCCTTCTAATGTCAACATATAGTCTTTCTTAATGTTATCCATTCTTTGGCCCACATTAAATTTGCAGCTTGGTAGTACAACTCCCAATTAGGAAGGCCAAATCCTCCTCTAGTTCTAGCATCTTGTAAAAGTTTTAATTTTATTCTCGCTTTCTTACCTTGCCATATATACTTCAACACAATTTTATTTAATTCTTCAAAATAATCTTTGCCAAGCCTAATTGGTATTGTTTGGAACAAATATAAAATTCTGGGTAAAATATTCATCTTGATTGTTGAAATTCTACCTATCAATGACAGTTGTAGGTTTTCCCATTTCTTCAAATCAGATGCTATCTGCTGTTTAAGTTTAATATAGTTATTCTCTTTCAATGTAGTACATCTTGGCGTCAAAAGTATCCCCAAATATTTAACCTTGTTCGTAACTTGAATTTTCAATAGATCTGCCAGTTCTTCTCTTTGTCTTAATAACATGTTCTTTGTCAGAATCTTTGTTTTATCTTTATTTATTTTCAAACCAGCCATCTCACCGTACGTCTCTATCTTTTCCAATAGTTTTAGAGCTGTCTCTAGAGGATCTTCCAGAATAAAAACCAAGTCATCCGCAGAAGCTTGCAATTTAAATTCCTCCTTTTTGACTTTCATTCCTTTTATATTTTGATCCTCTCTAATATTTCTATTCAACACTTCCAGAGTCAATACAAATAACAAAGGTGATAATGGATATCCTTGTCTTGTGCCTTTTCTTATATTAATAGAGTCTGTAAATTCTCCTTCTATCATTACTTTTGCCGTTTGCTTATAATATATGGGTTCTATTGCTTGAATAAACTTTCTAGCAAAGCCCATCTGTTCCAGTAATAGTAACATAAATCTCCAGTTCACATTATCAAATGCCTTTTGGGCATCTAGGAATATCAAAGCCATTTGTTTTTCAGGATGCGCCTCATAGTATTCCAAAGTGTCCAAAATTACCCTCATATTATCTTTAATTTGTCTCTTTGGTAAAAATCCATTCTGATCAGGATGAATAAACTATTTAAGTATTTTTTAAGCCTTTCTGCCAAAATTGACGCAAAGATTTTATAATCCGCATTCAATAAAGAAATAGGTCTATAGTTCTTAATTTGTAATAGGTCGGCCCCTTCTTTTGGAATAAGTGTAATATAAGCTTCTGACCATGTTTTAGGTATTTTCTTATTTAACATAACTTCATTCATGACTTCTAGCAGTGGAATGCTCAATGATTCTTGTAGTGTTTTATAAAATTCTGCCGGAAGCCCATCTGGACCTGGTGCTTTTCCATTATTCTGTCTGTTGAATGCTTCAGTTAATTCCATCATTGTTATAGTACTTTCTAACATTTTTTCAGTCTCTTCAGGTATCTTAGGTAGGTTAGCATTTTGTAAATACTGTTTAATTTTTTCCTCATCAAGATCCTCCTGTTTATATAATTGTCCATAAAAGTCTCGGATAATTGCCTTTTTCTCCTTATTACCATAGCACATTTGGCCTTGATCATCTATTAACTGTAGTATTTTCCTTGATTCTTTCTCCTTTCTCAGTTTATATGCTAACCATCTACCTGGCCTATTTGCATCTTCAAAATAGTTCTGTTTAGCACTTCTAATTTTTTGTGCCAGTTCTTCTTTCTCTACCTGACCCGTTTTATGTTTAGTTATGTCCATTTTAAGTTTAATGTCTTTTTTCTGTGGCATTTTCTGTAATTCTTTTTCCAATTTTTTGTAGTCATCTTCTAGAGCTTTGATGGTTTGCCTCTTCCTAATGTTCTTTTTCTTTGTATAGTTTATTATTAATCCTCTCGCATATGCCTTCATTGTATCCCAAACATTCTGTATTAAAGTATCTTCTTTTTTATTTTCACTAAAGAAGAAGGCCAATTCTTTTTCCATCCATTGTGTGAAGTCTTTTTCCTTTAAAATAGTATTGTTTAATGTCCATCTCGATCTTCTTTTTTGTCCTTTCCATTTAATTGTCATGGGATTATGGTCTGCCCATGTACTTGTTTCAATATTTATTTCTTGAATATTGGATAATAATTCTGTTGATGTCCAAATCATATCTATTCTGGACCATGATAAATGTCTATTTGAATAAAAAGTATATTGTTGAATTTTAGCATTGCTTTCTCTCCATATATCTTTTAAATTTAATTCATCTGTCATTTTAAAAAAAGATTTAGGGAGAGTCTTCCTATTTTGTTGTGTTGCTTTTGCTGTATAGTCCAGTTTATTGTCTACAATTCCATTGAAATCTCCCATCATAAGTATATTAGCATAGTCCAATCCAATTATTTTCATATGTAATTTTTTGTAAAATTCTTCTTATTTATCATTCGGGGCATAAATTGCAATCAGGAGTGTTTTTATATTATTATCAACTATTTCAATCATTAATACTCTTCCGTCTTCATCAGTATAAATCAATTTTGCTGGAATGGTTTCTTTAATGTACAAAACCACTCCTCTTTTCTTACAGTGAGTCAGAGAGGTAAATATTTTCCCTAATTTTGGTCATGCCAGTAATTGTTCGTATTGTTTTTTAATGTGTACTTCTTGTAAGCAAATTATATCAAATTTTAACTTCTCTAATTTGTGAAAAGTTTTTCTTCTTTTGGTAGCTGAATTCAGTCTATTTATATTCATAGAAATCAGTTTTTTTTCCTCCATGGTTATGTTTTATATTTAGGTCTAACAGCTCTCGTGGATCTTACTTCATGTTGTTCTTTGGTCTCCACTTGTCCACCTATTGTGCCTTCTTCTACTGGAGACGGCATTTTTTCGGTCTCCAGCCATGCATTTTTCAGCACAACCAGCTGGCTGCTCCCCTCATTCTCTGCCTGTTTGTTCTGTATGGCCGAGGAGGAGGAGAGTAGTTGGCCAGTTGGGGGAGGCTGCTTGTGCTGTGGAAAAGTGCAACCGGATGGCTACTCTCTTCCTCCTCAATCATACAGAACAAACAGGCAGAGAAGGATGAGAGCAGCCATCTGGTTGGGGGAGGCTTCTTGTGCTGAAAAAGGGGAAGCTGGACATGTGGCCACCTACTGGCTGGCTGGGCTGGGCTGGGCAGGCCGGGCCAGGCTGGAAGAGGCATGTCCACTGGGAGATGGAAGAAAGTGTGCTCCGGGAGGGTGGGCAGGTGTGTGGATGTCCCGGGGCAGCTGCACGTGCGCACTGCATGTGTAGCAGCTGCAGGACATCCTCCCGAGCTGCACCACGGCCACCACGTGGTAAGGAAAGCTAGGAGAGCAACCAGAACAAGTGAGAGACCAGGCGACCAGGTTGGGGGCATGGCCAGCCAGGGGTCGCCACCAGTTCGGCGACCCATGCCAAATCACTATTACTGGTTCGCCCAAGCCAGTGCGAACAGGTTGAATACCACCTCTGACCTATATACTGCACAAGTCAAAAAGAGAACTGTGATAATATCTACATCCTGGACATAAATTGTTTCAACTTCTACCCTCAAAACAACACTATAGAGCACTGCACACCAGAACAACTAGACACAAGGACAGTTTTTCCCCAAATGCCATCACTCTGCTAAACAACTAATTCCCACAACACTGTCAAACTCCTTAGTAAGACTGTATTACTATCATTCTCATCCTTCCTATTACCTATGTCTTCCCATTTATAACTATAACCATGTTGTTTGTATCTTTACAATGTATATTGTTTTATTTGTTTGCTAGTATGATTTGATTGCTTATTAGTAACCTATGACTATCATTAAGTATCTTATGATTCTTGATGAATGTACTTTATTTTTTTCTTTATGTACACTGAAAGCAAATTCCTTGTGTGTCCAATCACACTTGGCCAATAAAGAATTCTATTCTATTCTATTCTATTCTATTCTATTCTATTCTATTCTATTCTATTCTATTCTATTCTATTCTATTCTATTCTATTCTATTCTATTCTATTGATTAATTTCTTGTTTTGCCTTCTGGTGCTTTGGAAAGTAAGCTGACCCCCTCTTCTTTGTGGCAACCCATCAAATATTGGAATTCTGCTATCATATCACCCAGTCCTTCTTTTTTCTAGACTAGCCATATTCAGTTCCTGCAAACATTCTTCATATGTTTTAGTTTCCAGGCCTTTAATCTTCTTAGTTGCTCTTCTCCGCACTTTTTCCAACTATCTTTTTTTGTAATGTGGTGACCAAAACTGGATGCAACATTCCATGTGTGAAAATATATCGGTTGTATATATTATTTTATTATATAATTATATTATAAATATTATATTATAAAATATTATAAAATGATATTATAAATATATATTATGTTACATAATATTATAGGTGTGGAATTATAAAATGCTATCCACTTTTAATATTACCTATAACAGAACTACAAACTTAAAATTTGTGGGCTATAAAAGACTTCTCATTTACACTCAAAGTACATAGATACATAAAACAAATTCCACCCTATTTGGCTTATACTAGTCTTTCAAGCCTGTATGTGTATATACAGTATATCCAGGGGTGGGATTCAAATTTTTTAATAACTGGCTCTGTGGGTATAGCTTAGTTGGTGGGCATGGCTTGGTGGTCATGTTATTGGCTGGGCATGGCCAACTCAATATCACTCACATTGAGGCATGCATCTCCTCTCCTGGCCTCTCATGACTGTGGGGATGCTGCAACAGTAGTAAGTGTGAAAAATGATCATAACTCACTTTTTTCAGTGCCATTGTAACTTTGAATGGTTCAAAGATATTGGGACATAGAAACAATTTCATATTAACTTAGAGGCCAATGAAATCTAACAGTTCAGTGAAGTTAGATGTAGCAGGCATTTAAAACCTCTAATGATCTGCTAACTTTCTTCATTTGTGTTGCATTTCCACATTTACTTCCGATACCTTCTATGTTCCATCTGTTTTAATTTTGGTTCTTCATTATTAGTGGCCATTAAAGTGCTGTCTAACTGAATCAATGCAAGCCTATATTTCCCTAAATGAAATGAGGTAAATCAGTGTATTTTATTTGATGTTTATGATACAATCAAAATGTTCAGAAGAAGTTCACATAGGGATCTAAAAGCATTCCCTATGAAAGAATAATGTAAATCAGCATATATAATTTTAGGCCCAATTGATTCTTTACTGGAACTTGCCAGAATCAGCAATTGCTAATGCATTTCTTCAGCCAATTTGAGTCTGTTCAGGTTATTGAATCCTATGTTCATTACTTGTAACAACCTAATCCTTACACATTATGTTACACAGTATGATTTATACAATTTACATTTATTTGGTACTAAGTTGATTACTGTGGTACATGGCAAGAACATTTTACATTGCAATTGTAACTCAAGGCACCATGTGACTGGACTCAATTTTTACAATTGTTATAAAGTGAGTCACATGGTCATTAAGCAAATCATATGGTTATTAAACAAATCCTTTCTTCTGAAGTGGTATTTTTGACTGAAACGCAGGAAAAAAGTCACAAATTACAGTCACGTGACTGCAGGATGCTGCTAGTGGTCATGAATACAAACTGGTTGCCAACAACTTGAAATGCCATCACGTGATTGGAGTGGGGAGAGAAGCAATTGTAACTCTGTGGATATGCAGTAAATAGTTTTTTTTAATCCATTGTAATGTTGAATTGTCATAAAAGGATTGGTTGCAAGTTGAGGAGTATATGTATTGTAACTTTAATATCATAAACAAAAACAAAAATTAGAACATATGCCTTGGATAATATTCAGGAACAAATGGATAATGACAGATTCCTTATGCTTTCATTGCAGAGGTTGGAAGAAATATCCATCTGGAAATAAAATGGAGGCTGGAGGCTGATTGGAAAGAAAGATTTGCTTTATTATTAACCATTACATGTGATTCTGGGCAGCTGACAAAATGGATTTAAGAGTAGTGGGGGTTATACCTTCTTTGGGCTTTGTATTTGTTCCTGTTCCTGTGCAAGAACATATCTTTTAATATTATTTTGGTGATTGTTACATTTCTATAGGGATCGTGTGGGGGTTATATAGGGGTCATAGCTGCTCTATAGGCAAAAGAGGAAATGCAAATCCTAGGTGTTGTCTAATCCAAGATGTCTGAGCTAATCTGATTTACTGTTAATCAGTTCCAAGGTTTCTGTGACTTCGAAGTTTGGACTGCTTTGAGATAGTGCAATGAAGGGCCTTGTGTTCTGAAAAGGAGTTAGGCAATTCCTATTGTGTCTAATGGCTTTCATGCTGTGTTGGATCTTGAGTGAGGAACTACTTCTAATCCTATCATTCTGTCTTTTGTTAGCTGTCAAACTTTGATGAAAGCAGTTCTGAAATATCCTGTCTGGAATGGATTTCTGCCTATGGTATTTGCTTTGCTTATGAAGAGGGGGCTGCTTTCTGCTCTAAAAAAATATGTTTTCCACTTCTCATGTAGGGAAATATAATATACTGCCTTTTTAATATTTCCTAAAATATTTTATTCTTCAGGGAGGGGGGCTTCCCACACAGATTACTACATTTCTTTTGGTCAGTATGCATCATTAATGTCATTTGATTACAATGCATTAATATATAACAAAGAAATTATTGTACAATAATTATGTAATACAGTACATAATGGAAATGCAGTAGCTTGATTTATTGGGAAACCACCTGAATCAAATCCAGCAATTTGAAAACAACCACTTATCTTCTAAACTCTGTTGGATGGATATATTGTAATTCAAAAAGAACATTGTAGCCAGCTGTATTGCAGCTTCATGATCCTTCAACATCTTCCAAAGTCCTATTCAATTTAAACAATATTTGATCCCCAAACCCCAAAAACTTTAACCTTAGACTGTCTACTATTGACCTCACCCCTTTCCTAAGAGGTCTGTAGGGGGCGTGCATAAGCGCACCAACGTGCCTACCGTCCCTGTCCTATTGTTTCTCTTATTCTTCTTTTATTTTTCTTATATGTACCCATTTCATGTATTCACAACTATGTATACACTTATACTTATTATCTTGTAAACAATTGGCAAATCAAATAAAATAAATAAATAAATAAATAAATAAATAAATAAATAAATAAATAAATAAATAAAATGCCTGTAAAAGGATTTTCTACCTGATTTTAGGGACATGTGTACTAAGCATTTGCATGATTGTACATAAAAGACACGGCATATCTTGCTTTCCTGCAATTTCTACCCTCTAAGAAATATGGCTGTGCCCTTGTGGAAATACCATTTAGTTTATATGTTTTCTTCTCATTGTTTCTTGTGAGTTATTGCTTTAACAAATAGTAAATATTTTAAAAGTATCCTTAATGAAAACAGCCTTTATTAAAACTGAATAGAAATCTAAACTCAAACTGCTTAAGTAGGATCTTTCTATACAATTAGCTGCTCCAAAAACAGCTGCCCCAAAAAGTTTGCAAACACATACTTTATTCTTTTAATTATGTTCTCATTTCTTTGATGATGACCATAAAAACTGCCTGATGTTATTCTTTACAAAGATATTTGTAAGGTCTACTTCAAATTGGACTTGATCAGAAAATTTACCAATCTGCACTTCTTTTACATCAGTAACTGGACTATCAACATGGATAACCCTCATATTAAAGAACTTGTCCATGAAATTTAATTGCTATTACTCAATTGTTGACTGCATTGTACCCAAATCTTTACTATTCTGTTTAAATATGAGATCAGTATAGTTTCTTCTTTGGTTTTCATTTTCTGAATATTAAACAGTATAATCTAGATTTCGAGTCCATTACAATTCTCTTATACCTAAATTCTCAGTGTAGTAAATATCTTGAAAGATCCATTTCATCTTTCACTGTGTTTATACTGTCAGGGTTCTGACTGATGCCCTAATTCCATGTTTCACCATGTTCGACCATGATCATGATTTTGCAGTTTTAGATTTTCTTTTCCTACGTGGCAACCTCAGAAAATAGATGTTCTGAAAGCTTTAATGTAACTCTGTCATAAATAACATAAATAGTCCAAAAGATTCTCATTGTCATCTAATATGGTGGGGCAATCATTAAGTGCCATATCATCTATCTGTATCTTTTTGATAAAACTAGAAGTGGCTTTCCATTGCTTTCTCCTGTACAGTATAGAATGATCCTTTGCCATTATCACTGAAATGATCATCTGCCTCTAGCAATATCCTATATCATGTCCTGCTGGTTTTAGCTCTGCACTTCTGATAACCTTCATAACTTGGATGACCCTGCTGGTAGTGTATAATCTTAATGAACAGACTTGACTGTTAAATCATGTGACAGGAGACTAATAGAAATTAGTATATATTAATAACTTAATAGTATGATATGAGACTAGTATTAATTAATATCTGAGAAAGGTATATTAGTTGCTGTTTTTTTTTCATTTTATCCCCATTATCCCTTTCTTTTGTATACTGATATACACAAAGCTGGAAATAGAGAAAGGTTATCATGGTTTGTGGTAGAACCTGACAACTTGTTTGTGATCAGTGGTGAAGCTTTAATTCATAAAATATAAGCCTTTAAGGACTATAGCAAAAAATGAATTTATTGGAAAGGATATGTCAAAAGTTTTCAATCTTCTGTTGTTCAAAACAGGTGCATGAATCCTATTGGAGAACTTAGATTATTTTTAGGCTATTTTATTTTTAAGTCCTGAAAAAATTGCACCAATAGAAAGTAGTGATTTACTTAAAAAAAAAAAAAAGGTCACTGATGTGTCATGGTCATGGAAGCTCAAAATGGGGCCTTAAATGGTCATTCTTCCTATTACTTATTCACAGTAGAAGTATCAGTCTGAATGTGAAGTATGAGTTAATTAGTTCATATTTTTCAATTTATTTTTAAGAGAATCAAAGTTATTATTTAGAATGCATGTTTCTCATAATTTTGTGATTCAGTTTGCTTAAGAAAAATGAATGTGTTGAGGAATAGCAATAATTTCCCCACATTTTCTGTTTGTTCAATTAGACACAATCAACATTTTTGTAAATGAAGCAACATATAAGCCAGAACAATAAATGCAGAGATATACATATGGATACAGAGTAAATATGAACAGAAATTGCAAAAATGTCTCTTGAATAAAAATGAGCACAAAATGTACATATTTGGAGAAATTTTTATGGAAATACATATGATCCAATTTGGTGTATATAAAAAATTCCAACAATATAAAAATAAACTGAAGAATTAAAGAATTGAGAATGTAAGCGGCAAAATAATGAAATCAACAACTTTATCCATGACTAGTCATCAATAATAAGATTTGTGACTGAAAAAGATGTAAGCATGATAATTTATCTTTAGTAATGATAACATTCCATTGTGTACTCATACTTCTTCATTTCCAGTTAAAATCAATATAAACCAGAGCTCACTAAACAGTATTGCTGACAGATGACATTTAGATTCATAAATATTTTTCATACATACTTATTCACATGCAAATACATGTAGACACTCATTAAATGTTATTCTTGAATATAAAACTTGACATAATAAATAAGTTGATAATTAACGTGTTCCCTTGGTGCAAAAAGTATTTACATATTGCTACTGGAAAAAGATATCTGGGAACTGCTATCAATATATTTTGCACACACACACAACACTCAGACACACACACACATTTCTGAAGGTTAATTTTAAACATATCTCTCATTCTAGATGTGTAATCCATCATATATTTGAAATAAATGTAAAATAAGGCAGGCTATTCACTAGTGCAAAAAATTATGGTACATCTATGAAGTGTGAAAATAAATCGCAGTGGAACATCGGTGCAAAAGGATTCTTCTTCTTTTTGTTTGGTTTTATATATTTGAAAATTAACTATCTACTATTCAATTGGAGAAATTAGGATTCTATACAGCAATAGGATTAATATAAGAACTTGCTGCCATGTTGTATCCATAAGTTTAGTAGTAGTTGTTCTTTGCTCACCTCAAATGAATTTATTAGATTGGCTCTTAAGGCAACCAGTATATAAATGCATTAATATAAGGCAAACAATTCTTACATTTCTGGGATTAGTCAAGAATGGGCCAACAATTAAAGGCATTCTAGAATCTTGCAAGCTTTAATACAAACATATATTTTGTGGTCTCCAATCAATCACTTCCCTTATTTTTTATCTATTGCAGAAAGCATTCCAGGTGGACACAAGATAAGTCAGTTGTGTAAATTATTGGAGGAAACACAGGTAAACCTTTCCAGAGAGGAAACTAAAAGGTGCTATTGATAATGTCATATAAATTCAAAGAAAGTTATCAGCCAAAGAAAAAATGAAATGATGGTGACTGAGAGTAAGAAAAAAATAGTCCACCCTTTGCACACAAAATTATGGGGTAGAATTATGTTGAAATTTATCATTGCCTTTCACTTATTTTATATGTGTCATATATTATGCATGTTTATGCAATATGAATTTGTTTAAAGATTTTTTTAAAGTAGATTGTGTTATACAGCATCTGAATATTTTTGAAGACAAACTGATATTCTTTAGTTTGCAAAAATAAGAGGTTTTTTTTTTACAAAAATGTTGGTTAATTAAAGAATAAAAAATGTTACATTGTATTAAGCCAACTGAGATTATTCCTTGTAAGAAAAGAAGAAGAAAGGCTTTTAAGAGTTTCCAATAGCTTGAAGCTTTCCTTGCTCCCACTGAAATGGATACAAAGATTCTGTATCAAAAGATGAATTCTCTACCCTGAGCTGCCCTAGAGGCAGCTTTGTTGTACTTATTGCAGCCCAAAGCTGGCCCGTTGTAATCAAGAAACTAACCCACTTCTTTTCTCTCTCTCTCTACAAGCGGTAGACTCAACTGCCAGTGGCACAGGAAGAAATAACAAACAAGCAATGAGGCTGAGATGAAATACTTCCAGCGTAAAGGTATATGACTCAGAGAATAAAGAAAACCATCCTCACAAGCCAGACTACCATTCTCTATCCCAGACTGTCTCATTCACCATGTGAGATTTTGATTCCAGGCTAGGTTGCCAGGGAAGAAAAGGAGCCCATTAAATGCAGGACCAGAATGATCTCACGTGAAATCAAAGTCACTGTTTAAATTCACACAGTAATTATGGTGGGTTATAGGGAAATATCACATTCTTAGTCTGAAACTCTAGTGCTTCCTCCAGACACTCTAAAAATGAGAATTAATTATTATTTCTGTTAGGGATGAAGGTGTGTGTGTGTGTGTTTGTGTAGAAAACAATAATGATGGCAAAATTATTTGTCTTATAAGGTTCAACAGGGTTAATTCTTTAAGTGGATTAAGTTACAGAAACATTTTAATGACTAAATGCCAGTGGCATTATATAAAAGAGCAGGTGGCAATAACCTTTTTGTTAAAAAAAAATTGCCCTGAAAATGTACATTGTTCACCAATTATCTTTCTTCCCAATTATTAGAAGTAAGAATTGCAGAGTTTCTCTATAGTATATGACAAGGAGAAAGCATGTTCTTCCTCTCCTGGAAGTGAATCATTTGGCAACTTAAAGTGAAAAGTAAGAAAGGAGCCTTTTTTCTTTCTTTAATGATCTAGTTGCAAACCACTGGCATCCATGGGTGAAGAGTCAAATTGATGAAGTAACACTGCAGCAGTGCCTCTTGTATATGCTTTATGACATCATACACAATAGTGGTGGGATTCAACTTTTTTTTACTACCAGTTCTGTGGGCATGGCAGGGGAAGGATACTGCAAAATCTCCAGTCAGAGGTGGTATTTGCCGGTTCTCCAAACTACTCAAAATTTCTGCTACCGGTTCTCCAGAACTGGTCAGAACCTGCTGAATACCACCTCTGATACACATAAACGAAAGGGCATAGTTAAAATGTTTGATATAACTCAGGTAAGTTTCTCTCATCCAAAATCAACAAAGATTCTTGACAGCCACTAGAACAGATGTAAGGAAGAATGGTTGCACATTTATATTTGTTGACAGCAAAGATGCATTTCTAAAAATGGCATTTTCTCACTCTTGTTATGACTTGGCATAAGGAATTAATTTCACAGAACATTGTACAACCTAATGAAGATGCTTGCTTCTAATAGTAACGCCAGGTCTCTCAAGCAGAGTTGGGAGAGAAATGTTCACACCTGTTTGTCTCAATTCACTGAATTAAATAATAAGCTATCGCAGAGACAATGGTTAATGATATCTCTATGGGATACACTTTCTGCTGACAGAGCCATGCTAAACAGCAACAGTAAACAGCTCTGCCTTTCCCAATATTGTATAACATTAATGTACCACCAAACTTTTTCTTTCTGCTTTCATTTGCAAAGTTAGTTGTAATAGCTATAAGTGTTTTATTTTATCACTAGTTTATGAAAGCACAGTTTAAAATAAAACATGTCACAGATTTAATTGCAGGTGTTTCTATATAATGAAGTTATTTCTTAAATTTACTAAGCAGAAATTCAAATTATTAATGTTCCATAGCATTATAATGAATAGTGTGAATTGTGCACATAATGGCCAAAAATCTAATAACCATGATTTTTTCCATCATGCTTCAGATATATGACTCCCTATTTATTACCATGGCTCCCTCCACTTACTGGCAGCAAATATAGATGTACAGATGCAAGTATCAACATTTGCTGCCAGTAAGTAGATGGGTAATAGATAGGGAGTAATATATCTGAAGCATGATGGGGAAAATCATGGTGATTAGATTTTTGGCCATTATATGCCCGCATGGCCCACATCACCCTGGTAGCTAAAAACACTTTCTTCTGAAAGAAATGTTTAGTCTGTGAACTGGTCTACTTTAGTTTTCAATCCATTGTCTTGGATGTAAAACAGGCATAGTTGAAGTTAAAAAGAGACTGCTTGATTTCAACCTACAAAATAACAGACATGAAACTTTTGTATTCTTGATATAGAGACCTTGGTAGTATCTGTTATGCCACCCATACATATTTATAATTATCTGTTTCTCATTGAAGAACATTTACCATGGCAGGATCTGATGATCTTCTCTCAAAAGTCATGAAGGGAAAATTTAACAATTCCCTCACCAGGAATCCCTATAGATAGGTATGGCATTTGCTTGGTGGTATCCTGCACAATGTTATTAGTCCCTTTGTATTTGTATTTATTCATATGCCATTATAATTATTTTTAAATATTTTCATTGTCACAGTATTATTATTCACCTTTTTTCACAATTTCTTTCTATGAACATCACTTATTTTGGATAGTGTATCAAGTTACTTTTACATTGTAGCTAAATTAACTACTGTATGATATTGGGTCCTGTGAGTTAAGATTTCTAGTAAGTTACTGGTTCCATTATATCTAATATGGTATAATTACAAACTCTTAATAATAACAGATAAATTCCCAGGTTACTGTTTGAAACAGCAAAAATAGTTAATATTTGTAATGATGGATAATTACCAAAAAGTGAAACAAAGAAGTAATTTACTTGAAACAAAGTATCAGTTATATATCAGGGGTGGTTCTACACCTTTTTTAGCTAGAAAACATGCTCCTCAAACAACATACCTCAATTTTGATGAAATAATACATTCTATTAAATTCAATAAAACTTTTAATTGAATGCTTTCAGAATATATGACTACTGAATGAATACTCTCATAAACAATGGAGAACTTGGAAAAAATTTTAAAGGAAAATGGGTTCCTTAAGCATCACAGGTCAAAATATAACACTGATATTTTGGTTTTTATACAGAGTGTTTGTAACATCTATTGGCGTGCTCTAGAGCAGTGTTTCTTAACCTTAGCAAGTTTAAGGTATGTAGATTTCAACCCCAGAATTCCCCAGCTAGCATGTTTCACCACAGCTTACAACACACACACACACACACACACGTCTGTTTCTATCTCATACACAAATAAAAGTATGTTGTGTTATCAAAATAGTGTTTCTGTTTCACGGAACGCTTAAATTTAACAATCTAAATTATTGTAGCATATTTCTGTACCTCTGCTTGTCAAATTGGGTCTGTATTTTTTTTTCCTTTACTGACTTTCACATAATCAAACATTTGTTATATTCAAGTAAAGTCTTACAGTTGAAAAAAAAATCTAGCTTTTTGTAACCATATGGGGAAATGTATTTTAAAAATGTCTTATTCTTGTAATATGACATCACCACTATTTAGAATTAAGAAACATGTGCTGGATATCTTTTCATATTATAGAGCAAGAACGGATTTGCTTTGATTTAATCTTCAGCTGCTCAGTTAATATATTACATCAATTAAATTCTTCTTCTTGAATGCTTCCTTAGTCTTGGTTTTATATTAAAAATATCTTTTCAAATTAATTTGAAATATTGCTTTACCATTTTTCTATAGTTGAACATTGTGATAAGACCATTGGCTATAAATAAGTAACAATGCATGTACTCCCTAGGATAATAAGACAATTTTAGATATGAAAGGTGAATGTTATAGATGGGTATTATACATTATCAGCTTTCATAATGTACTATCGGTGGGAAATAAAACCCTGTTATTTGATTAAAAAATATTTTAAACCACAAATGTTTCAAAACTGCCATGAAGGCAAATTAAAATTGTATCTGTACAAAAATGGTACAGATCAAATTATCTGAATTGAATCATTTGATATTGAAGCAGTTTGCTCTACTGAACTTTCATGTACAAATCCTAGTGAATGGAAAAAGTGAATATCCTTGTGAATCTGAATGAATGGGTGAATGGGAAAAGGTACCTAGAGATAAACTGTGTTGACACACCAACAGACAAAAACAAAAAAACTAAAAAGAAAACAAAAATACCAGAGCATCTTCTCATCATTAGCCAGTATCCAGACAAACATGGACTAACATTAGACAAACGATCAAGCAATAAACAATGTCCTACTCAAGGAACTACCAAAGAGAAAACTATATCCCCACAAGCATTGTCAGGCCACTTCATGTTTGAATATTAAAAGAAATGAATAAATGTATTTAAAATGAGGAGCCAGATTATTGGGGCCAATAAGTGCAAACTATCTAGAGCTATGATTCTCAACCTTTTCTTCACCACAGACCTCCACGCCCTTTAAATACCTTTTGGGGCCATGGACCATGGCCAAGGACTCCCAAGAATTAACTCAAGATTTAAATAAAAAAATTAAGCCTTCACAGACCCCCCGTAATAACATTACAGCCCTCCTCTCCCATCCTAGAGAGTGCTGTAAAGTACTATGAGCAGTGCAGCAGCCTAAATACTATTGCTATTACTTATTTCTTATTATTCACAAGAAGATTTAGTCATTGGTTTCTGAGCAAATGGGTAATAATTTGTTCTTGTATTCACATTTGCTTCTCACAAACCTTAAAACAGATCTCATTGCTTTTTTTTTTTTAGCTTTAATTGCATCAAAATGGAATAAACTATTATATTTGATAATGACTTTAGGAATGCAGTTATAATGTGTAAGCTGTTCAGTATGAAGGCTTCTGTGCTTACAAAAATAAAGACAGAGACAGAGACTAGCATTTTGAAAATGGCCTGCATGCTTGTTTGTTTTGTCTGCTGTTAGTAATTCCGGGATCTGGCCCTCATTAGATGCTACCCACATGGAAAACAAAATTGTCATATCTGAATAACAAACCTAGAAAAGAGATCAAATAATTAGAAATGGTGACGACTACAAACATAAGTTTATATATATATATATATATATATATATATATATATATATATATATATATATATATATAGAGAGAAGAGAGAGAGAGAGAGAGAGAGAGAGAGAGAGAGAGAGAGAGAGAGAGAGAGAGAGAGAGAGAGAGAGAGAGAGCACATTTCCGTATTTCATTTCAATTGAACCTGAAGTGGAAATATTTGCTGAATATTACTTTATGTTCAAATTTGTATCTTTCCAATACAAGAAAAATAATTTAGATTATTTTCTTGCCTTCTGCAGCTTTGCATAATGCTTGATGAAAAACATTTCTTGTTCATATGTGACAGTGCTTTATATTACATAATATCTCTGGTTATGATAGTGTAGAAAAAATGGTAAAAGACATTTGCTGTCAACACTAAACAGATCAGGACAAACTGCTTTTTTTTCAAGACCTGTGTAATTTAATTGAAATGCAATACATCAGGAATATTAGGCAGCTTCATTTTTTTAAAAAAATGGCAAAGAAAAATAAATGCTCCAAGTATTTAATGTAACAAATGTTACAAATTTATTCATTCAATACATCACTGAATTATTTAAAACTTGGCTTAAGCACAAGATTACAGAATAATTTTAGCAAGAGTGGCACAATACATTTTAAAAATTCCAACTGCACCTATAAAGTTAATCACAGCTTTAGCATGCAAGGTTGTTTGGAGTTTTTGTCGGGTGTGTGTGTATTGTGGAATACTTTAAAGAGAGGCAGATAAAGCTTTTAAATCTAGGATTGAAACAAACAGCCAATAGAATTATTTGTAAATTTCAGAAAACCGCCTCCTTTTCCTTTTCAATTAAAAAAGGACTAGTTCAAAAGAGTTAGTTATTTAATTTAGTGCTATTGTATTTTGAAATGCTAAATATTACATTTGTCTAACAGCTATGAGCTTCGATTTATTGATTTAATTTTTATTCTGTTCAACTTTAAAATGATCCTGGGCAACTTTCCAAGTTTTTGCTTTGTCTTGATTTATAAAAGACATAAAACCAACTAATGACCTTCTATCATACCTTCCCAACTTAAAGCTGCGCATACACCCTAACTCTGTTCCAAGAGCACAATACATAGTCTGCTGGCTGGAGATGGACACAGATTAAGGTTCCCCCAATAGCCCCTTCTGTAAGGAAGTATTGTCTTTTTTCTCCAAAAGCAAAAAGAGTGAGGATAGAAGACAAGGTCGAAACACTAGAAGTTATGATTAGTTTAATTAGTACTTAATATTTTAATAAGATTATAAATGATGAAGTAAAATATATTTATGTATAACAAGGATAAGTTGGATGTATTGTGTTGTATTTGCATAATTAAAATTAAAAATATTTTTTTAAAAAAGAGCACTTACATCTGGTGGATGTAAGGCCCATACACTGAAAAATTGCCTACTATCCTGTGTACAGATGTTGTAAAAACCACCTGGCTGTTAAAGTTAAGTGTCATTACACTGTCACAGTTTTCACTGGAAAATGAATACATCAGGAAATGACATCTCCATGCCCAGGCAGCTTTTCCCTAATTCTAACAGCTAAGATTTTAAAACAATAGCCAATTCACCAAGACTGTGTTGAGGAGGAACACAACATCTATATGAATTTGTGTATGACAAGTTTATGTGTGTGTTTGTACTCCCCTAATGCTAGCTTGAGGAAACATTGATTTGCTTAGTATGCTACTCCTCTAGCATTACTTTTCTAATTCAAAAGAGCTCTTATTATTCCATTTGTTAATAATAAGATTCTGAATCAGGATCTTAGGAGCAAAGCCCATGGATTAGCAAAGAAATATTTAGCCTTGTATTCCCTTAGAAAGTAGGAATATGCAGATATGCAGCTATCCTGCTTTTTAACAGTAACAGTCACAATTCCTATTAGTGGTAATAGTGTTATATTCCTGTAAATCAAGCGAAAAATGCAGAAGTTCTTAAAAGGCTGTCAGCTGGTATTAAAATACCTCGATCTTTAATATGCAGTGGTGTCAACTACCTCTTTGCTAGCTGTTATGCCAGGAACTAAAGTAAGACAAATTTGGGGAAGTTAAAAGCTGTAGGATATTTAGCAAGAATATAGTCATCACTAAATGATACAGAAGAGACTATTGTTATCCCATGAAGTTGATGAAGCTGAAGTTGTAGCTGCAGTTCTTTCCATGTACTCTCTTTCTCTCTCTTATTTTCTCTTATTATATTGCCTCCTGTCACATGAGGGAAATTTACAAAGTAGTCTGGTCTCTGTTAACTTCCAGAATCCAAGTTCCATCTGTTTTACTCTTATGATATTACATGTGATTAGACCACATTCAACATTATATGTTATAAAATTTCCACAATAATATTTTGCACTAGATTGATTACTTTCTCAAAGGAGACAAGTTTTTACTCCTATGATCTGTTGTGACTCAACATATTAGCTGTTATCAATCCCAGCATTGTCCCAGCATTGTCCCAGCATCTTCATATGTCCTGTTTTATTACTTGGTTTAGACTTACTGGTTGATAATTATCTCCCTTTTATATTCTCTTGAAGAGAAGTGTTACATTTGCTCTTCTTCAGTTTTTTAATGCCTGTCCATTCCTCTAAAATTTCTCAAATATAATTGACAAAATTTCTGATATCTCTTCAATTAGCTACTTCAGTATTCTAGAGTGCATTTCATTAGAGCCTGACAACTTAGAAAATATTCACATTCACTAGGAGATCCTTCACTATATTTTTACTGGCCTCCTTGTTGTGTTTTCCATAGTACTTGCTATCATAATTTCCACTGGATGTAAAATGCTAACTGTTGGTTGTCTGTGAACTACTGCCTGGAGAGATAGCTATATAGATAAGATAACATAATTAAAAATAATCTGGTCTAAATATCTGGCTGACTGTGTAACCAACCATAATAACAATAAGATGATGTCTTTCATCTATGCAGCAATGGATGAAATGTTGACTGTCTTTATATATAAATATTCCTAGCTAGATATGAAATGTTGAACATATATCACATGGTTGCAGAAAAAACAATATCTGAAGGGCAGTGAAGAAGAAATACTCAAGTTAGTATATCAGAAACACTTACTGAATACCGAAGAGACCAAATTGTCCTATAAGAAAGACAAAATATAGAATAGGATAGAGCTATGGCAAAGGCAAACTATTACATGGTCCATAAATACAACCACACATATACATATGCACACACAAACTCAAAGGCAAATCAGATAAGTGAAAATATGGGAATGGCCAAAAACATGAAGTTAAAGAAAGAGGCAAAGGGGTTAATTCTGGTTGCACAAGACCTAGCGCTTAAAAAAAATGCATATAAAACCAGAACTAAGAAAACAATTACATATGGCAAATATCTGTCTTCAAATGTTTCAGCAGAGAAGCTTAAGAAACAATAGACTACCTAATTAGCTGCAAGAAGATTGTACAGACTGACTTCAAGCAATGGCATTACAAAGGAGCAGCAATGATACAATGATACAGCAACAAGAAATACCATTTCCTTGCAAGCAGGAACTGATGGGAACACAAAATAGTCAAAGTATTAAACAGTGAAGATACTGAAGAGCTCTGGGACTTTAGAATTCAAATAGACAAGTAAGGACAATGAAAAAATAATTGAATTTCACTTTTAGGCATACCTTTTAGTAAAAACTAGAAGGAAGAAAGAATTCCCACAAGAAGTCTAATGCAGTTTCCTTGTTTTCTCTTTTTCCTTTGCTTCTTTCTTTGTTATTAATGTTGCAGCTGGATGTGTGGACTAGGATAAAAACAAAAAACATACAAATAAATCTTGGGGATGCACATATCCAACACTTTTCAAAATATTTTTGTGTACTTGTTCATTAAAGATGTTCGGGGATATTTAAAGTTGCAGTTAGTTTGACACTAGATAATAGGATAATAACTGCAAATTGACATTAGAATTTGATCATAATTTTCAGTTAATAGTGAAAATTAAAAGTATATCTGTGGCAGGAATACCAAATGTTATTCCACATAGCATTACAGTTTTGCAATACACATCACCATGTTTAATTAACCTTCAAATAGATGAGAGACTATAAATATTATAACTTTCGAACATTTATCTTTGCAGAGTGAATATTCCTTGGATAGTTAAACTGAACAGTTCATGATGTTTATGTTATTAGGAGCTGTTACATATGACCTTAAAATAATGGTCACACTTTGTTTTCAGTTAATCATCATACAATATTTTGTAATCTAGCATAATCAACAATTTAGAAAATCCATAACACCCTCAGGGTGTAGAAGAAGGTAATACTCCTTGACATCTTAAAATGCAAGTATCTTCAATTTAATCAAAATTCTTCAGACTTAGTTGCATTCCATATAGCAAATCAATGCAACGTATTGCAGCATATTGCAGATGCAGCATACTGCCCTTCAGGAACGCAGATGGAACTCCCTGCAGTATTCAAAATTAATTACTCATTTCTGTGCAATTAATGTATCTGCCATCAGCTTCCTTCCTTTCTCCTGCTACTCTTTTGTACCATATTTTCCATTCTCCTGACTGCTCTTTTTTTTCCCCTTATCAACAATTCCCCTCACTAACATTTTTTTACTATGTCATTCTGATACCTTCGGTGTTCTGCTTTCATTCCAAAGAGCATTTCCTAATTCCCATATAATTATTTTTTTATATTGCCCTGTTACACAGTACATCTATATTTTGGAGATTTTTTTTTAAGCATTGCTTAATGCAAAGGGAGTAGATACAGGATATCATGGAGACTTTAAAAAGTACTGTTTTCCTCATCCCAATAAGGAATACAAACTCTGAACAAAATAAGGAAGGCAATGGCAAAAATTCAGCTTTTATACCTTATCTCTAGCTGATCAAGGAGATCATTGATGAGCAGCACTTTGTTACATGAAATTAATATATATTTTGTCCTCAAATGTAGTTATCTGTCTCTTTCTCTGTGTGTGCTTTTGTCTCTCTCTCTCCCTCCTTCCCTCTCTTTCTTTTTTATCCTATCATAGCACCCACTCATGTTGCCTTGGGATATGCCACATCTGTCAGCGCAAAGTAAGATTTCCCTTGTTAGCTATCATCATTTTAAAGGGCTTCTCAACTAGGCCTTGCAGATTTGCATTGGCAAGCTGTGCTAAAGGAAAGGAATGCTTTTTGCAGAAAAAGAAAATTTTGTGCAGCCTGACTTTTGGTCTTTGAATGCATTTGCTAAATTGACATTATAAGGACACATTGGGCAGAATGTCATTTCTCTGACTTCCATCAGAGACAAATTGCTCCACACTGCTAGCAAAAATGAAGCATTGCAAGATGAGCACCAGTATTATTAGGTGACCTAGTACTGGCAATGGGTTTAGAGGCACTGAATAATTTTATATGGCAGTGTTTCCTGGGTCTTCCTGATAGAGATTTAGTTTGGAGATATGTGCCCTCCCAAATTTCCAGTGTAAGATGAGACAATTGTACACTGCTCAAAAAAATAAAGGAAACACTTAAACAACACAATGTAACTCCAAGTCAATCGCACTTCTGTGAAATCAAACTGTCCACTTAGGCAGCAACACTGATTGACAATCAATTTCACATGCTGTTGTGCAAATGGAAAAGACAACAGATGGAAAGCATAGGCAGTTAGCAAGACATCCCCAATAAAGGAGTGGTTCTTCAGGTGGTGACCACAGACCACTTCTCAGTTCCTATGCTTTTTGGCTGATGGTTTGCTCACTTTGGAATGCTGGCGGTGCTTTCACTCCAGTGGTAGCATGAGACGGAGTCTACAACCCACACAAGTGGCTCAGGTAGTGCAGCTCATCCAGGATGGCACATCAATGTGAGCTGTGGCAAGAAGGTTTGCTGTGTCTGTCAGCGTAGTGTCCAGAACATGGAGGCGCTACCAGGAGACAGGCCAGTACATCAAGAGATGTGGAGGAGGCTGTAGGAGGGCAACAACCCAGCATCAGGACCGCTACCTCTGCCTTTGTGCAAGGAGGGACAGGAGGAGCACTGCCAGAGCCCTGCAAAATGACCTCCAGAGGGCCACAAATGTGCATGTGGCTGCTCAAACAGTCAGAAATAGACTCCATGAGGGTGGAATGAGGGCCCGATGTCCACAGGTGGGGGCTGTGCTTACAGCCCAACACCGTGCAGGACATTTGGCATTTGCCAGAGAACACCAAGATTGGCAAATTCACCACTGGCACCCTGTGCTCTTCACAGATGAAAGCAGGTTCACACTGAGCACATGTGACAGATGTGACAGGGTCTGGAGATGCCGTGGAGAACGTTCTACTGCCTGCAACATCCTCCAGCATGACCAGTTTGGCAGTGGGTCAGTAATGGTGTGGGGTGGCAACTCTTTAGGGGGCCGCACAGCCCTCCATGTGCTCACCAGATGTAGCCTGACTGCCATTAGGTACCAAGATGAGATCCTCAGACCCCTTGTGAGACCATATGCTGGTGCGGTTGGCCCTGGGTTCCTCTAATGCAAGATAATGCTAGACCTCATGTGGCTGGAGTGTGTCAGCAGTTCGTGCAAGATGAAGGCATTGATGCTATGGACTGGCTCGCCCATTCCCCAGACCTAAATCCAATTGAGCACATCTGGGACATCATGTCTCTCTCCATCCACCAATGCCACGTTGCACCATAGATGTCCAGGAGTTGGGGGATGCTTTAGTCCAGGTGTGGGAGGAGATCCCTCAGGAGACCATCCACCACCTCATCAGGAGCATGCCCAGGCATTGTAGGGAGGTCATACAGGCATGTGGAGGCCAGACACACTACTGAGCCTCATTTTGACTTGTTTTAAGGACATTACATCAAAGTTGGATCAGCCTGTAGTGTTTTTTTCTACTTTAATTTTGAGTGTAACTCCAAATCCAGACCTCCATGGGTTGCTAAATTTGATTTCCATTGATAATTTTTGTGTGATTTTGTTGTCAGCATATTCAACTATGTAATGAATGAAGTATTTAATAAGAATATTTCATTCATTCAGATCTAGGATGTCTTATTTTTGTGGTTTTTTTATTTTTTTGAGCAGTGTATTTCAAAGCTACATAAAAGGTATTTTAGAGACAGCTGCAACTGGCTTTGTAGGTGTTACTTTTTTTTCTTATTTCACTTTCTCAATAAGCTGAATATCCATGGTCTGTCCTCCCTCCCTCCCCTCCTTTAGCATTGTATAGAAGAAAAATGTAGTTAAACCAAGCCTTCCATCATTCAACTTACTTTTTCATTGTCAACTGGCTTGAAAGATCTAAGAAATACAAAAATAATTGAGCTCTGATACAATTGTGGGTAACTTTTCTTCTTGTATATGCCCATTCAATGAACAGAAATAATCTGGCCCAGCATCAAGTCTTTAGGACCTTGTGGAAAGCCAGCAGGGTTGGGGTCATTCTAATATTCGGAGGGAGAATTTCCTATAAGGAAGCTCTATGGTAGAAAGCTGGGCCCCATTAACTAATGTTTCTTGCTAATGAGGCCTAATGGGCTGGATTGGATGGGTAAAAGGCAAAGCAGGACCAGTTGGGTAGAACACAAGGGTAGAGATGCCCCCTCGCATAATATAGTCCTACCATTTTTATCCTGGGATCTCAGCTGATGTCACACCCAAAACCCAACTGAGCACATCTCAGAAAGTGAAGTGTCTGGTCCCTGTCAGATTTTGGTAATGCTAAGTCACCCCTCTTATCCATAATCAGATGACAGATAAGATTTACCATATTACATACTCACCTAGTATTTAGTAGCCAACAACCAAGGGTATTGCTATGTATTTTTCCAATTAACCTATGATTAATCGAGAACAGTGAGGGGCCAAATATAGTAACCTCCACACACTTATTCACGTTCCAGACAAGCAAATGATCTTGCTTTTTTAAAAAAGATTATGCTACTTAGTGATGGGGAGACTTGTTTTCATCCTTCCCTCCCCCCCACACAAATAATGTCTATATTGTTAAAACTGCATCTTTTGACTAGTTGAGAATCTCTGTTTAGATATTAAATGAAGCTGTAGTCCTTTTAAACACATCTGTTATCATGTCTGTCTGAACATGTCATATCATCCATGGAAGACATGATAAAATGGCTCAAGCTTTTATAAAGTTACAGTTTAGATCTAAGAGTCATGACAGGGAAAAATCAATTTCTGTCTTGGCCTTATCAAGGATGTGAAAACAAAACAGAAACAGATTCATTTGCTGAAAATAATGTATTTAAATACTGTATAGATAATTATAACAAAATGAAAACTTATTGGAAGAGAACATGCAATTCTATATATAAGCATATAGATCAATTTAAATCTATTTTTTTTAAAAAGCCCAGAGTTTTTTATGCCTTTATAGAGTTCATTAAGTCATTGTATTAAGATTGATCCAGATAATTGGCATGAAGCATCAGTCAAACTCAGTTTTCCAGTCAACTGAAAATCAACTCTATTCTTTTGTTCCAGGAATAAATCTAATGATTAAATTCACAGATTTTTAATTATCATGGAAACTGTTTTTATAACCAGTCAGTCAAACTGATGATAACAGATTACACTTAGCTTTACAGCAAATACGACTCACCCACCATTTTGGACAGTTAGAATACATTACATGATCCTATAGGAGAATACAATTCTACAAAATTCCATCCATTTTTTCTGTCTCTATGTAGTATTTTGTTCTGCTGTCTAGTTTGTGGGCTTCAATTTCAATTCATTGCAAAATACACCTCCTCCCCAGTTGACTATTAGTGCATGCAATAGAAATGTTTGCCAACTGATCACTGGTAGCTGTCCTTCATTTTGATATTTTATAAAATTAATTCATCAATGAAAGTGTGAAAAGCTGCTGGAGAAAAGCCCTCTTGAACCTGCTTTTTTCCTATATGGTCCACATGGATCTCTGTCTCTCTTTCTCCCCCTCCCTCCCTCCCCCTCCCTCTCCCTCTCTCTCTCTCTCTCTCTCTCTCTCTCTCTCGTAATACTTGAACCAAAGACCATGATTAAAAAAAAGTGAAGGAAGATTTTGAAATCTGGACAAATTTCTAAAGCAAAATTAATTTCTAACTGATTTATATATGTGAGACAAAAGTTTCATAGTGAATTTCAGATCAGTGGAGAGCAAATAATAGCCACTATTCCTATAAGCTAAAAGCTAGATCACTTTGTGTTTAGTTTTCCTGAAACCTAGAACTTAAAGCTCTAGTGTTTGGGATTACAGCAATAGACATATGAGTGCAAATTGGGGTACAAACCCCAGGGAAAAAACTTTACACTTATGAAAAAAATCAAGAAACTATCCAAAAGTGAAGCTATAGAAGAAATAATTGTCCATACTGCTTTTTAGTAAACAGTTGTTTAAATGAGAACTTTCTGTTTGCAACATTTCCCACTTGTAAATAAAGTCAATATTAAAATATTTATATATAGTCTCTTTTGCTTTGTGATTCATGTTGTAAATAACCTTGGAAAAAGTTTACCTTCAATGTATTATGTGTCTAAATGTTTGCATGCAGACACAAGTATGTTATTGAAGTTTTTTTTCATTTAATATTTCATTTTACTTTTAACCTGGTGTGTAAAATCATTTATCTATGGAACTGTTTCATTGTAGTTCTTGCAAATGTGAAGTCCAACTATAACATGCAAAAGAGAGAAAACAACCTCTTTTCAATGTCCACCATATATTTAGTTTAGTAGTATGCATAAAAACTATGTGGTTTTCTTGAGCTAGGAACATAAATCTTGTGTGAGGAGCTATCTGAAATGCACAGGGATGAATGTCTGGGAAGTATATGACAGATCAAAGTCATGTTACACTGCCATCAACCTCATATCTCATGAAAAATAAAGAACAGCCCAATGACCATGAAGTATGTAAAGATTAAAAGGAAGAGGAATACATTAAAAAAAAAGAAATAGACAGGTTAAAATTTGAAAGATGGGAGGGAGCAAGAAAAATGGTTCAGGCATAAATGTTTCAGCTATAAATAGTCCTCACGAAGTTGAACAAAGCAAAAACAGTCACCTTTAATAACTAATAATACATACGTCTTCCATTCTTTCTCTTTTATGCTGGAGAAACCATTTGTATTCCACTCTGAGTTATTGTCTTTTTAAATTATCTTTTAAAAATGGAAACAGGTAATGATTATCATATTTATCACAATTTTATTTATTTAGAAGTAAAATGTAGATTTCACCACTGCACTAAAGACGTGATTCTTACATGGCTAATCTTTCTTTGTTTTACCTGTGCACCCTTGACTGAGACCAACCTTCTTGGTTCCTATTTTAAATATATTATACTGTTTTCCTTTTCTCCTATTTAAAGAATTTGCTTTTATTTTCTTGCTGCACTTCTATAACATTTAGATTGGAGTTATGATTTTTAATCATCTTATTTTTATGCTCTCCTCTCAGGAAATATTTACATTGGATGCTTATAAACAACCTAGATGAAAAAATAAATAACTTTTACATACTATTATATTGCCCGTATCAAATTTGTCTTGGTTTCATTTGCTGAAAGCAGCACACATTTTTTTCCCCCTGGAAGCATGAAGATAGACTTGTGTTATATAAACTTAAAGGTGAACTGCAGTCCATCAATCTGTTGGAAGATAACTGCCACTAAGGATAATGTGCCACAACCAGGCATACTTCAGGGAAAAGAGTTTGTGATAAAGTACAGATGGCCTAAATTCAATTCAATATCACTTACAGGAACTGAACAGTCTGACAAAATGACAGGAGGGCTAGAAAAAGAATTGAAAATGTTTAAAAAATATTAAAACTTAACGTAGACCAAAAGTAGACCAAAAGTAACCTCAGCTGAAAATTACTTTTTTTCTCCCTTTGGTAATAAGGTAACTTGTGAAGTAAATGGCTAAAACAATTTTCATTGTTAGTCTCTTTGTGAAGTCTTTTGGAGTATTTTATTTTATAGTGTTTTAAATCATGCATGTAAGCATTTTTGGCAAATGAGTTGAAAAAGTATATATAAAATACATTATAAATTGTTTTAAGATATTTTTATCTATAATAAAAGAAAGCATGAAAGCATTGTACAAAATTAAATGGAAACATGAACATACTCAGATGTCAAATAAGTAAGTTAAATTCTTATCCACCAATAGCTGGCTTCTAGTACATTTTTATTTCATTTATATAGCCTGCTTTGCTTTTACAAACTGCTTTAATTGCTTATATTTAAGTATTTTATAATATCCAAATGCATGAAATGTTTGATTATGTGAAACCAAGAAATTTGGATTTTAGTTAAAACGAGAAAGAAGTCTGAGCTCTTTCAGAATCTAAACTCTTCACAAGAGAATATTCTGTATTTGCACAATGTCTTCATGAATAATAGCCACTAACTCTTCCAAGTGTGTGGTGGTTACTATGGCAATAAGTATTTTGTGAATAAATCTTCCCTAGATGGAAGCTTGGATTACAGCCATGATTCATTATAACATAAAAGTGTGACTCTCCACTTGAAAGAATCCTGATATATTCAATTCAGGACAAATTCATCATCATCATCGTTTTCTTCTTCATCATCTTCTTCTTCATCAGCAACAGCAACCTAGCTTTCCATTTTTTTTTCCAATGAATTGATGCCCTGCATAGCAATACAATAAATTTGTATAAAGTACTTTGGGCTGGCTTTGCCATTAACATGCAGTTTGCAAATATGATAACTTATTAACCAATCAAATAATCAAGTTCTTTAGGCATAAATCATTATTTTTTTCTCCATGACATAAAAAGACCAAACATAAAGGTGAAAGACATCTTCTTCCAGCAAAGGACCTATTGTTTCCTTGACTTTTTTCTTGTTTTTAACATGTTGGAAGAAGCCTTTTTTTTTGTTATTTTTTTACTTTTGTCACAAGCCTTTCTTCATTGTGAGCCTTAGTTTTCTTCACTTCATCTTTGCAGATCTATGAATGTTTATATGAAATTAAAATAAGAGTGATTAAAAAGGAAAATCATTAAATAAATAACTTGTGATTAAGCATACTAACTATAATGGATAAAGATATCTAGAATGATGGAATTTTTAGCACATAGTAACCTATGAATTTAGATGAATACCTTTAAAGGTTCAATCACAATAAAATTTTGAAAGTTTTCTCCACAGATGATGAAAAAGTTACACAGCATCATATCAATTGTCTAGTTCTGTGGTGGCGAACTTATAGCATGCTCAGCTTCACCATGCATGTGTTTGCACCTCCTGCCAGCCAGCTGGCCTTTGGGTCTCTGCTGTGCATGTGTGGGGGCAGGGGCACATGCACAGGGGGCACATGTGGGGGTGCACG
Organism: Notechis scutatus; assembly: GCF_049901735.1. Classification (NCBI taxonomy): domain Eukaryota; kingdom Metazoa; phylum Chordata; class Lepidosauria; order Squamata; family Elapidae; genus Notechis; species Notechis scutatus. The sequence continues at coordinate 33,026,998 of NC_142012.1, forward strand.
CATGTGGTGGGGGCGCACGCATGCACGGGTGAACACCTTGCATTTTGGATATGCACGCACACACACACATGCTTTGGGCATTCAGGGTCCAAAAGGTTCACCATCACTGGTCTAGTTTCTGTAAACACTTTAAACAATCGTCCAGCTTCTTTAAACACGATGCAATACAAAAGCCAAAACTGCTATATGTTAAGTTAATATTAAAACAAAATCTGTATTTTTAAACAATATTTCTTCTCTTTGCTTTCTACTTTGCAATGTTTGAGATTGTGCAAATCATGAGAGTCATCTAAATATTCAAGTCAGAGGTGGTATTCAGCAGGTTCTGACCAGTTCTGGAGAACCAGTAGCAGAAATTTTGAGTAGTTCACAGAACTGGCAAATACCATCTCTGACTGAAGATTTTACAGTATCCTTGCCCTGCCATGCCCACCAAGCCACACCCACAGAACCAGTAGTAAAAAAATTTGAATCCCACCACTGATTCAAGTCATCTTTAATAGTCTCTGAAGCAATTCAAAGGCACATGATTTGCTCCAATGCTTTCATGTGCTCTCTTGTATTCAGTCAATACAAGAGTCAATTCAAAGAAATGATTCTGTGGAACTTTGCCTTCAGTAAAATAAGCAACAAAGTAAAGAAGAAGAAAAATCCCATGGCCTTCATGAATAAAAATGGTTTATTGGGATACTTATACATTTTCAAAACTTACAAACAACCTTGATATCTCAAAATACAGCATTCTGTAATAAACCAACCCTGCCTTCAAGTCTTAACATTAGTATATTTTAATTGTTTTAAAACATGATATTTAAAAAACATGTACTTTTAGAGGCAGACATATTTCAGGGGAATAATGGCTATGAAATTATTTGAAATATTTTCCAATCATAATATTCTTCCTGTTTCACTATACTCTGCCCATTTTTTATGCCACACAAGTTTGCTTTGAGGCTTAAACTATTAATCATAGATCAATACAGGTTTATTGGTTAGGCTGTGGGAAGACAGAGTAAAGTAAAATGGATAGTGTGAAGTGAAAGAAGAAAAATGTTATGTACTTTATTTAACATTTGGTTTACAATTATTTAATGTTTTTTACAAAGCTCATCAATATTGTCATCTATTAAAATCACTTGATAACTCTGTTTATTTATGCTGCTAATTATCATGGCTATGTAATCTGTGGCATGTCTATTCAGGAATAAATTATATCATGTTTAATAAAACTTACACCCAGATGAGTGTGCATTGAATTGAATAATTATTTGTATGGAATAGTAATACTGAAAAAAATAGGGAAGGAGAGGCATTATAAACACATAAAGGTATGGAGTATGGAGTATGAGACATGGTGGCAGTGGTGGGATTCAACTGGTGTAACAACCAGTTCGGTGGGTACATGCTTTGTGCACACAGTACTTTTGAAAATAGAAGGAAAACTTACCTTTTACTGCAGCCTGGATGAGTAAAAACAGCTGAAACGTCGCAATCCAGGCTGCCGCGCTGATCAGTTGGGCTTCAAACAAAGGAAATATAGCATAGAATAGAGCAGGGGCAGGTGGGCAAGGCCAAACAATCACTGGAACTACCGCTCCTGAACCAGTCCATACCAGCTGAATCCCACCCCTGCATGGTGACGCAATGGTTAGAATACTGTATTGCAGGCTAACTGTACCCATAGCAAGGAGTTCAATCCTGACTGGCTCAAGGTTAATTCAGCCTTCTATATTTCTGAGGTTGATAAAATGAGGATCCAGATCACTGGGGGACTATTATTTTAAAAAGTGTTCTTTTCATTTTAGGTCATCAGTTGCATTTATACAAAAAATGTATTATTTAAAAAGGTAAATGCAGTGCCAAATTGTATTTTAAATCTTAAGATAACCCTTTTCCAAAGATCTTGCATTCTTTTGATTTCAATTTTGACTAAGAGGATTACCCATCATGGCAAAAAAGGGTACATCTTAAAGAACGTGTTCAAGGGATGTGTTTGTTTTCAGTTTGTGAGATATATTTATTCTGTAAAAAAAAAGGTTGGAAAATATGTTTCTATATGGTTTAGATTTGCTATATCAAAGCACTGAGCATGCCTACTTTCATGCCCTACATCTTATGCAGTGATGTGATATGGTATCTTAATTCCTTTAGCCTTATCCTAATTTAAATCATGCATTGCTAAACCATTTATAATTGATATATTGTAAACTATTTAGCACATAGAAATGGTCATGATGCCTTGTATATGTTCGTATGGAGTTGAGCTGCTTTGTTAGGCAAAGATGACAACAATTTGAGTCAGATGATTTGCCTTCCTGCTCAAGAATGCCTGATGATTAAAGTGATGAATAAGACTCTGATTCTAAGTTATTTAGGAATGTTTTTTTTGTAAGAAGGAATATAATTGATAATATAAAGGGATATATTATAAAGGTTATAATATAAAGGCCGGACCATGTTACTATGATTACTGAAGATTAAGTGTGATGGTTGCTCTAAACAACTGGTTTATAATAATGTGTGTTTCCATTGTGGGTCATGGCAATGTAGGGTTTTCAAAATTGTATAATAAGGGACCAAATCCAAGCAGGGGTATGCCTCTTTGAAATTTGTTCCTGGATAGCCCTTTGATTTGCAAATAAAAGTCTTTTTTTAAAAAACATTCCACCTATCTTGTATGGTTCATTGGGACCACACATTAGGTAAAAGGACTCAAACTTTCTGGGATAACACCATGACAAATTGAACAAGTAGCATTTGACCAATATAGTTATGTGGGTATGATATATAATATTCAGAGAAGGCTGTGTAGTAAATACCATTATATCACTTTATTTGAAACAGCATTTCAAGTTGTCTTCAAGATGAGCTCTGCCACAGAATTTGAAAACTGAATGAGACACCTAAAGTAAAGGTTAATGAAAAACAACAGTGTACTTAATGTGGTAAGGAGCTATCTATCAGAAATCTAGCAATCAATATTTCAGCATCACTCTTCCTGAATACAATACTTTAAAAAGTGGGATAAATAATCCGATAAGTAAAATTGCAGTGGTCATAAATATGGAAGGGAAAGTTAGATCACAGGGTGTCAGGAATCCAAATGATGAAATTCATGCATAATATTTTTCTTTAAAAGTGAAACAAACAACTTTGACATTACTGTCTCTCACAGTCCTTATTTAAACACATTGCAATTTTGATTAAATATTTTTCAACCCAGACTTTTTTTTTTTTTAAAGCTAACTATAGCACTTTAGTGGAATGAATCCTTGTGGACATTTTTGCTTTGCTATTACTATCGCTTTGCTATTTTGTTACCCTGCTTTGCTGGAATGGCAATATGATAGAAATGAAACTGATAGCAGGGAACAGTTTTAAAGTTTATCATGATCTCATATAAGGATTATTAGCATTTAATCAACTACTTGACCAACAAGCATAGTCTTCAGTGATCCCAGTAAAATAAGAGAAAAATAACAGGAAGCAGCAGCAGTTATAGCTGCTGATGCTTTTAGCCAAGAAATCTGCTCAAAATTGGAACAAGAATATTTGCTCTTATTTAGTGGTGTTTTTTTGTTTGTTGGATTATTAGTTTAAAATAAGTTCATGAGTTATTCACAATGGACCTGGCTGATTACATGGATAGAATTTATAACAGATAAACCTTTAACAGGGTTGGCCTAAGAGTTATTATCTGCCTGGCCCAAATAAATAAATAAAATAAATAAAAAGACAAGGTATGTATTTACCATTTCTTGCCAGTGGGCTTACAATTAAACCTTACTTCAACTGTGATGAAAAAATAGCATCCCCTATTTTATCTGTAGGAAACAGATTTATTTAAGGGGTAAAGGTCACTTTATTACTTTAAAAAGACCATTCTGTAAGAAAGAATAGTTTGGGGGGGATGTTCATCATTGCCTTTTAGTGCCTGCTTACTGAGGCAATTGCTATAATCCCTACACTCCTAATATCAGGTTCAGTGGCATAAGCCATGTGTTTAGGTTTTGATTCACTTCCTTTTCATATTTGATAATATAATTTAATTTGTTAGACTGTAGTGGACAAAATTCCTTTAAAATTTATATAAATCCCTTGAAATAATTTTAGCAAGTTCTTTTCTTTAACTCTTTTAGAATACCAATAGGAACATTGGTTTCTTCCACTGCAATATGGTGGTGACCAATGACAACATCATCCTTTAATTCCGTCTCCTCTTATCTTATGGAATCAGATTTTTACTCAACATTGCCCATAGATAGAGAAAATTGATATACATGACTAAAATCATATTTTTTACTAATCACATTTTATTTTTCTGTTCCTCTGTCTACATAGTATAACTTTTTTTTTCAATTTATAGCCTGATACAGTAAGGGCCACATTCTGAAGTTGTTGGACACCTTTCTGATATGATCACATTTTCTTTCAATTGTGATAAAGTTTCCAGGTTGTCTATGTCTTTCTCTAATTTTCTGGGACACACATATACAGGACAAGATTCTTTGATTTCTAATGTAGCAAGTGAACATCTCAACTTATTTCAGATATAGAAAACTTAACAACCTGGATATTTAACAATTTGGATTTCATACTGAATTTACAAACTAATCCACGTATAGTGCATGTTGCCTACATTACGTCCTTATTGGTAGTTCCTTTCATGAAAATTTCCACTCTTACCTATGTCATGTTGGGGGAAATATCTCTTTTCTATTGTCTAATGGTCTCTTGGATTTATGTGGCTAATATGAGGTCACTGAATAAGTGCTATTAACAAGCTCACATTTGTTAAACTACTTAGTTACTGTATGAGAGTAGTTTGGAAGCTTTAAACCAGGGTGCTAAACTTAAGCCCAGAGCCGGATCCAGCCTGTAGGGTGCTTAGATCTGGCCCATGGGCCTCCCTAGACACAGCAAAGGACTGGCCCATGGTGCCTCTCCCAGCAAAAATGGAGGTTGGGAGGGCCATGTGAAGTACTCCCAGGTTCCATTTTCAGCTGTGATGGCCTCCTGTCACCCTCTGCCAGAGAAAACAAAGCTTGGAGGGTTCACATGTGTTTTCAAGCTCTGTTTTCATTAGCAAAGCATAGCAGGAGGCTGTTGCCACTGATAATGGAGCTCTGAAGCCCGTTTTTGCTGGCAGAGTGCTCGTGCACTGCTGTCCCCGATATGACTGACATCAAACTGGCCAATATTAATTTTATCAGCTAATTGTTAAATTGCATTTCAGGATTTAGAATCTTAAAAAAGGCAGCCTCTAGACAAATTCTAAACTGTGTGTTTAAAAAATAATTTAATCCAATACTTTCATGTTAAAATTAATTCCATATGTAATGAATTCTTTCCTGCAGCTTGACACCACAGCCATCTACATGTAATTGGCAGCAATACAGTGCGACACTCAATACATCTTGAATGATTTATGCTTTCATTTCTTTTGTTAAAGTATCATCTGCCTGTCTGTCTGTTTCTCAAGAAATGCACATTCTGACCTTTTGTTTGCCAGCTGGGAATCTTATCACATTCACTGCCACCAACCAGTAGATTGCAAACTGCCTAAGGTGAAGACAGGCAAGTAGGATCAACAGGTCATATTTACAAACACACATAGCTCATTTTATGATGTTTCCAAAATGTTTAGAATGTGTCATCTAGCATATAATGTGAGATTATAATTCATTTTTACAACATTGTAATGTAGCTTACTTATTATTCCTCTAATTCACACATTTAATAATAATTAGATTCATTTGTTCCAGGATTAATTCAATTCAGAGCTGACATTTTTATGCATATAACACTCTTTGAAGATTAAAAAAATACAATGTAGCCATATATTATATAAAGCAGTCATACCTTATCAATACAAAGCAGTCATATGTTTTCCAAAATATTAAAAAATTGAAAACTTGCCAAAAAAGATCTTATCTTTGTATACTCAAACATTCTTCATTTAAAACTTTCTCTTTCCATATAAATATTACTTCCTCTCTCCTTCTTTCTACTACTTTGAGACAGAATATGAGTACCTGAAACTAGACTTGATATCAGTAGAGGAAATAAGATTGGAGAATTACAGGTAGTTCTCAATTTACAACAGTTCATTTAGTGACTGTTTAAAGTTAGAATGACATTGAAAAAGTGACTTATTTCACACAACTGTTGCAGCATTCCCTTGGTCATGTGATCAAAATTCAGGGACTTAGCAACTGACTCATATTTATGATGGTTGTGACCTTCTGACAAGCAAAGTCAATGGGCAAGCCAGTTTTAGTTAACAATCATTTATCCATGTGTATTTTGTAGAACTATAAAAATATTTAAAAATATAGCATGAATACTTGAACATTAGAGCCATTAATTAATACATTCATATTTCTCACTAAAAGAAAATCACAATCCCATATTACTAATCACAGATATATAACCTGATAACTAATCATCTACTTTCTCATCCTTCTTAAATCTTTGATCCAACAGATAATTTGTCAGACTCAAGGAAAATGAAGTTAGATAAAAGATTTAATGAAAGGAATTTAGTTTAGAAGCAAGAGGATAAAACTCCATGCGGACACAGCCTGTCAAAAAAAAAATTGGGTCTACAACCACATAGAAAATTAAAATTCTGGTCACAACTACATGGGCATATATTTTGTACGTAATTTATTCTGTGTGAAATACTCTAGAAAAAAATATTTCTCCTTGGTCTTCAAACTGAGGTTCATAATCAGTCATCTTTTTCAAAAGAGTCCACAATAAAATCTACAGTCCATTTTTCTGCAGTCCATTTAAGTCCATTTTTGTTTTATTTTTCAGTAACAGATGTAAGATCTACTAATTCTCAACTGATATGATAGAGTGTATTGGTTACAAATGCAATGACATGACAATATAGCCTTGGATTTTTAATTGGTTTTATTTGCATGAATTTAGCCATTTCATTTTGTGTGTGAACTAGTGTATGGCATAAACCTTTAAACCCAACTTCAAATTAATACAAGAGAACCATAACAAATATAATCTATTTAACTGAACTATATGTATGTGGGTTTGTCCATGATCTTAGTTAATTTTGCATTAATACTCTTACAAATGTTTGTCTTTCAGATATTACTTTTTAAAAAACTTTTCTGCAGTGCCCATAAGGGTTTTGCAACACAAATGATTAATAAAGAATTGGCATTGTTCCTGTCTACTACAGACATTTTGATGATTATCAAGTTTCTACACAAACAAAATGACATTATGAAGTTTAGCAAAATATTCTGAAGTAATTCCACAACTTCCGGAGAATTTATAGGAAAATAGATACTGAGGAATCTATTTTGGGGGGAAAAGCAATAACAGAAAAGAAATAGGTAAATGTACATTAAAAAGTATCATTCCAACAAAGGATATATAAAATTCTCCTGCTGTTTGAAATATACTGAAATGCTAAGAATGATTGCAACTCAAAGTATCAGTCATATTTTCTCATAAGGCCTTATGTAGACTACATGTTAAATGTTTCTTAATTGGACCTTAGAAAATTGAATCAAACTAAAACAGATGGTGAAGATTTTTTCCTCCCCAGAACTGAAGACTTCTGTTATAATTATCTTGAGCTATGATCTTTCACAGTTACCAATACATAAATACCATTTCAATAATTCGGACTCAGTATGCAAGCTGTGTGAAGAAGAGCAGCCTGGGAGTGAATATTTATTTCTCCTATACATAATCAGTGCTGGACAGATAATCATCAGTAATGGCTATCTAGTTGAATTGACTATTACTCATTATAAAGAACAATTTTGCTCTTTATAGTCTGTAGTGTAATTTGGAATGTGATACGTAATCTAATGAAAATCTATGTAGACATTCAATTGCCTACACAGACATTGCTGAACTATTTTGCATTTTCTACTGTGACATCAATATATTTTCTGCATTCACTCAAAAAATGTTGAATGTTAAACATCCCATATATATCAGAGCATTTTTGTAATATCACACTATTAACCTGGATTAGGCCACCTATATAATGTCTCCATACCTCATTCAGTATGTATTTACTGATTGCTTTATATTCCTATGCATATTTTAATACTGCAACATATTGAAATAGTTATTAGAATAAAGTATTATAATGGTGGAAGCCATTCATATAGAAAGATATGTGAATAGGCTAGATACGACAGTATGAGAAAAGTCATCATATGAAGCAGTGGTTGGTTGGTTGTTCACATTCAAAGCAGTTATACTGAACTTTGCTATACTATACAGCGTTTCTTATCTGATTAGATGGAATTAACATTCCTCAACATAATTGGGGCATGTAGGAACAGAAGAAAGATAAGTCTTGTTTAAATATTGTTACTAAAAAGGCAACGGAGCAGCACATGCAGATTTAACTGAACCATCAGTACAAGGGCAGATACAGTATCTCCATGAGGAAGAATGTTTGCTAGCTGGAAATTGTGTGACTATAATCTCAGCAATAAAAAGTGTAATATAATGAAGAAAGTTTTGACAGATGGCTTAAAAGTAAAAAAATGATAAAGTACTCCTAGGTACTTAAATTCCAAGTTTTGTAGGCATTAGGGCTTAGATTTGAAAGCAATTAGCAGATGGACCATAGTCCTTTAGGTTCTTGAAATAAAGTTTGAATAAGCTCTTTCAGTTGGAATTCAGACAGCTATGATTTGTACTGACATTGTCTCCTTTTAAAAGGCACAATTGCAGGGAAAAAATGATATAGAGCTATTTGATCTACCAGTTAAGGCACCTGGCTAGAAGGCAAGAGATGGTGAACTGGCTGAGAGACCTTTGCCCAGGCAATCTTTCTCTGCCCAATTCACCCCACAGACTTGTGGAGATAATAGGAAAATGAAGATGTGTTGGATATGTTCACCACCTTGATTTATTTGTAAAAATAATAAAGGTGGGGTATAAATAAATAAAGTACAGAATAAGCTAACTAACCAACCAACTAATCAACTAACATATAATAAGCAGGAAATTATTTGCATAGTTAACTATGGCCAAATTAATATTATACACTATTCCATTCCACTAGGCAATTAGATTGAGGTAAAATCTTATCAAGATGTCTCTAGTCATAGTCTATGAGATAATATCTAATCTCCTATCATAGATTTTTCATTCAGGAGAATTTCGGAGATATCATTATTACCCATTTTGTAATTTTATCTGATATAATCATCACCCATTCTTTAAAAATAAAAGAAATAATAAGGTGATAAAATGAAAAAAAAAGTATTCTTTGTTTATTTTTCTTTTAAAGTTTTGAGACTTGCATCTATAGAATTCCTCAAAAAAATTATTTGGGGACGTTTTCAAATAGACACCATGTGTAGCCAAAATCTCAGCATATCTTATGTACATTTAACATGGGCAAAGAAGAATATTTAAAAGACAGAGATGGCCATGTTCTCTGAAATTTTAAATTATGTTTTCATCACAGTTGTTTGTCATGGATAGTTGAATGGATAAAATCCGTGAAGATTAGAAGGCCAATGTAGCCAACCAACTTCACAGATATTTATGGTATAAGGATGATAAAGAAGAAGAAAAAGAGCATGATTATAAGATAGAGGTTGATAAGAAAATGAAATTCCACAAGAACAATAATAAGTTCAGCAATTGCAACTTTAGCTTCACCTAAAGGCAAAAATTATTGTAGGAATGTGAATGTTGATGTGGCACATATAGAATCTAGAAACAGAATAAAGAAACTGCAAGAATTATTTGGTGATAATTAAAATATAAAGAAACAATAACAATCAAAAGACAGAAAAGTCTTTAAAATTTATCCAGAGATGGTATTCAGCCAATTCGTACTGGTTCAAGCATACCAGTAGGAAAAATTTTGAGTGGTTCAGTGAACTGGCAAATACCACCCCTAGCTGCCCCTGCCCACCTGCCCCCTACCCTCGGCCTTTCCTGCCCTAAATTCCCTTGATTTTTAGCTCAGCTGATTCGCGCAGCAGAGTGGATTGCTGCACCTCAGGTGAGCTAAAAAAACAGCTCACCTCATCAGCACTGACACTGACGGTCTTTGAGTGCTGTGCTGCACCTGCACGAACACGCTCTCATAGAGCCAATTGCACCACTGGCTGGCCCCACCCAACCTGCCCAACCCACCCAATCTGCCCCACCCCACCCACTCTGCCCTGCCCTGCCCTACCCTGCCCTATATATCTTGCCCTCACTATGTGGCCCAGCTAATCTCTGTACCTCGCCTCACCTGATCACCAAAAGTAAACAATGCATGCTGCCTGCTCGCTGTTCACCATGACCAGGTCAGGGAACGTGCCATTCCCCAGCTCTGGCCTTGACCTGGGCCTCTGTCCACATGCTGCTGTCCCCATCTGGCCCCATGGCCCCATGGGCTAAAGCAGTTTATTTGGCCTGTTACCTGCTACGCTTGACCGAAGGTCTGAAGGGGGGGGATGCTGCAGGCTGAAGCAGTTTGGGTCCCGGACAGTTCTTATTTTTAAGAAGATCCAATTGGAAAGCACTGCAGCAGAGATCTTGTAGCTGCTTCTTCCATCCCTTGCCGCCAAGGCTTCACTTGCGGAGGTGCTCCATGTGCTCTCTGGGTTGGCAGCTGCTTCTCTCTGCTGCTGCTCTTGCTGGGAGAGCAGAGTGCAATTTAGCAGCTGTGAGATGCTGCTTTGGGTCCTCATCCCGAAAGTCCCATCCAGAAAGCGCTGAGAAATAGCATTTAATATGGCTGCTGCTTCTCTGTGCTGCAGGCCCACAGCACTTTCCAGATAGGACTTAGAGGACCCAAAGAGGTGGCTCCCAGCTGCTAAATTGCACTCTGCTCTCCCAGCAAGAGCAGTAGTGGAGAGAAACAGCCTGTGCCCCAGAGATGGAGGAGAACAGGTGACCCTGAAAGCCAGCTTAGTCAAGCCTCACTGCACGGCAAAAGCCATGCATGCGTGAAAGCCGTGCATGCATGTATTTGCACACCCTCACATTTTTGCCGAACTGGTGGTGGAATTAGTTGAATCCCACCACTGAATTTACCCAATATGATTTAAGAAAAAATATACAAAATATTTTACTTAGAACATTTTATCATATATTTTTATGTCATGCAGTCATTTAGATGCCATATGATGATTTGTATAGAAAGAACACACATGGTTATGATACACAATGTTTGACTTCAGTTGTGAAGCTGACATGCCCAGTGCCAGAGATAGAATATGAGGCCATGCATATTTAGCTTTTACCCATGATGGAATGCTTCACATAAAATGACAAGGAAAAAAGGATTCGTCAACTAAGAATTGCTCTGCCTTCTCTCTTTGCTCTATTGTTTCTTATTTTGGTCTATGAAGTTTTTTGCCCAAATCCTTGCCTATCAAAACCAAATAGATTAATAAAATGTACATTGCTAATTAGTAATAATATTTAGTTTATCCTCAAATATTATTTCAATCAGTATGTCTTGGTTGGCTGATATATTTCCTACAGTAGACAAACAGGGATTTTTTGCAAAATATTTAAAGAAGGTGTTAGGGATAACATTGTTTACCCTAACTGGTTTGGGTAAAAATAATAAATAAGGTATCATGGTTTGTTAGTTAAAGTGTGTGTAACTTTAACAGCAAGAATGTAATTAAGGGTGTGGTTGTAAAAACACTATATAATGAAGCGAGGCAATAGCAGCTCGCTCTCTCTGGCTTACTGATCCCTAATTACTGGATGGATTGATGACAGCGTTCTTGCTGGAACGGGAGAGAAAAAGGAGTGTTGATATTCTCAACGGAGAGAAGATAAAGATTGGACAGATTTATTGTAAGTGAACTGACATTGGCTATTCAACACGGACTTTGCAAATAAGAGTATCCCCGACAAGACTTGACTGAAATTGATATATGACTAATGGACTGTTTATTTTGACTATGCTATAATTCTTAAATGGAATAAACTATATTTTTGATAGCACAAGCATATCTGTATTTTTACTGCGTGTTAACTAGAAAACTTATCTCACACATTTACCTGTCTTCCTATCTGACTTCGCTGCACGTTCTGTTTAGTTTGTTTTCCTTAACACCCATTGGGGAATCCAGGCTTAACACTGGTTATGGGCCCAGAGAGACTGCAAAGTCAGTTTAACTAGGATAAAAACAGGTTTATGTAAAAAGTGAGATTTTGTGTTGTTACACGTTACAGTAAACAGACAGCTGTGTTTTATCAATTATAGTTTTATATCCATATAGAGAAACATGGCACAAGTCAGTCTACAAAGTTTGTCCCTTATATCCAAGCTGGATGGAACAAACTATGTTTCATGGTCTATGAAATGTAGTCTACTTCTACGAAGAGAAGGTCTGTGGAACATAATAGAAAATCCACCAAACGTAGAAGAATGGGATTCTGAAGATGAGGAAGATAGTCAAAAGATAGAAGACTTTAAACAGAAAAATGAACAAGCTCTTTGCATCATAGGACTAACACTATCTGATCAGCAACTTGTTCATATACGTGGAGAGCAAACAGCTGTTGGGTGTTGGCAAAAACTGAGGAGGATTTATGTCCGAGATAACGTTGGTGCTCACATAAATCTAACACGGAAGCTTTTCCGGACGTATCTCCAAAAGAATGGTGATATGATGAGTCATTTGAATACTATGAAAAGCATTTTTCAAGAACTTCATGAGAAGGAGTTAATTTTCTCTGAGCTACACCAGGTCTACATAATTCTATCTTCATTAGACGAAAGTTTTGATGACTACGTAACTTCCCTTGAAATATTGCCTAAAGAAAGTCTAACTTTAACTGATATCACTGGCAGATTGATTGAAGAGGCCAGAAGAAGGCTTGAAAGAGATCAGTTAAGGAGGGAGCAACCTCAAAAGGAAAATAATGAATCTCCTACTGCATACGCAATTAAAAAGTGTTTTAATTGTGGAGGGAGAGGACATTTGGCAAGATTTTGTAAGAAACCAAAGCGCCAGAAAGCAAGCCAGAATACTGGAAGTCATCAAAGAAGAAATAAGAATTATGAGTTAGCAATGTATAGTAATGGAGTTGTAAAAAAATAATTTATGGGTGGTTGACAGTGGTGCGTCTCACTGTATTACAAATGATAACAAAAAATTTGTAAAAATGTCCATGAGTTCACAACATATCTCATTAGCAAACGGATGGAAAATGAAGACAAAAGGTGAAGGTATAGCTCATTGTTCTAGTATAAATGAGAACATAAAAATGTTATATGTACCTCAACTTAAATTTAATTTGCTTTTTGTTAGAATGTTGGTTAGATTAGGATACATAGTTACCTTTAGGGGAGATACTTGCTTAATTGAAAAAGAAGGTAAGAAAATTACTGCATCTTTAAGAGGTGACTTTAAATGATAATGGTTTAGAGGTGGCTAACACAGTTTATGATAATAAGAAAACTCATGATGAATGTATTCACTTGTTACATCGACGGCTAGGTCATTTAAATTTTAAAATGATTAAGAGAACTGTTCAACTATCTAAAGGAATAAGTTTGAAACCTTGTAATAAGTATTTGCAATGTTCTGCTTGTAATCAAAACAAAAGCAAAGTTATACCGGCAAATAGAGTTGATGGATTTACTACCAAAGAGCCTTTACAGGTAGTATTTGCCGATATAATAGGTCCTAAAAACCCAAGTGTAGGTGGTGCTAGATACATATTAAGCATAATGGACCACTATTCTAGGTATGGTTTCTGTTTTTTAATGAAGAGAAAAACTGAAACGTATACAAATTTCTTTAATTGGTTAAAATTTGCAGAGAGGAAAACTAAAAAGAAATTAGTAACTCTTATAACAGATAATGGTGCAGAATTTACAAATAATAAATTCCAGAGTAGACTTAGAATGGCAGGTATTCAACATAAAAAGTCTGCACCATATAGGCCTCAACATAATGCATTTATAGAGAGACGAGGCCAAACACTGCAATCAATGGGAAGAAAAATGTTATCTGATTCTGGATTACCTGACAATTTGTGGGGAGAAGCTATAATGTGTGGTAATCACATATTAAACAATGTTGTTAATTCAACAACAGGTGAATTACCATTCACTCTGTGGCATGGTAGGAAACCTGATTTGAGTTATATTCACACATTTGGTGCACCAGCATGGGTGCATATCCCTACACAACTCAGGCACAAAGGACAACGTAGAGCTAAAAGATTAGTTTTTGTTGGATATCAAGCAAACCATAGATCTTATAGATTCTGGGAACCAGGTACATCTAGAGTATACTGCAGTGCTAGTGCACAATTCCTAGAACATATAGGATGGAATAGATTAGAGCAGGATTCAGATAATGATGTTATTATAGAACCCTTCAAGAGGCAGAAAGAAAAGACTAGTTATAAGAAAAGTCCAATTAAAGAAGAAGTCCATGAAGAGCAAATAGAATCAGATCAAGAGGAAATAATTGATCAAGAAGAGATAGATAGTCAAGAACAGGAAATAAAGGAAAGTCCACCCGTAAGTCCTGTTATACCCATTTGGCAAAAGGCAATGAAAAAAGAGTTAAATTCATTAAAGGAAATGAAGGTTTATGAAGAAACCAAATTACCTCCAGGAGAAAAATCCATTGGGTGCAAATGGATATTTAAAGTAAAGACTGGAAATAATGGAAAGGTAACTTATAAGGCTAGGTTAGTAGCACAAGGATTTAACCAAAATGTATATGATTATGATGAGGTATTTGCACCAAATCTTAAGGCTACAACTTTAAGAGCCGCTTTAGTATGGGCAGCTAAGAAGAATTATATTGTTAACCATTTAGACGTAGAAACTGCATATCTGCATGCACCATTGCAGCATACAATATATTTGAAAAAACCAGTTGGTATAAATGATAATAAAGTAAATAGCAATGATTGTTGGAAACTCAAGAAGAGTTTATATGGATTGAAACAATCTGGCTATGAATGGAACCAATATATTGTGAAAGAATTAAACAATATAGGGTTTAAATCTGGTTTAGCAGATCCATGTATGTTTAAAAGAGAAAATAATGGAACGGTGTCATTATTGTTATTATTTACAGATGATATTGCTTTGATTACTAAGACCAATAATGAAGCTACTGAGATTATTTCATTATTAGCCAAAAGGATAAAATTAAAGCATTTAGGTGAAATCAAAAAGTATCTAGGATTGACAATTAATAAAACCACAAAAGGATTTAAGATATCTCAAGAGGATAAATTTTGCCAATTAATTAAATTGTATAAAATGGAACTTTGTAAGCCTGCAAAGACTCCAATGAGTCAGGAAATTTGCAAAATTGATGCTCAAAGTCCCAAATTTGATAAGACCATATATCAATCTTTGATTGGTAGCTTATCATATATAAGCAATTGGTCAAGGCCAGATATAGCTTATAGTATTAATCAGCTGGCACGATATAATAATGATCCACATCAATGTCATTGGCAAGCATTAAAGAGAATTTTAAGATATCTTAAAGGAACAATGCACCATGCATTGTATCTAGAGCCAAAAGGTGATTTGAATCTTAGTGCCTATGCAGATGCAAGTTTTGCAACTGACATAAATACTAGAAAATCAACATCTGGGATGGCTATATTATTTGGTAAGACACTAATAGGGTGGAGGTTAATCAGACAACAGCATATTAGCTTGTCAACGATGGAAGCAGAATTTTCATGTCTGTCATTACTATGCACTGACTTAATTCTGTACAAACAGTTATTATTAGACATGGGTATAACTGTTAAAGATTCTATTATTGTGTACGAGGACAACCAGGCAGCTATACAATTAGCTACTAATATTGCTGTAAAGACTAGATCAAAGCATACTGATTTAAGATACTTAAATGTTAGAGAATCTGTGAAAAATGGTCTAATTAAACTAGAGTACTGCATGACGGAAGAAAATATTGCAGACCAGTTTACAAAAGCTCAAGGTGTTGTAAAATTTAAAGAGAGTTGTGACAATTATGATTTAAAGGTGTAAATGGTTATATTATTGTAATATTATTATTATTACCCAAAAGGGGAGAATGTTAGGGATAACATTGTTTACCCTAACTGGTTTGGGTAAAAATAATAAATAAGGTATCATGGTTTGTTAGTTAAAGTGTGTGTAACTTTAACAGCAAGAATGTAATTAAGGTTGTGGTTGTAAAAACACTATATAATGAAGCGAGGCAATAGCAGCTCGCTCTCTCTGGCTTACTGATCCCTAATTACTGGATGGATTGATGACAGCATTCTTGCTGGAACGGGAGAGAAAAAGGAGTGTTGATATTCTCAACGGAGAGAAGATAAAGATTGGACAGATTTATTGTAAGTGAACTGACATTGGCTATTCAACACGGACTTTGCAAATAAGAGTATCCCCGACAAGACTTGACTGAAATTGATATATGACTAATGGACCATTTATTTTGACTATGCTATAATTCTTAAATGGAATAAACTATATTTTTGATAGCACAAGCATATCTGTATTTTTACTGCGTGTTAACTAGAAAACTTATCTCACACATTTACCTGTCTTCCTATCTGACTTCGCTGCACGTTCTGTTTAGTTTGTTTTCCTTAACACCCGTTGGGGAATCCAGGCTTAATAGAAGGTAAAATGTGTTTCTTTAGAAAAGCAACAGTGGGTCTGCCAGAATATTTCTTAATTTAAACATTCAATGCTGCAACTTGCTGAACCTAAACAAAATTACACCTGTTTAATAAAAGTTTGGATAGGAAACCTTCTGCAAATGTGTGTGTGTGTGTGTGTGTGTGTGTGTGTGTGTGTGTGTGTGTGTATGTATGTATGTATGTATGTATGTATGTATGTGCAGTACATTTTATATATACAAAGTCCCTTGAAAGGTTTTGGAAGAAATATGAATGTAATAAATAAGTTTTCATTTGACATGTTTTAAGGAACGTTATATGTGTGTATGTATGTATGTGTGTATGTATGTACGTATGTATGTATGTATGTATGCGTGTATATTGGTCACACACTATAAAAAAGAGGTTGAGACTCTAGAAAGAGTTGTAGAGAAAAGTAACCATTATGATTAGGGGACTGGAGACTAAAACATACAATGAACGGTTGCAGGAATTGGGCATGACTAGTTTAGTGAAGGGAAGGACCAGTGGGGATATGATAGCAGTGTTCCAGTATTTGAAGTGCTGTCACAGAGAGGACGGGTCAAGATGACCTACAAGGTCCCTTCCAACTCCATTAATCTCTATCTATCTATCTATCTATCTATCTATCTATCTATCTATCTATCTATCTATCTATCTATCTATCTATCTATCTATCCATCCATCTATCCATCCATTCATCCATCTATATCTCTCTATCTGTGTTTATGTGTGTGCTTAGCCTATGACACAGACCACATGGATAACAGCAGTAAAAATAGACAAAGGGAATACACAATACTATAGTATATGCATGATGGAAATATGTCATCAATTGTAAGATATGAGTGATTCAAAAAGTTATATATAAGTTATGGTTACATTTTAAATATTTTGGTTCATGAGAATGGCATATATTAATATATATTAATATCTAGGCCACCTATTCAATTAAGCACAATGTTTGTTAGTTGGAAAAAAGAATCTACTTTCTTTATTGTATAAACTGCCAAGTGGCAGCTAGTCACTATAGGATCCAGTGTCCAATGTCATATTCAGGGATGATACTCTGCCCCATTTGTACAGAAAGTCTTGATAGATGCCTACAAGGTGTGGATCCTATTGAGTGTTCCAGCACTGTGTGGCATTGAAACCTACTAATTTTTGTGTTGGGTCAAATTTATTTTGTCTGAAATCTAGACATTTGATAATCCAATACCCAATTAACTAAGTTAAGCAAGAAAAGCACCAGCAAATCAGCTATTAACCTCTGAAATAACTTGCAACCCAAAGTGGTAGAGCCCAGTCAATCAGAATAGAGCTGGAAGGGACCTTGGAGGTTTTCTAGTCCAACCTCTTGCTGAAGCAGGAGATTCTATATCATTTGAGACAAGTCACTGTCCAATCTTTTCTTGAAAAGCTGGTTTTAGTGCTCATTGTTTCCCTCTAAATCATGCACTTATTTTACAACATTTAGTAGAAAACTATTCAGACAAACCTAATTCAGCTTTTATCAATCTTAAATCTGCATTCAGCTCAATTTCTAGAATCAGACCATAGAACAAATTCAGTAAATTCACAAGAGATAAATGGCTATTTCTATTGATGTATAAATTGCATGAAAACTTCTGAGTAACAATTTGATTTACTTCACAAGGCCATCTCATGAAAACAATTCCCTCAACAAAGTAGTCAGATTGGGCTGTATTCTGGCTCCATCATTATTCAATCTTTATATAAATTCCCAGGCAACCTGTCAGAACATTTTTTTCCTGCCGAAACTAGCACATAGACATATCCCAATGCTACTCTTTTCAGACTATACAATCCTTCTGTCCCAAAATCCAATTGGCTTAAAACATGCACTAATATCATTTGCCACTCTTTGTGCAGATGATGAATTAACAAGAAATTATGAAAAGACAAAAATGTTAGTATTTGCTAAGATCTTGAATCCATATTTGGTAACCAGAGCACAGAAAAACTCAAAGAAGTAATGCAAGATCAGAAGGTGTGAAGAGACCTGGCCCATAGAATCTCTAAGACTTGACATGGCTGAATGGATACCATCATCATGGTTTAAATATATTATTGATGTAATTAAAAAAATACCCCTTATTGCTACTCTGAATTTTCTTCCTTGAACTGACTATATAGAGCAGTGGTTGCCAACCAGTGGGCTGTGGTCCACTGGTGGTCTGCAACTAAATTTTGATGGTCCACAGAGAAATGTCACCCCCAGAGCACTCTCCCAAAGCAATTAATCCATGGCCCATGGGAACCCTCCCTGCCCACTCATTCCTTACCTGGCAAACTTGCCTGTTAAGTTGCTATTTTTCCTTTCCCCCCCACCGACCATCTGTTCTGCATGTTCTGCTGTGCTGGGAGACTTAGATTATCTAAAAAGCAGAAAATTGTTGCATTTCTTGCTTTCTAGCTAATCTTTAGGTCTTCGGTTCTGCAGAGCTGAATCTTCCTTAGGGCTGAAGCTTCTATTATTCAGTGCAGGTAGTCGATTGCTGATAGATAGGTCTCTAAGTGAATCTGTAATTCTGTGAGCAACTCAATCTGCCTCTCTGTTTTGCCTGATTTTGGGTAAATGTTGCTCTTTTTTAATAAAAAATTCAATATTTACATACATAGTGTGTTGTGAGTTAATTTTGTGAGTTTTCTTGCTAGCAAATTTTATGAATTTGCTTGCAAACAAATTTTATGTGACAGACTCGGGTAGCCAATTGTAGAATCAAAGATCTCTAAATCAATCTGTGATTCCGTGAGCAACTTAGTCTGCCTGTCTGCTTTGCCTGATTTTGGATAAAAGTTGCTCTTTTTTAATAAAAAAAAATCAATATTCACATAAATATTTATAATATTTACATACAAGCCATGCCCACCCAGTCACATGACCAAGCCACACCCATAAATTAGTTCATGCCCACAGACCAGTTGTTAAGAAATTTGAATTCCACCCTTGCCTCTCTGTGTTTGTGTGTGTGTGTGTGTGTGTGTGTGTGAGAGAGAGAGAGAGAGAGAGAGAGAGAGAAAGAGAAAGAGAGAGGGACGGAGGGAGGGAGAGAGAGAGAGAGGTTAGATCAGATCACTCTCTCTCTCTCTCCCACCAATGTCAGCAAGCCACCGTCAGTCAAAATTCATATTAGTGGTCCCCAGGATTTACAATTATGAGTTTGGTGGTCCCTGAGGTCCAAAAGGTTGGCGACCCCTTATATAGAGTGTGTTAACCAATGTAAGCTAATTATTTGTTGTATTCCCCATTTGTGTTGTCATCTGGTCTCTTACTGAACATATATCTGGTTAATAGTATCAATGTTGATATAATCCATTGTCAAGTTGTAACAGCAAAGTCTAAATTCATATAAGTTAGCTAAACATGTCATTTCATATTATTAGTACATAGCAGTGGATTGGACTCCATGGCCTAACTGGCCCTTCCAAAACTATTTGTTTATCTTTCTTTATAAAGTCCAAATCAAAGCATGATTAGAATTGGGTACCCTGGGATCATCTTTATTAAATAATTAGTTGCAAAGTAAAATCTAAGCTTAAAAAGAAACAAAACACTTAAAGCCAATTTCCTTTTCTATTGGAAGAAAAACAGCTCCTATGTGGCATTCAGAACAAGAGGCATTTGGGAGGTGATTAAAGAAGCCAAACATGCAGAAGCAATATAATAAGTCTTAAAGTCTCATCATACACACAAATATACATTAGATATACACACACTCAGTACACTAGAGAATATATTACAGAGAAATGAAACATAGGAAGGAAGACATAGAACCCCTCCTTAGCTGCTTAACCTCATTAATTCAAGGTCTGTGATTATTACTTATACGAAATATAGATGTCATACCACGTGCTCATTATCCTGCCTATCAACCAGAATGCTAAGCTAATGTTCTTAGTGTCTGGAAATAGCTAAATAAACCCATTAAAGTTTGATCTTTAAGTCATAGAGGAGCTAATGTTTCTGAATGTGAATATATGTAGCCCATGTTTATTTTTGAGATGGAATAAATTTTACTCTGTCTTTACTTTACTCATGTACCCAGGTTCCAGAAATAATCCTGCATGCATTATTATTATTATTATTTTTCTGAGTTCATGTGAGAGAACTAGAGAACACTGCCAGTTCAAGCCACACTGGGCAATCCTGTCGGGTGGTGGTGGTTAATAAATAAATAATGTAAATTACGTACTTATTAATAACTTCATTGCAAAATTTCCCCACATCTTTTATCTTGTTCATTTAATTTATGTGTGAGTGGAAATACAGATAATAAATTCTGGTTGAATAAAATCAAATTGCCTTGGACCTGAATCTTTGTGATTTGAATGTATTCCAGGAAAACTGTAAATATATAACAAATTCTGTGATTTAATTCACTCTGCTCT
Source organism: Notechis scutatus (assembly GCF_049901735.1). NCBI lineage: Eukaryota > Metazoa > Chordata > Lepidosauria > Squamata > Elapidae > Notechis > Notechis scutatus. Next base: position 33,048,061 of record NC_142012.1, read on the forward strand.
TAAAGAAAGGTAGTAGAATTGCACACACACACACACACACACACACACACACACACTTCATTTTCAATTATGCTTATCAAACCATTTTGTCCCCCTTTGGTAGGTTTAAACAACAAATTATAGAACTTACCCTTTATGGTTAATTATATAAGGGTAAACAGAAATGTGAAGACACTTGAATAGTGTTCCATGACTCCTAATTTATCTATGACCTCTGATCATATGACACTTTCTAGATTACATTAAAGTCTGCACTGTGGGAGAGAAACACCATCTTTTATCATTGAAGGCCAGAATGAGCATATTAATTTGATAGTCTGACCACAACACACAATCCTATTTGGGAAAGTTAACAAGGCAAATTAACAGCAGATAGTTCAAGTCAAAGGAAAGTAAGTAACATGTGTGCATACATTTTAAAAATGAATATAACTTCTGTGGTATATCCCTGATTTTATAGATGTTTTCTTTGTTAAAATTTTACAGGGAAACTTGTAGATGTGCAGAAAGATATATGCTCTAGTCCAGCTGTATGTATCTGAAAGATGTTATAAGTGGTGTTTTATTATCTGCTGTTTTATTACATAAATTATGAATGGCTTTGCACTTGCCACTGACACTTCCTATCAACCAGGGGAAGCAGCTTAATAGACTACATCCCATAAATATTGTACCATTCAAATCCACAACGACAAAGAGTTTACTGCTAAATAGCTTGCTTCAAAACTTATGGCACTTCAGCTAATCAAATCAATTCAAAAAATATGTCATTTATATCTATATATAATGGTAAGAAAACACACATATTGAGACTAATGTAAAATTAAATTTATTTATACTTTGGATAGCTTACTCTGCATGAATTGGCATTCAAGGACTGAGCTGGAAAATAAATGTACGAAGAAATGAACACATTGATAGATTGTAATGATTAGGTATTTTTACACAATGTGCTCCTGCAATGAAGTATTTATGCTAATTCTGGAGACTTATTGGCTTGTTCATTTGTTTTATTTTACATTTCACCAGAGAAAGTCACTGGAGGCTACTTTATGTTGATTGCTAATTGCAGAATGGAGAATATCTTACAAATGCCCAAATAAAAAATGATTTCTATTTGGATCACTTAGATGTAAGGACCCTAACTAACAAACATGGAAATCATGAATAATTAGTCCATGAAAAATATACTCCGTGTATGTGCAATGGGCATATGTTTTGTATGTACAAAAACCCATGTGTCATCTTGTGACTATGTAAATTATATACCACACAGCCACCACTACTACCAGGAACACAAAAATCTTCCAAGAAGAGCCAACAGCAAAAGCCATATGAAATTTTTTACTGTGGATAATGAAATATATGGGCAATGGAACATCTCAACTTGATTCAAATCATATTTAATCCTTCTTTATCTACTTTCCTTTCTCATGGTCTTGTTCTGTTCAGTTTTCACAGATTTTTGTGCTAATGGACAGAGTCGTTTCTTTCCAACATTTTTTCTTTTGGATTAAAAGAATACAGATTGAAATGTTTCTTTCAGGCACAGGGACTTTACCAAAAGTGAACCATGGAAATGAAAATGATTATAACATAAATACAAAGTTATATTCCATCTGGCAAATAGACCTGCAAGCTGGCTTGGATGACTTTGGGCCATCTGAGATCTTTGAATGTTGCCTGACATTGAAGATCTTTCAGGCAACAAGCCAGTCAGTCAATTCCTGTCACAACCAATGGATCAGCAGTGAGCTGACCAGGAAAAAAAAAGCTGGGGAAAAACAATAGGAAGGAAAAAAAAGTATAGATTATACAAAAATAGAGATCACTGGAGCATCTCTTGTGGGAACCATATCAGCATTGTAAGCAAGTATCCAATAAGTAAGTATCCTGAAAAGAGATTTTCAGACTATCTTAGTCAGATGCACAAATTTAATAAGGAAAGGGTAGCATTTTTGATGTTCAAGCTCCAAGCCATTTCTGATCTTTAAAAGTAGAGATTAATAATTTGAATTGTACTCAGAAACATGCTACGTTCTACAGCAGTGGTGCAATGAATATGACTTTGGAGCTGATCAGGATTGGTGGATGGAGAAAGACTACTCAGAAGCAATTCTTTCCATTACCCTGGTCACCTACAGTATGAGCTAAGAATATTCAAAGAATTGCCTTCCATGGAAACTTTCTGTATTTGTCAGTCATTTTAATTGAGACTTCAATCTTGCAGAATGTAGTGAGTCCAGTTATCTCGTCATAAGGAAATATGTCCCTGATAAGGGACTGATAGAAATGTCATCCAAAATGAGATCATATCTTATCTCTGTAAAATGCCAGAAGTCATGTGTGGCCAGTATGTGAGCTTAGCTAGAAATGATTTGGGATAAACCCAGACCTGTCACAGTGGCCAAGATTTACAAAACCATCTCTGGAACACAACATAGGAAAGACAAAATCATCCAGTACTAAGAATATTAATGAACTGATCATCCCCGCCAACCCCATCCCCACACACCAATAGTAATATCAAAAGCACAGGCAGGGACATTTCACAAATCTGAACTTGTATCTGGCCAGTTGAAAAACTGCTATATACTATGGGGATGGCATACCTGCTCCAGAGTCAGAACTGATACAAGACACAAAACCACATTTTATTGAAGGAAAGTCTTTGCCAATCAAGTCTCAATGATACATGTTACTTCTCTCATCTCCTCTCCTTCATAATGAAATCATAGACAAAGCTAATTTTATAATATCAAGCCTGATGTCCAGAAGCACTAGCCTTACTCCAGGGATCTGAGTGAATTAAATCAGACACTGGATGTACAGTATCAAGTCTGATATCAGATTGGCAGTCTTTCTTGTTCTAGAGAACTCAGAACCATCTTATCATGCATTTTGTTTTGCTTTTTACTATAATTATTATCCAACTCAAACCATCCCTAGTTACCCAAGCTCTGCCTTCTAATCACCCTACCAAGATGTTACATTGCTTTATAAATGTACTTAAATTGGGTTTTAAATTTTATTTTGTTTATTATTTGTATTTGTCTTTTACTTTGTACTTGTCACAATAAATTTAAATTGAACTGTTCAGACAGCAATAAAGCCACTCTTCCCCCTCAGTGAAAGACACTTTTTCTCACTTCTATGAATCTCCATCACATATTTAGTAATGTTATCTCTGTCCCCTCCCTCCACCCCAATTATCTCTGGTTCCTCTGTTTAGTTTCCTATTTTTTCCTTCACTACAATAAATAAAGAAGTAAAGCCACTCTTTATTGGACCATTTAAATAGAATCAGTTTCACTAGACTTTTTATAAAATTGAACTGTACATCTGATGTATTTCTTGGTTTTTGAACTCTTCCTTCCTTTCATTCTTCTATCTCTTCATTCTCTACATTAATAATTTAATTATAGTTTTTCCTTCTTTATTTTGTTTTCCTTGTTTTTATCTTTGCCTCCACTTTTAACCTGGTATATCCAAATCATACCACAGATGTCTGAACCATTTTATTTCCTTAACTTTATCTGTTCTACTCTTTGTTATACGCTTGACATTTTTCTGGTAATAATCGTCACTATCACCACTAACCCTTTTTTTCCAGCACAACATTCACAGCTTCCTGAACTCCCAGTTCTCAACTTATTCAGCTCTTTAATGCTCAATTTTTGTCATCATAACCTTCTTTTGTCTACAAAGCATATAACAACAACTTCTGTTTGGAAAAAAAGTCTTTAGGAAAAAAAATAGATAGATTCAAAGAATTCTGACAATGTATCTAAAGAGTTTAACAATCCAGTTTATTGCTACTTGAATAATAATTCTTTCATCTGTCATTGTTCAGTCCCTGTTTATTGCCATGGCCCTGCTTCTGGTTTCACTCAAGACTCTTTCTAATCAACAGAGACTACTTGGCAATAGCTATGAAGTGCTTTAAAAAATAATAGTCATTTGTTTTTCATGTGTCCTTTCTGACTCCCTGACTAACCACAAGTTAAAAGTGGCATTAAATGCCTGGCCATATTTACTGATGCCAGACTATGAAAAAGGAATGTACTTTGGTGCATACCATATGCCCTGGGATTCTCATTATAAAATTAAACAGTTTGAGATAATTTTTCCCTTTATACAAATAAATTTGACTCTGTCTAGTACTGTTCTAATAGCCATCACAAAGTTATTATTAAAAAACATGTATGATTTTAGCTAAGTAATGTGTAACATTGTCTTTAACCCCTGAATAAAAATGAAAATTCTTGAAACAAAGAATTCTGTTCTCTACTAAATAGTATGATTGTCTTATGATATATATTAAGTATTAAAAATTGAAAGCAAAATCAACAAGAACCTGTTTCTCCATTTCTCATCCAGGGAAATATATTCTTCGTTTTTAATATTTCTCAAAATATTTCATTCTTCTAGGAGAGCGCTGGATACTAACTTTCTACAATTGGTGCCATGTTACTTTGCCATATCATCATGTGAGCAAACTACAACAAATTGGAAGGAGGATCCACTTATTATCAATGAGCAATCATGTGCCTTGGCCTCTCTGAAGCAATGCAAGAGACTCCTGTCTCAAAGGTGCTTTTTCAAGAGGCAACTGGACTTTCTGGAAACCAAGAAAGTCCAGTTGATTCTTGAAAAAAGCACCTTTGAGACAACCATTATTGAAGAATCCCCATAGACAAGAGACTCCTGTGCTCAGTGAACTGACAAAGCACCCAGGAGCAATCATTTGATCCATTTGCACCACTTAAAGATACTAGCTGACTCACTCACCTCACAAGATATCCTAAGTAATCATCCAGATTTAAGGAAAAATCACATGCCCATAGAAAGGCAGTAAAAAAAAAATCAGACAGAATTCCAAGCTTGAATCCTGTCGCTCAGCTATTTCTTCTATAAATAGCTGTCGAGCCCAGGAATAAAAGTACCACAAAAAACTCTGGTGGAGGGGAGACTCCCGAGAAGCTCAACTACAGACAGAAAGTCTGGGCATACTGCCAAAAATCATTAAGGCTGTTACAATGTAACAAAGCTTCACCCAGAGGCAGTTTCTGAAAACACTTAAAGCAACAGGGGTGGCAATTAAGATAAGAATTAGGCTATAAATACAGGCACATTAGAAACTTTCCTTCCTGTATTCCTTGGTTTACTATCCCTGTAAAGTGAGAAAATATTTCTTCCAACAACCATTTCTCCAAACTGCTCAGAAAATTAACATACAGTTTGGGAGATCTGAACTGGCAGGAGCCCACCACTGTATAAATGCCTCAATAAATATAGCACATGAAGGGAGAGCAGGGTCACTTTTTAGTGATTTGTCTAACTAACATGCAGAAATCTGAGCCAGAATCAACCTGTTACAAGGAGTGTGTGTGTGTGTGTGTGTGTGTGTGTACATATATACATATTTTCTTTCATAGGAACCCTGCTGAAACTTGCATTATTCAAAAAGTGCTAAAGCTGAATTGGACTGTAAGATGCATCATCAGCTCACTGTATTAAGATGCCCTACTATTCTTCCCAATGCTCAGAACAAAATTAACTAGCTCCTTTCCCCCAGGATCAATGCATATGAAGCAGCATAACTAAGAGCAAAGATGAACAACTGGCAACGAATGTAGAGAGAAAGATCCAGATTTTTAAGAGGTACATATTCAGTGAGGGTGAAGCGAAACAACAAAATTGAAAGAAAGTGCTGGGAAGAACATATTATGAAGCATATTTTGCAAAACTAAAGTAAAATGCTAAAAGTGTTGTACCATGCATCTAATACACTATTTAAAGCACCACTATCCCTAAGAAAGGGCAAGGAGCCATGGCTGCTTTCTAAGAATCTTCTAAAAAGTCTATTTTATTGATTAATTAATTCTTTTAAGGCATGGGCAAGTAAGTTGGGACCCTCTAGATGTTTCTGGAATAAAACTCCCAGTGCTCTATGATGAATTGTAGCCTAAGAGTGTCTACAAGACCAAAATTTCACTCTTATTCAACTTTGTATTTTGTACCTGATTTAGAAATAAATTTATATTCTCATCTTATATTCATTCAGCCAGGTAACATTATTAATGACAGTAAGTATGCTGTTTGCTCCCTGTTTAAATATAGGTAATTTGCCCTGCCAGAGTTGGTGGGGATGTGATTTTCTTCTTGGTAGGTAAGCACATCTAATACTCCTTCCTCCTCCTATTTTTCCCTCAACAATCCTCTGAAGTGAGTTGAGCTAAGAGACAATATTGTATCTTATGATTTATTTAATTTATATATTTATAGGACATCCTCAACTTATGACAGTTCATTTAATAAGAATTTGAAGTTATGATGCTTCAGAAAAAATACTTATGACCCCCCAAAAATACTTATGTGTGATCACAATTTGGGCACTTGGCAACCAGCTTGTAATGATTGCAGTATCTTGCAATGTTAATCAGTGGTGGTATTCAATTTTTTTCCCTACCAGTTCTGTGGGCGTGGCTTGGTGGGGGAGGGTCATGTGACTTAGTGGGCACGTCCAACTTGACATCACTCATGCCCACTCAGTCAGATGACCCCCTCCAAGCCACGCCCACATAACCTGGTAGGGAAAAAAATGAATTTCTACCTATCTACCTATTTTCTGCCCAGGCAGACCTGGCCTAATCTATCAAAGGCCTGGCCTAATCATGCCTGCCATCCAATCTCCCTTCACCAGTCAAATGTGTCACCCCATTTCCCCTCTTTCAGAGGCCCTGGCCCTTAATCTCCCTGTTTCCTCTCTCATGACCGCCTCTTCCGTCATCCCACGGTGTGACCTTACCTTCCTCCCACAGCTGGCTGCCAGGGAGGGCAAGCCAGGGCTGAGCCATTGTTGCTGCTGGGCTGGAGGAATCTCCCAGCCACCATGTGTTTTTTGGGGGGCGTCTGGAGTCCAGCCTCCCCGAAAAAAAGACATGGCAGCTGTAGACTTCTTGTAGCAAAAATTACCGACCTCTGGCTTTGATCTGCTTCTTCAACGCATGCCACCACATTCTAGGTACTGGCCACACAGGCTTACCATATTGCCTGCTGTGCCACTCTGCTTGGACTTGCTCGGGCAAGTCCCTCTGATGCAGAGGGCTCAATGGGGTGGACTTGCACATTTTTTGCCACTTTTTTGCCAGCCAGAACCAAGCCGGGAGCAGCGGCTGGAGGATTTTTCTGCCAGCAAAAAGGTGGCAGCTGTAGGCTTCTTGGTGGGGGGGAGGGGTGTGAGACACATGGCAAGACTCAGCCAGGAGTTGGAAGGCAGCTCCTGCACACTGCCTGTCCCTTTTTGGTCCCCCCTCCACATCGAAGTACCTTAAAGGGACAGGCGGGGGTGGCTGCCTTCTAAGCAGCAGCAGAGCGAAGGAAAGGAAGGCAAAAATGTCCACCCAAGTCTCCTCCTTCTCCAGCATACACAGAGCGTGTGCATCTCCCGATGCCAGAGGGATTTGCTCACACGCCATCTCCTTGCACAAAATCCTGGCCTCACATGTGCACATGAGAAGTCCCGGGACCTTCTGCTAGGAGACAGCATGTAGACTACCAGCTCGGTTCCGTCTGACAAAGAACCAGCAGCTGGACTCGCCGCCTTGTTCTTTGTGCTGAGGTACACCCCATTGTCTGTTGCACCGGAGCAGAGATACTTGCCCAGTCAAGACCCTCCAGTGCAGCAGGCAATGGGATGCATGTGCATGGCTGATGCAAAAACAGGGTGGCAGTAGCGAGAGCAGGTGGATGTCCCGGCCTGGGGCTGCCTCTCGCTGCCTGAAGCAGCACTGCTGTCACAGCCACCACTGGGGCTGCTGCTCACTTCCTTTTGTTCCCCGGGAGAAGCGAATGGCCATGGCAATGGCAGCCGTGGTGCTGTTGCTGCGGGAGGCAGCCCCGGGACATCCACTCTCCTTCCCAGTTGGAGCACCTCCACTGCCACTCGCTTTCTTTCTTCTCCCAGGGGATGAAAGGAAGAAAGCAAGAGTGGTGGCAGCCCCGGGACATCCATCTGCTCTCCCCTAGAGCTGCGCCCCAACCTCCACATGGTAGGGAGAGCTAGGAGAGCGCCATGTGGTGGCTTAGCTAGCCAGCTGAGCCTGGGGATGGAGCAGCTAGCTAGACTGCAGCCAGTGCTGCCACCTGTGATGGGGCCATGCCAATCGGGAAGCCAGTCAGACAAGCCCAGGGACAGTTGGGGGCCCTGGTAAATGACTGGGCGGTGTGAGCCTTGGGTTGGCAGGGCAAGAGAATGAGCATTGGGCAGGCAGGGCAAGTTAGCAAGCTGTGACTGGGCGACCGGGATGTGAACATGTCCAGCCAGAAGTCACTACCAGTTCGGTGACCCACACCAAATCGTCACTACCAGTTCGCCAGAACCAGTGCAAACTGGCTGAATACTACCATTGATGTTAATGTGATTTGCAACCTTTCCAGACAGCTTCCAAGAAGGAAAGTCAATTAGGGAAGCCATATTTGCTTAACAATCATGTGATTTGTTTAATGATTGCAGTGATTTGTTTAAGGATCCCAGTCATAAAATCCAGTCTGGTTATATGGTGACTCCATTTATGACTGTAATGACTTATGACCATAATTCTGGAGTCAACTGTAGTTGTAAGTCAAGGATTATCTGAATAAACAGGGACTAAATTTCACACTCACTAGCACTAATGATGTTACTTAGTCAGGTAATTAAATGTCTGGAAGCAAACAGGCAAATTCAGAGAGCACCAAGGACTCCACAGTTGAACCCTGAGCTATGTAAATTCTCTTCTGCTGAGATCAGTTCAACCATAACATACTACCACCTATATATGTATAACATAGGGTGGTAGGGAGAGACAGCATAATCAAACAAAACATTGGTTCCTTGCTTTCCAAACCACTTTTGTTTTTGAGAAAGAGAAGCAGATTATTAATAAAAACATTTATTTATTTTTCTTTTTCTAATTCTCAGAGTCCTAAACAGCAGCTGAATAATTTAATTCTATTGGTGCTGCTTGGAAATATTTAAATAAAAGCATTAGATAATTCACAAGTTCTGAAAATATGTCAGAGAAGAAAGAAGATAGCACCTAGGATAATAGGGTTGGATGGGACCTTGGAAGTCTTCTAGTCCAATTCTCTGCCTCTAAAAAGTTCTGGGCAATTGTTATAGCTTATTTATGTGTATATTCACTCCACATTGAATAATGTATATTCTAAATAAATGAGCATAGGATTGCAACTTTAATCCTAAACAGTGCTGCTTACTATCCTTGCATTTATAGAAAAAGAAAGATGGTTACATTTTCTATTCAGGATCAAAAATTCTGTTCTGTGTTTCTAAGAAGGCTTAGCTGCTCAACAATATTATAATAAAATATAGATGATCGAAAGCAGAGGTTTTCAAACTTGATAACTTTAAGACTTGTGGATTTCAACTCCCAGAGTTCCTGCTCCAGTCATGTTAGCTCAGGAATTCTGGGAGTTGAAGTCCACAAGTCTTAAACTTGTCAAGTTTGAAGACCCTTGATCTAAAGCTTTAGAAAGTTTTAGGTTGTATAGAAGTGCTGTTTAATTGCAATTTGATGTATTTAGGTTGTTATACTAATATAATCGTATATTCTTTTTCATAAAAATTTTCACAAAAAACAACTATTGTTACCTGCATATATTTTAAAAATCCTTAATGTTTTGAATCATGTTTTAAATAAAATTAAAATATGATCTGGCAATGCTGAAAACTCCCTGCTCCTTTCAGGCATATTGTACATGATTTAAAGAAAGGTGATAAGGAGATTGTTGTATGTTTGGACTGAATAATCTTAAATCTTGTTGTGATCGGGTCAGTTTGGGCAGATGTAAAAGCCCATTCTCTATAGTTTATGAAACAGGATTCTTTCAGGTTATAATAAATACCAACAATGCTGTCTATGACTTAAAACTGCAAGTGATCAGGCATTAATATTAATATATTTAGGAAACACTTCCTTATAGCTCTGGGTACCAAACTCCATTACAGTACAAAGATCAGAAGTGTTAGTAGTTTTTGATATTTTTGTTGTTCTTGTTATCTTAATAGTTTATTTCTTGAATCTTGGGATTCTAGCTTAAACAAAGCCTCCCTGCCTCCCTGCCTGCCTTCCTGCCTGTCTATCTGTCTCTCTCTCTCTCTTATCTATCTATCTATCTATCTATCTATCTAATTTCTATATTTCTATCATCTATCTCTGTGTATGTGTGTGTGTTTGTGTATGTGTCTTCAAAGCAGTATTGATTCCTGATGAATGCCTGGACTAGTCCTTGCAGTTTTCTTGGCAAGATTTCATAAGCACTTACTGCTTCCAAGGCCTGAGGGAAAATGATTCACCCAAAGTTACCCACCAGGCACCATACCTAACGCAGAACTAGATCTCATGGTCTCCTGGTTTCCAGATTGATGCCTTATACCAAATAGGTTGTTTTAGACAAGGTCTCCCTCATTATTTTCTTTTGCAATCTGGATGTGTTGCAGATTTGTTATTGGGAACTAAATAGCAGTTTATCTCTTATTCTATACCTGACCTCCAACTTGAACATCTGCTTCAACAGATGACAGTTAGCAGAATGTGCACTTAATACTGAAGCAGCAGATCACATGTTCCATGTTAATCACCATCACATAACGGTCTTTTAAAAAAACAGGTGGTCTTTATGGTGATATTAATGTAAGTCCATGCATGCAATGATTTCTGAAGTGGTTCAAGTGTTTTTCAATCTAGGTACATTGACAAATAGATGAAAGGAAAAACCTCCCAGGACTGAGGAAAAGTTTTCAACAATGGCATTCAAAAATAATGTCTTAACACATTTTTTGATAAACTTCTGAGAACAATCACCATAAAACAATAACATTGTCCCTTCTTGACCATATCACAAATGACAACATTCAACAGCATTTTGCTGTGGCACCAACTACAGACAAGATGAGAGAAGACCAGATGAGAGAAGATGAGAGAAGAGCAGGACCATCCACAGTTGTCAAGACAGCCTACTTTAGAGTTATATGTTTGGATTTCTAGTCCTGAACAGTAAGTCTTTTTGATTCTAAGTCCATTTTCTTTGTCTAAAAGTAAAACCTCTAATCCAACATCTGTTGATTTGGGGAAAAAAATCTATTATTGGCTAAATTATGGAAGCAAAACAGAAACCAAAAAGAATTGCATGTACATACTTAAATAATTTCTTTTAAAAAATCAAAAATCAAAACAAAAGAGAATTTTATAAAAAGTGCATTCAAGAAGCAATTTTCCCTTTCTCCCCCCTCCCCATTTCTTCATATATTAACTGTTACTTGCATAGTTTAACCTTACTTTGGACATTGTTAACTCATATCTGTTTGGATCATTTGAATTATAGGAGGCGAGATGGCTCAGTGGCTTAATGATTTTGGAGATGAGTTCCTGTCCTGCATCTCAGCTTCTGTCCACTGAACAGTTAAAAAGCATGTTCTATGCAAGCAGATAAATAGGTACCATTTTAGTGGAGAGACGAGTTGGTGCTCTGTTCAAGTAGTTAGGTTTCTGAAGGCTGTGAACTTTCCTCATTGCACTGCCCTTTTGTGAGGCAGCTCTGGAAAGAGAGTGGGTCTTGGGTGATGCTGTAGAAAGAGCCACTCATTTTTCTCTCTGGTACAAAGCCAGCTCGCCTTTCTGTGGGGCACCTTGGGAAGCACACAAGCATTTCCTATAACAGGACTGGTACTTTGGCAACCAAAGCTACTCCTCTGCAACAGCACTGTGGTTTCCTGGCTACTGTAACAGCACCACATGCTATCAATAATCATAATCTGAATTGTTGTTATTACTAATGAAACAAGTTCCCCTGTGTTGGGACTTTCTCGTTTTTCTAAACAAACTCCATTTTCCACACTTGCCTTGCTGTGCAATATGCTGTACAGAAGTCAACTCTTCACCCCCAATTTTGGTTCAACCTCGGCTATGAATAGAGATTCTTGTTTTTCCATTCCTGCACATCCTTCAATTCTTGTTTCCCCATCTTGGGTTGAGAGCAAATTTCCTTTTCTCCATGGCTCTGCCTGAAAGTTGCCAGCAGTTGAATCTGAACTGCGGAGAAGCAGCCACTTTTCATTCCCAAACCTTGAAAACCTTGAAAACCCTCAATTGGAGAAAGGGAGGGGGGACAGCCAGAGCCAGATATTGTAAGCAGAGCTTCTTCCTGATCACAGAGCACCCAACGCGGCTTCTCCTTCCAGCCTCTCCTGCTCCTTTCCCTGGCCTGAGCAAAGACCAATGCTAGAAAGCCCAGAGCTCTTTTTCTCCCAGGCCACTGCTGGAGGGGCAGGCTGGCCAAGCACGAGCCCAGAGCAAGAGAAGCTTCAGCAACAACCATGGTTTCCAGGCATTGGCTGTCAGCCAGGGAAGCAGTGGGTGGCCAAAGAGCTTGGCAGGTGCAGATAGATGGCCTGGCTCATCTGGCTTGTTCCGCACACAACTTGGGAGTGCAGATTTGGTGGTGACAGGGCAGAGGAAGGAATACCTTAGTGTCTGCAGGTGGTCACTGGATCAGTTGCTTAGTGAAGTTCAGATGAGAGAGCTGTAGATATCAAATCATCATCATCATCATCATCATCATCATCATCATCATCATCATCATCATAGAAGCAAAAAGTTTCCATTTATTCATTTATTTTTTAATCTCCTGGCTTTTCCTTACAATCTCTTACCCTGTTCTGTACTTTTATAACATTGCTAAGCTGAATGGAACTAGCATGTTATATATCCATATACTGCAGATTATTGCATTACTGTGGCTAAATGCTTTCTCAGTATATGTTCCTACTCTAATATTGTATGTGTCTTAATTTTAACTTTTATAATGAATCATATGAAGAGGGATCATAAAAGTGAAGAATTTGATTTCTGAGCTTCAGCTTCATGGATTTCCCAAGATGTAAATCGCTACGTCAACAGGTGGTCCTCTTAAGTTTCAGAGAGAAGAGAATGGAATCATGAATTCTTGTCCTGAGAACTTGTGGTTTGTATGCAGCATGGTTAAAGGATCGCTGATTAAAATTTGGGACAGAGTTGTACTCCTGCATCTGAACAGGTTAAGGAATGGATATGCAACTAGAAAAGCAATGGAAAGCAATATAGAGCTTCTTTTCTCAGCACTGTAAGTGAGTCTGGTGAGTTTCAAACACCATAGCTTACATGTAAGCAGGAATAGGCCTTTATTTTTATTTTTCATACAAGATTTTGTTAGGAAAGGAATCCAATCAGACTTAACATCAACACATTCTGCATATAGATCCACTTGGGTTTAATGCAATATCTTTCCAGCATACATTGTAAGCAGCACTCCTGAAGTTCTGACTACAATCACTACTTTTCCCTAGGATTAAAACTCTCTTTGCAGCTGCTATTCAACTCAGACCCTATCAGAGATTTTAAAAGACTTATGAAGGATGATGGAAAGCCAAAGCAAGCCGATTGGTTGAATCAGTGCTATTCAGAGTTTTATTTATTTTTCAATATCGGGAAAACTGTAAGGACAAAGTTGCCTGGCTGTGTGATATGCTGAGCAATTTTGTAATTATTGCTTGTTGGAATACTGAGTCAAATGCCCTTCCATTGTCAATTAAAGACATTGTGTCTTTCAATGACTTGATGGACAAGGCGGTTGTGGGCCATTGTGCAGTAACTCTGCAGAAGCACATAAAAAGCAGGCTCATAACCATAGGACTCCAGTCCCCCTTCTGAATGGGAGACCAAGTTTACTTGTCTGCTAAATACCTGAAGTTAAAGCTGCCTAGTAAGAAGTTAGGACCACATAGTGAAAGTGATTAATCCAGTAACTGTCCAACTCAGCCTCCCTCAATTACTAGGGAAAATACACCCAGTCTTCCACAGTAGTTTGTTAAAACCGGCTGTCACTTCAAGATTAAGACCTCAGAGAGCTGCTCCCCCCAAGCCAGTTGCTGCTCCCCACAAGCCAGTTGTAATACAAGGGAAACCCATTATGGGGTGAAAAAAATTCTAAAGTTTAGATTATATAGAGGCAGGTTGCAGTACCTAACATATTGGAAGGGGTACTCTTTGTCTGAAATTACTTGAATAAAAAGCTGGGATACAAAAGCAGGTATACTAGTGAAGCAATTTCAAGATAAATTTCCAGACAAGCCAAAGGGTCTTCCTGGGGAGGGGAGAGGTGGTTAAATTGGTTGTGTGCTGAGAAAATTAGCCTCCTGATTTTTTCTCATTCCAGGACGTGATTTTCTCCTGAGGGGGAAAAATCAGCCTTGGAAGCCATTTTTTACTTGGAAGCTTTGAGGTTGAAATATTTAGTGCCTGGGAATTTGGGAGGCGGGGGTTCATAGTGAGGTAGAAGATTAGACACAACATTCTTTCTCAGAGAGTCAAGGACATGTTAACCTGCACTTGGAGAGGAGTGTCTGGAGGAATATCTCCAGTTGGGACACAATTTGATTGGGTCATGGGACAGACTGATGGATGCAGGAGATGGATCTTTGATTTTCTTTTGGGAAGGGAAAACCAGGAACTCTCAGATTCGGGTTTTCCCAAAGGTGCCAATATGATAACTCTAATAAACTGGAACTTTGAGGAAATGCTTATCTCAGAGTTTATTGGTCTGCAGTTGGTTAGTTAGAATGCTGACATGGAGAGAGTTCCAGCAATTATTATAAGTGTCTTTGAATTCACTGAAATAGATTAAAAAGAAATAGGTTAGAATAGAGTAATGTTTGGACAGTCCTGTATTTGAGGACTGCATTTGAAGAGAAACCAGATCTTCCTATTTTGAAAAAATATAAGCATTTCAATGAAAAAAACAACTAACATATTAAATTATATATCAAACAGCAGTTTTATCCAATGCAAAAGATGACATCATGTGTTCGGTAGACCTTCAGTCTTTATTTACTAATGTTCCAGTTCATGAAAGAGTTGACAATATGTACAGTTTAGTGGAATCTAATCAGATATCAATCCCTATACCAATTGACATTCTCGTACAGTGTGTATTTACCTTTTGTATGCCATCAGGTGTTTCTTTAGACTCTTCTTTGTCAGAGTCTGAAAAATGTTAAACAAATACTTTAGAATGAAATAGTGAATTGAAACACATCTATTTCTCTCCAGAAAAGGAAGGATAATTCTTACCATCTTGGTCTTCCCTGGAAAGATAGGGATATGAGTTGGGAGCAAATATCAACAATTGCCTGCTCCTGAGCCCTTACTAATTCTTTATTGTTTTCTTATAAAATCCAGTCTCATAATTAGGGCCAAATTTAGTGTCACTAGCTCAGTGTTTCTCAACATTGGATGCCTGAAGAAGTGTAGACTTCAACTCCCAGAATTCATGCTGGCAAGAACATTCTGGGAGTTGAAATCCACACATCTTCAAGTCACCAAGGGTGAAGTACACTACTCTAGTTAGTGGAGAGGGGGAGAGAGTGATCTGAGAAATATAATAATGCCCTAAGTTAAACTACACTAATCCTAAACGAAATATATTAAATATAATAAATAAATAAATAAATAAATAAATAATAAATACATGTCCCTGTAACCATAGCATGAAGACCCTCACTCACTTAACCATTGTTAACCAATAACCTGCATGACATCACCGGAATTTCACCCCAGCCTGCTGCAGGGACAGCTGAAACTGCCTTTAGTTGCTCTGCTATTAAAGTGAAATTTTAATGGCACTCTTCTTCCAAGATAAACCTTGCTGTACAAACATTGACACTGCCTCCAAGATAGTGTTGATGACACTATCTGGCCTGAAGCTAGGATCCTCCCATCTTTAGTTTAGTGTAAGGTGATTCTGGGTCTCGTGACTACTAGTCGAATGGATTTTATGCAACTGTTTGTAGATTGTCAAGACTTCCTATGGAGCCAGCAGTATAAAAATTCTATTAAATTAGTCACCCTCAACCCAATTCTATCCATCTTTCCTCCAATACAGTTATCCGAAGACATTGCTACATCTATTATACTGGTTCCAGTGTTGTATATAGTGAAGTTAAATTGACAAATAACATGCGGTTCAATCTCAGCTTCTTCATTTAGAGCCTGACTTCAATCTATTGAAATATGTATGTCTATAATTGAGTATCTTGTATGTTTTTGTTTCTTCTCTTACTTTTTTCTCCCTTTACAATTGTGTTATTTTCTGGTAGGGTTGTTTTAATTCAATTATTTTTAAAAGCTGTTCAGGCTATCATCGGTCATCCAGATTTTCCTAATTTGGTATTGATTAATGGATGTCTGCAATAAATTATGGCATCAATTTATTGTCTGTAAATATACATCTTATATGTTGTTTCTTCTCTTTTACCTTTTTTAATTTTATAATTTTG
This sequence comes from Notechis scutatus, assembly GCF_049901735.1. Taxonomy (NCBI): domain Eukaryota; kingdom Metazoa; phylum Chordata; class Lepidosauria; order Squamata; family Elapidae; genus Notechis; species Notechis scutatus. The sequence continues at coordinate 33,064,436 of NC_142012.1, forward strand.
TATATTTTCCTTCATTTTTGGCATTCAGTTAATAATATTTTTTTAAAAAAGTTCAGGCTATCATTGGTCATCCATGCTTCTCTAATTTGATATGCATTGCAGTGTTTTTATTGTGATGACATATAAATGTATTACATTTGACCCACAATCTAGCAAATAAACACAAGTCTACATTGTTGCATAAACCCACCCCCTGTAATTAAGATTCAGTGTGTTGAATGGATTAAATAATGACATCATCATGACTCAGCTTATCCAGGAATGCTTTCTGTTTAACTCTTAATACATAGATGCTCCCCAAACATCATAGATTTTCTCTCACTGATTCTGATCACCAAAAAGGCTTTGCTTTTGACAGAAAAACAGAAGAAAAGTACACCGTATCACAGTAAATAATGGTCATGCACCCTATTCAGCATATCAACTGTTGTATATCAACAGTTCAGGCAGAAAATAAAGGGCTGTTGCTGAATTCAGTTTGAATACTGTGTTGGTCTTGAAGTATTTTTCCCCAAGAGCAAGTACAGTATGGTGGCGCAAGAGCCCTACTGTAGTTTACAGAAATCTCTCCAATTCTCTCCTCTGCACCGTTTTCCCTTCTAAATTGTGCGTGTTTCTCCAGCGACCTCCCTGCTTTCTTCAGTTCCACTAATCTTTCTATGGATTTTTTCTTGGTGGCTAATCCTCTGATTCCACCAAACACATCAACAGGATTTTGTACTGACATTTGACCAACACTGAAAAATATTGAAATATTGAAAAACAAATAAAACTCTGAGTAGCCTTCATTCAGCCCATCAGTTTGCTTTGCTTTTCTCTTTGTGAGGTCATGCCTCAAAGTGGTGCTAGAGATAGATGAACTCACAAAGGAGAAGTAAATAAAAGCCTTGGGTGGGCTAGTGAAACTTGCTCACTGACGAGTTTTACTCTGTGTGCACGTTGACTAGTGATAGCTTAGATCAGATTTTGGCTTTTCTAACATTTCAGTGTTTCTTTGCTTGCTTATTTGCTTATTCATCTCATTCAATATACACTGCTCAAAAAAATAAAGGGAACACAAAAATAAGACATCCTAGATGTGAAAGAATGAAATATTCTTATTAAATACTTTGTTCATTACATAGTTGAATGTGCTGACAACAAAATCACACAAAAATTATCAATGGAAATCAAATTTAGCAACCCATGGAGGTCTGGATTTAGAGTTACACTCAAAATTAAAGTGGAAAAAAACACTACAGGCTGATCCAACTTTGATGTAATGTCCTTAAAACAAGTCAAAATGAGGCTCAGTAGTGTGTGTGGCCTCCACATGCCTGTATGACCTCCCTACAATGCCTGGGCATGCTCCTGATGAGGTGGCAGATGGTCCCCTGAGGGATCTCTTCCCACACCTATGCTAAAGCATCCCCCAACTCCTGGACAGTCTTTGGTGCAACGTGGCATTGGTGGATGGAGCGAGACATGATATCCCAGATGTGCTCAATTGGATTCAGGTCTGAGGAACGGGCGGGCCAGTCCATAGCATCAATGCTTTTAATTGGATTCAGGTCTGAGGAACGGGTGGGCCAGTCCATAGCATCAATGCTTTTCATCTTGCAGGAACTGCTGATACACTCCAGCCACATGAGTCTAGCATTGTTGTGCATTACGAGGAACCCAGGGCCAACCGTACCAGCATATGGTCTCACAAGGGGTCTGAGGATTTCATCTTGGTACCTAATGGCAGTCAGGCTACCTCTGGTGAACACATGGAGGGCTGTGCGGCCCCCTAAAGGAATGCCACCCCACACCATTACTGACACACTGCCAAACTGGTCATGCTGGAGGATGTTGCAGGCAGCAGAATGTTCTTCACAGCGTCTCCAGACCCTGTCACATCTGTCACATGTGATCAGTGTGAACCTGCTTTCATCTGTGAAGAGCACAGGGTGCCAGTGGCGAATTTGCCAATCTTGGTGTTCTCTGGCAAATGCCAAACATCCTGCACGGTGTTGGGCTGTAAGCACAACCCCCACTGTGGACGTCGGATCCTTATACCACCCTCATGGAGTCTGTTTCTGACCGTTTGAGCAGCCACATGCACATTTGTGGCCCTCTGGAGGTCATTTTGTAGGGCTCTGGCAGTGCTCCTGCTGTCCCTCCTTGCACAAAGGCGGAGGTAGCGGTCCTGATGCTGGGTTGTTGCCATCCTACAGCCTCCTCCACGTCTCCTGTGTACTGGCCTATCTCCTGGTAGCACCTCCATGCTCTGGACACTACGCTGACAGACACAGCAAACCTTCTTGCCAGAGCTCGCATTGCTGTGCCATCCTGGATGAGCTACACTACCTGAGCCACTTGTGTGGGTTGTAGATTCCGTCTCATGTTACCACTAGAGTGAAAGCACTGCCAGCATTCCAAAGTGACCAAACCGTCAGCCAGAAAGCATAGGAACAGAAGTGGTCTGTGGTCACCACCTGCAGAACCACTCCTTTATTGGGGATGTCTTGCTAACTGCCTATGCTTTCCACCTGTTGTCTATTCTATTTGTACAACAGCATGTGAAATTGATTGTCAATCAGTGTTGCTACCTGTGGACAGTTTGACTTCACAGAAGTGTGATTGACTTGGAGTTACATTGTGTTGTTTAAGTGTTCCCTTTATTTTTTTGAGCAGTGTATTTGTTTACTTAGATTATTTAACACACAATATTTATTTACTTATTATATTTATTATTATACTTATTTATTATATTTTATTATACATATTTATTATATTTATTTACTATTATTTATTATGTTTGATATATTTTGTTTAGGATTAGTGTAGTTTAACTTCGGGCATTAGGAATGGAAACATTCCTTTGTTAAGCAACAACTCACATGACATCACCTGAATGTCACATGACATCACCTGAATTTTGCCTCTAGCCAGTTGCAGGGGCAGCTAAAGCTGCCTTTAGTTGCACTGCTGTTAAGGTGATGTTTTAATGGCACTCTTCTTCCAAGATAAACCTTGCTATACAAACATTGACACTGCCTCCAAGATAGGCAGAATCTCCTCTGAAGCTATGATCCTCCCATCTCTAGTTTAGTGTAAGGTGATTCTGGGCCTTGTGACTACTAGTTGTATGGATTTTATGCAGCTGTTTGTAAATTGTCAAGACTTCCAATGGAGGCAGCAGTATAAAAATGCTATTAAAACTGTCAGCCTGAGCCAGCTTCTATCCAGCCTCCAATACAGTTATCAGAGAAGACATTGCTACATCCACTGTTCTGGTTCCACTGTTGTGTATAGTGAAGTTAAATTGACAAACAACATAAGGTTCAATCTCAGATTCTTCATTTAGAGCCTAACATCCCCAAACACTTGGTCAGGACTTTCACCATATCCCTGGCAAAACCCAGGGCTGTGAAGCAGATAGAATTTCTAATCCTGAACTAATCCTACATTTACACATGAAAGTTGGCAAGTAAATAAAGAAATAAGAGAAAGGATCTTTTACCTCAAGCAGAAGTTTCCTCGCATAATAGAGGAATGTTTCCATTCCTAATGCTCTAAGTTAAACTACACTAATCCTAAACAAAATATATTAAATATAATAAATAAATAATAAAAAATACATGTCCTTCTAACCATAGCATGAAGACCCTCACTCACTAACCATTGTTAAGCAATAACCTGCATGACATCACTGGAATTTCACCCCAGCCAGCTGCAGGGACAGCTGAAGCTGCCTTTAGTTGCTCTGCTGTGAAAGTGAAATTTTAATGGCACTCTTCTTCCAAGATAAACCTTGCTGTACAAACACTGACACTGCCTGCAAGATAGGCAGGATCTGGTCTGAAGCTAGGATCCTCCCATCTCTAGTTTAGTATAAGGTGATTCTGGGCCTCGTGACTGCTAGTTGAATGGATTTTATGCAGCTTTTTGTAGATTGTCAAGACTTGCTATGGAGTCAGCAGTATAAAAATTCTATTAAATTAGTCAGCCTCAACCCAATTCTATCCATCTTTCCTCCAATACAGTTATCCGAAGACATTGCTACATCTACTGTTCTGGTTCCAGTGTTGTATATAGTGAAGTTAAATTGACAAATAACATACGGTTCAATCTCAGCTTCTTCATTTAGAGCCTGGCTTCAATCTATTGAAATATGTATGTCTACAATTGAATATCTTTATGTTTTTGTTTCTTCTCTTACTTTTTTCTCCCTTTTATAATTGTGTTATTTTCTGGTAGGTTTTTTTTTTTAATTCAATTATTTTTAAAAGCTGTTCAGGCTATCATCGGTCATCCAGATTTTCCTAATTTTGGTATTGGTTGAGTGATGGATGTCTGCAATAAATTATGGCATCAATTTATTGTCTGTAAATATACATCTTATATGTTGTTCCTTCTCTTTTACCTTTTTTAATTTTTTAATTTTGTATATTTTCCTTCATTTTTGGCAGTTAATAATTTTTTAAAAAAGTTCAGGCTATCATTGGTCATCCATACTTCTCTAATTTTATATGGATTTGACAGTGTTTTTTTACTGTGATGACATACAGATGTATTACATTTGACTCACAATCTAGCTAATAAACACAAGTCTAGATTGTTGCATAAACCCACCCCCATAATTAAGATTCAGTGTGTTTAATGGATTAAATAATAACATCAGCATGTCTCAGCTTATCCAGGAATGCTTTCTGTTTAACTCTTAATACATAGATGCTCCCCAAACATCATAGATTTTCTCTCACCAATTCTGATCACAAAAAAGACTTTGCTGTTGACAGAAAAACAGAAGAAAAGTACACTGTATCACAGTAAATAATGGTCATTCAACCTACTGCAGTTTGTAGATCAACAGTTCAGGCAGAAAATAAAGGGCTGTTGCTGAATTCAGTTTGAATACTGTGTTGGTCTTGAAGTATTTTTCCCCAAGAGTAAAAGGCAAGTACAGTATGGTGGCGCAAGAGCCCTACTGTAGTTTACAGAAATCTCTCCAATTCTCTCCTCTGCACCATTTTTCCTTCTAAATCTTGCATGTTTCTCCAGCGACCTCCCTGCTTTCTTCAGTTCCACTAATCTTTCTATTGATTTTTTCTTGGTGGCTAATCCTCTGATTCCACCAACACATCAACAGGATTTTGTACTAACAGTTGACCAACACTGAAAAATATTGAAATATTGAAAAACAAATAAAACTCTGAGTAGTCTTCATTCAGCTCATCAGTTTGCTTTGCTTTGCTCTTTGTGAGGTCATGCCTCAAAGTGATGCTAGAGATAGATGAACTCACAAAGGAGAAGTAAATAAAAGCTTTGGGTGGGCTAGTGAAACTTGCTCACTGACGAGTTTTACTCTTTGTGCGCGTTGACTAGTGATAGCTTAGATCAGATTTTGGCTTTTCTAACATTTCAGTGTTTCTTTGCTTGCTTATTTGCTTATTCATCTTGTTTAATATATTTGTTTACTTTGATTATTTAACACACAATATTTATTTATTTACTTATTATCTTTATTTATACTTTATTATATTTATTATAATGCTTATTTATTTCATTCCTTTATTATTATACTTATTATATTTATTCTATTTTGTTTAGGATTAATGTAGTTTGACTTAGGGCATTAGGGATGGAAACATTCCTCTATTAAGCAACAACCCACATGACATCATCTGCATTTCACCCCTAGCCAGTTGCAGGGGCAGCTGAAGCTGCCTTTAGTTGCACTGCTGTTAAAGTGATGTTTTAATGGCATTCTTCTTCCAAGATAAACCTTGCTGTACAAACATTGACACTGCCTCCAAGATAGGCAGGATCTGGTCTGAAGCTATGATCCTCCCATCTCTAGTTTAGTGTAAGGTGATTCTGGGCCTCTTGACTACTAGTCGAATGTATTTTATTCTACTGTTTGTAGATTGTCAAGACTTCCTCTGGAGTCAGCAGTATAAAAATTCTATTAAATTAGTCAGCCTCAACCCACTTCTATCCATCTTTCCTCCAATACAGTTATCCGAAGACATTGCTACATCTACTGTTCTGGTTCCACTGTTGTATATAGTAGAAAGGATCTTTTTCCTCAAGCAGAAGTTTCCTCACATAATAGAGGAATGTTTCCATTCCTAATGCTCTAAGTTAAACTACACTAATCCTAAACAAAATATATTAAATATAATAAATAAATAATAAATAAATAAATAAATACATGTCCCTGTAACCATAGTATGAAGACCCTCACTCACTTAACCATTGTTAAGCAATAACCTGCATGACATCACCGGAATTTCACCCCAGCCAGCTGCAGGGACGGCTGAAACTGCCTTTAGTTGCTCTGCTGTTAAAGTGAAATTTTAATGGCACTCTTCTTCCAAGATAAACCTTGCTGTACAAACAATTGACACTACCTCCAAGATAATGTTGATGACACTATCTTGTCTGAAGCCAAGATCTTCCCATCTCTAGTTTAGTGTAAGGTTATTCTGGGCCTCATGACTACTAGTTGAATGGATTTTATTCAACTGTTAAATTGACAAATAACATACGGTTCAATCTCAGCTTCTTTATTTAGAGCCTAGCTTCAATCTATTGAAATATGTATGTCTACAATTGAATATCTTGTATGTTTTTGTTTCTTCTCTTACTTTTTTTCTCCCTTTTATAATTGTGTTATTTTCTGGTAGGGTTGTTTTAATTCAATTATTTTTAAAAGCTGTTCAGGCTATCATCGGTCATCCAGATTTTCCTAATTTTGGTATTGGTTGAGTGATGGATGTCTGCAATAAATTATGGCATCAATTTATTGTCTGTAAATATACATCTTATATGTTGTTCCTTCTCTTTTACCTTTTTTAATTTTTTAATTTTGTATATTTTCCTTCATTTTTGGCATTCAGTTAATAACTTTTTTAAAAAGTTCAGGCTATCATTGGTCATCCATACTTCTCTAATTTTATATGGATTTGACAGTGTTTTTACTGTGATGACGTACAGATGTATTACATTTGACTCACAATCTAGCTAATAAACACAAGTCTAGATTGTTGCATAAACCCACCCCCTGTAATTAAGATTCAGTGTGTTGAATGGATTAAATAATGACATCATCATGACTCAGCTTTATCCTAGGAATGCTTTCTGTTTAACTCTTAATACATAGATGCTCCCTAAACGTCATAGATTTTCTCTCACTGATTCTGATCACAAAAAAAGGCTTTGCTGTTGACAGAAAAACAGAAGAAAAGTACACTGTATCACAGTAAATAATGGTCATTCAACCTACTGCAGTTTGTAGATCAACAGTTCAGGCAGAAAATAAAGGGCTGTTGCTGAATTCAGTTTGAATACTGTGTTGGTCTTGAAGTATTTTTCCCCAAGAGTAAAAGGCAAGTACAGTATGGTGGCGCAAGAGCCCTACTGTAGTTTACAGAAATCTCTCCAATTCTCTCCTCTGCACCGTTTCCCCTTCTAAATTGTGCGTGTTTCTCCAGCGACCTCCCTGCTTTCTTCAGTTCCACTAATCTTTCTATGGATTTTTTCTTGGTGGCTAATCCTCTGATTCCACCAAACACATCAACAGGATTTTGTACTGACATTTGACCAACACTGAAAAATATTGAAATATTGAAAAACAAATAAAACTCTGAGTAGCCTTCATTCAGCCCATCAGTTTGCTTTGCTTTTCTCTTTGTGAGGTCATGCCTCAAAGGTGCTAGAGATAGATGAACTCACAAAGGAGAAGTAAATAAAAGCCTTGGGTGGGCTAGTGAAACTTGCTCACTGACAAGTTTTACTCTGTGTGCACGTTGACTAGTGATAGCTTAGATCAGATTTTGGCTTTTCTAACATTTCAGTGTTTCTTTGCTTGCTTATTTGCTTATTCATCTTGTTTAATATATTTGTTTACTTAGATTATTTAACACACAATATTTATTTATTTATTATATTTATTATTATACTAATTTATTATATTTATTAATTAATTATTATATTTATTAATTAATTATTATATTTATTAATTAATTATTATATTTTATATATTTTGTTTAAGATTATTGTAGTTTAACTTAGGGCATTAGGGATGGAAACATTCCTCTATTACACGGGGAAAGTGCTCTTTGTGGTAAGAGATCCTTTTATTTCATTTTTTCTTGCCAACATGCTGCCACAAAAATTAATGAAAGGATGGATATAGTCACTAGGGGTCTCATTCTTTCCCCCTCCCCATTTCCACTAACTAGGGTAATGTATCTTACCCTTGACCACTTGAAGATGTATTAATTTCAACTCCAGAATTATTGCCGGCATGAATTCTGGGAGTTGAAGTCTACACTTCTTCAGGCAGCCAAAGTTGAGAAACACTGAGCTAGTGACACTAAATTTGGCCCTAATTAGGAGACAAAGAAAGATTTATAAGATTTATAAGAAAAAGAAAGATTATGAGACAATGCTTGGTTTTCTGCCCTAGAAATGTTGCACAATCTTATTGGGCAGAACAGAGGTTGCCTTTATGCATCTATATTATTGACCATGTTAGACCAAGCCAAGTCCAAAACCATGAGAAAATTCCTGGAAGCCTAGCATTCTGACAAACTGGCCACCAAGAGACATGTAAACATAAACAACATCTACACACTGTGCAAAAGTGACAATCAACAAGTATTTGCAACGAGTATGACTGTATCCACACTATGATTTATAATACAAAGTAAATTCTCCTTCTCCAGTTGGTTTATCCTCAGCTGTTCAAAATGTCTTCTTTTTGCAGGTGTGTTTGGAAAAATATAAAAAATACCAAAGAGACCAAAGAGACCAAAGTAAGTAGCCAACTATTTTGTTTATGTGAGAATTGTAGCAGGAGTGGGGATACAAAGGCAATCCTCCCCCTGCATCACACCTGACCCTTCCTATTTAATGGCCAATCTTATATTTAAATAACACAAATGTTTTTCCACAAAAATACAGAAAACAAACGGATAGAAGAATTTACATTGCTTCAAGAAAGACAGCTGGCAGAAAAAGACCTCACAATAAGAGCTGTAAGCCATTCATTTCCCATACAATGCTGCTTTAAGCTCCTCTTTTTGTCCACACATTTATATCATATGATTGACGTTTGCTTCTTGTGATTTCTGCATCTTAGTTGCAAGAGGAAAACCACCTTTTAGGCAACAAAATGGTTCAACTAATGAAGGAGAACAAAGAGCTTCAAAAGAAAATTCCAGAAAATCCAGAAAGTTAGTAATTTTAACTTAACATTTAATTGTTTTCATTGGATAAAGAAAAGTGATTTATTTCATCTTAAGTTTGACCGTAGACATTCTAGTTCTTTTGTTATTTTTTTGCCAGGAGATGCAAACAGAGATGAGGAGATGGACTGCCAGGTACTAAAGAACAACTACGAAAAATTCCAGAAAGCCATCAAGAGAATGAAGACTGTAAGTATCATACATTATAGTAAGAAATTAGAACAACCTCTTTAAGCAAAATTTTATCATGCATTAAAAATTAATTTTCATTTTTTTTTATCAGGAGATTGCAAAAGAAATTGAGAACAACAAAGAACTAGCAAGGGCTCGAGAGCAAGCAATCGATGATGTCTGCTCTGAACTGGTATTCCTATCTCACCTGGATATACCAAGGCGGTAAGATTTATCCTTCCATTTTTTTGGAGGGAAATAGACGTGTTTCAATTGATGATGCACTACTTCGTTCTAAAATATTTGTTTAACATTTTTCAGACTCTGTCAGAGAAGACTCTAGAGAAACACGTAATTGCATATAAAAGGTAAATACAGTCTGTTTGAGAATGTCAATTGGTATAGGGATTGATATCTGGCTAGATTCCACTAAACTGTACATATAGTCAACTGTTTCATGAATTGGAACATTAGTACTGTAAATAAAAACTGAATGTCTACTGAACACATGATGTCATCTTTCACATTGAATAAAACTGCTGTTCGATATATAATTTAATATGTTAGTTGATTTGTTTCATTTAAATACTTATATTTTTTCAAAATAGGAAAATCTGGTTTCTCTTCAAGTGCAGTCCTCAAATACAGGATTGTATTAACATGACTCTATTCTAACCTATTTCTTTTTAATCTATTTCAGTGAATTCAAAGACACCTACAGTAATTGCTGGAACTCCCTCCGTGTCAGCATTCCAACTAACCAACTGCAGACCAATAAACTCTGAGATAAGCATTTCCTCAAAGTTCCAGTTTATTAGAGTTATCATATTGGCACATTTGGGAAAACCCGAATCTGAGAGTTCCTGGTTTTCCCTTCCCAAAAGAAAATCAAAGATCCATCTCCTGCATCCATCAGTCTGTCCCATGACCCAATCAAATTGTGTCCCAACTGGAGACATTCCTCCAGACACTCCTCTCCAAGTGCAGGTTAACATGTCCTTGACTCTCTGAGAAAGAATGTTGTGTTTAATCTTCTACCTCATTATGAACCCCCCCCCTCCCAAATTCCCAGGCACTAAATGTGGCAACTGAAAAGCTTCCAAGTAAAAAATGGCTTCCAAGGCTTGACAGGCTTTCCCCCCTCAGGAGAAAATCACATCCTGGAATGAGAAAAAATCAGGAGGTTAATTTTCTCAGCAAACAACCAATTCAACCACTCCCCCCCTTATCTTGTCTGGAAATTTATCATGAAATTGCTTCATTAATATACCTGCTTTTACACCCCAACTTTTTACCCAAATAGCTTCAGACAAAGGATACCCCTTCCAATGCAATAAGTACTGCAACCTGCCTTTGTACAATCTAGAATCTAGAATTTTTTCACCTCATAATGGGTTTCCCTTTGTATTAACACTGGCATGGGGGAAGCAGCTGTCTGAGGTCTTAACCTTGAACTGACAGCTGGTTTTAACAAACTACTGTGGAAGACTGGGTGTCCCTAGTATTCAAGGGAGGCTGAGTTGGACAGTTACTGGATTAATCACTTTCACTATGGGGAAAAGTCCTAAAAACTGTGGTCCTAACTTCTTACTAGGCAGCTTTCACTTAAGGTATTTCGTAGACAAGTAAACTTGGTCTCCCATTTGGAAGGGGGACTGGAGAGTCCTATGTTTAAGCCTGCTTTTTATACACTTCCACTGCTTCAGTCAGGGCATTTTTTTGTGCTTTCTCAATCCTTTAATGACTCCATCCATTCTGTTAAGGACATTGAGGAGGGTGGTTCTATGGGCAATTCTGGCATGGGAACAAATTTCATGCCACTTACAAAGGAGTTAATCCTGTGCCACTGTGCACCACATTGCTATAAGCTACTTCTGCAAACAGTAGTAAGTCCTCCCATTTCTCTTGCTGGTAATCCACATAACATCTGAGATATTGTTCCACCATTGCATTCAAATGTTCCACGGCTCCATTGGTATTCAGATGAACAGCTAAGCTAAGTCCTTGGGATGATCAAATAGATCTCAGGAATTCCTCTAGAACTTTGTGGTAAATTGGACTCCTCTGTCTGAAATTATTTCCCACAACACCCCAAGACGCCTGGCAATTCGGGATGGCTTAGGGGAATAGTGGTTGGAAAGAATTTCCTGCAATTCTTCCCATGGAACAGTCTTAATTGAACATGGAGCCAATAATGCCGTAGCAGTGTCAAACACTGTGGCTCCGCAAAAACTTTAAAAGTAGGACTTTTTCCTATGGTCGGAAATGTCAGTGAGGTCTATGGCATCTAGGAAACAGCCAAATCGGTTTCTGTCGGATTCCCATGTTTCTGCTGTCGGTGTGAAAGGCGGGAATGCAGGGTTCGAAGTCATCTCGACTCAGCGGTGCCGGATCTTCCAAGGAAAGTTGAAATTCACGCTCATGAATAGTGACAGTAAGCTCTTAAAGTGACATACAGTTCGGTAGTGACTTCGGCTCTTTTTGTAGTGACTTCACTCAGCGATTCTTTGCCCGGTTGCCTCTTATATGTATCCCGCCCTCGTCGCCAGTGTTGTAGAGTGGCGGAATAACCTGAGGTGAACACGGAGTGAACTTCAGCTTTTACTTTATTGTAACAATAAAGGGTTGCTGCGGCTGCAGCGCTAACAAGGCAGCCAGCTGGCGGACAACAGGTGATGCCCTTTGACAGCTTCCTTTTATAGCCGGTTGTCAAATGGCATCAGCCAATAGGAACGGCCCATGTTCCCACTGGAAACATGGACTGGAGTGAAGACTTCAGCTCAGTCTTTTCCGAACGCCACAAATAAAATATAATATTGGACAAGAGAAAAATCTACTATAAAAAAGGCTAACATGGGGGTGGGGGAGAGAAATTTGTAGCTTTCCCACAATAACCCAGTTTTTGAAAGTTTACATATGAAGTACTGCTTATATTTTTTAGCTAGGTATTTATTCTACTATTTGGAAGTGCCTTAAACATGTCACAATCATACTGAATTAAGAAGTCAGATATTAACAATAAAAGAGATTATCTGCCTTATGAGCACCTTTACAGAATAGCAGAATTGGAAGGGACCTTGGATGTTGCACAATGGCATGCAGTGACAATTTTTGTATGTACTGTATAAAATAAACAGAACCAGTTTCATTTAGTGGTTAAGGAATCAGGCTAGGAAGCTGGAGATCCTATACCATTTCAGGCAAATGCTAGTCCAATCACTTCTTAAAAGCATTCAGTGATGGAGCATCCACAACTTCTGGAGGCAAGTAGTTCTTAATGTCTTACCTCTCAGCTGAAAATAACCTCCAAGGCCATTCACTGATGTTAATATGCTCGTAGCATTTTCATGCCTATCCAATGTTAGTAATAGTTTCATAATACTTTTCTCATGTATTTTTTAATATTGAAGTATGCACAGTCATATAACCCTAAATAAATACCTTTCTTAGCAACTTTCATACTAAGCAATTTGATGAGCTGCTGAAAGAACCAAAACAAAATGCTTGCTAAACTTGGGGAAATAATTTCAAATACAAAAGAACAATATTTTCTTTATGTTAATTGTGATGCTTTGCATCAGAAGGCTCAGAAGAGATTTCAAAGCAACTATGGATATGAATGTAGCACTTATCTGTACTTATTTAATTTAAGCAAATTTTTTCTCAGATTTGTGTGGCAGAGGTTAAATATGGAAAGGCATACATGCTTTAAGGAGCTGCAAATAGATACTATTGTCATACCCACATATTTCCAAAAAACTTTACACTTTTCATTTCAAAGGACTTTACAGGCTTATTTATTGTTATAGCCAAGTTGTCAATAACACTAAAACTAGATATGAAATAAATTATGGTGATACTTTGGATGATGGCGAAGCTCCAGGTTTTTCTTGAACATCTTTGTTTCAGGAGACAACTAAATATGGTTCTTACAAGTAAAAGATAAAAGGGATAATGCTGAAAAGGATATACCCCTGGCTCAGTAATAATATTCAATCAACTGGGTAAATTGATATATTAGAAGCTGAAAGTACAATAAAGTCATTCATATCCTACATCTCTATCCTTTATAATGAAGGTAAATTGAAGAATATGATAACTACCTATAAGAATTTTACTGAGACATAATTCTCTTTTAAAGAAAACTAGAAAGCAATTATGTTATTGCAAAAGGGAAAGGGAAAAATTGAAACAAAATGCAGAAAACAATTCAGCACTGCATAGCACTTGTTTCTGAATTGGTGTTCATAGAATTTTGCTATGAAGAATAATGAGCTGTTAAGAAAAGTAGTTCAGTTTGTTTATACAATTCATTTTTTTGCACATGTCATTTGTAAGCTACTATTTTCATCTTTTTTTAGTTTTCCAATTACTCCTACATTGCTGGCTACTGTGCAAATGTAACAGTGAATCTTGCAGTATGATTACGTGCTCTGGATTGTATTTTCTAGTAAGCCTCATTTGACAGGCTGAGTGACAGTATAGAGTAGGACTACTCTGCTGGGTTTTTTTTTGTTTCTTACGATTAAAGCTGACAGATTCAATAGACTGTCAAGTGGCTTTTAGCAATGCTTAAAATTTCCAGTGGATCGCTGATAATTTGCACAGATGTCTGGGAGATCTATAGGCAGAGAGGTATCATCAATAAAACACAACATTATTTGGTTAGCTAGGGCAAGTATTCGCTTTTCCCAGACAGTGATGAATAGCTAGGGTTCCCCAGAAGATTCAGCATATGTAAGATTTAAGGTTTGGGCATTGATTTGGACATCATAACCAAAGCTCCCATTTGTACATATATTTGGATCTATAATCATGTCTATGGTTTTCTCTGGCTTTCTCATATTTTCTAACCTATCCACACCAGATTGATGGTTATTTCATATTTTTCTGTTCTGTAACATTTCTCTTAGATAAATTGGATTGTACATAAGTAGAAAGAACAGATAATGGAACAAATATTGAGGATGGAGTGGAAATAAGAGAAATCAATAATGTATCATAATCTATATGAAGTATTAATTTTATGATTGAAAGATTGCTTTTCAATTATTATACATCTGTCTTTAAAAGATAAAATATGACATATATATTTCAATTGGAAAATTAAAATTCTGTCTTGCTAGCTGTGTCTGTAATCAAATATAATATAAAATGTATACTTAATTCTATTTTATTTTTACTGGAATGAATTTTCTTATGGATTAAATTCATACGTACATTTAAAAAAACAAAATTCTTTTTGCAAATAGATTTAAAGATTTAGTAAGATTGTCATAACAATGAAAGAAAAGAATATGTGTTTAACATAATTTTTATTTTTGTACATATGTCTAACTCCTCTAGCAAAAAGTATGAAAGCAGAAAGAAGACTGTTATCTAAGATAATATGCTCAGGCACAGATGCTGACTTAATATTTCAAATTTTAACTTTAAATCTGGAAAATAAAAAAAAATGATAAAGTCATTGATTCACATTTCTATACTTCAGAATATTCCCACAGATAGCAATGCTATTGAATTTTCCAATACTTCTTCATATGAATATCAAGATTTAATTAGGAGATGTTCATCAGAACAAGAAATATGCAAAATAAGGCATTTCATCTTTTTTTCTATTTAATATGTGAAAATCTCAAGTGCACCAAGGAATATGCCAATTACAATTCTTTGAAAATATTGACTGAAGTTCATGGCAATGATTAAAAATTCATACAAGATTTTAGCAGTCCAGTGGGAAATACAACTTTTTAAAAGTATATTCAGATGAATGAAAAGAAAATGACAGTAAGACTGTGAACAAGTGTGTGTGTATGTATATGTATATGTGTGTGTGTGTGTGTGTGTATGTATGTATGTATGTATATATGCATATGGATATGTATGTGTATATGTATGTATGTGTGTGTGTGTGTGTGTGTGTGTTATTTTGAACTGGAAAATTTTCTTTCTTGTGAAAGCGTTAACCAATTTTACAGATGTTTACATTGATATGATTTAGTTCACTAAACATTATAGATGTTTAGATTGTCCTGATTAAGTTCACAAAAATGTAGCATATTTTACTGATTTAAAAGATGTTCTAAACAGATTTAATGAAACAGGTTGCTACATGCAATTAGTGAATTTTATGCACACAGAATGCATATACACTCTGATTCAAAATGAAATGGAAATTATAATGTTTTGCTATTTCAGAATGCATAGTGTTGAAGGTTCTGACTGTCCTGAACATGATAGTTAGTTGCTACTTCATGATTGAGCTAGTTGTTGTCCTTGTTCAACATTTTCTTAGCCTAACCAGTTCAACATCAGGAACCAGTGTTGTGTCTTTTGCTATTGGTTCAGACAAGCTTGGCAAAGTAAACAAACATATACAGAATTGTTGTGGCTATAAAAGAGCCAGTCCATAGGATTTTTAAATATATATTTATTTTCTATAATTTATATGCTTATTGTTCTTAGATTAGAAGACAATTGATAGAAGGAGGTTTTTGAAGGTAACAATGTTATATCTTCCTTTTAATGCCATTAAGGAGAAGGCATCTACTGTGCAAAGCAAATTTGATGTATCAGAATAGAAATTTGGAATGAAGATTATAGTTTCTCATAATGTAGATTATAAATAAACACTAATATATTTCTATGAAGGACATGCTCAATCTATACTTTATTAATTTTCCATGGACATGAATAATTAGAATGATGCTTTATGGAATACCATCACTTTGATTTCTGAATATTTAATTTCTAGCATTTCAGTCTGGCAGAATAATGCCAGTGCTCATTAGATTTCATTTCAACTCCAATTGTGAAAAACAAATGACAGTGTCATCAGTGAATAACAGTTTGAAGTTTATAGTTTAATGTAGGAGAAGACTACTGATGATGCTGTGGGCAGCAAAGAAAACAAACTGATCATTGATGAAATGGCTGTGGCTGAACTGGTAGTAAAAAAAGAAAGCTCCAATGATCAGCTGAGAGAAAAAAGAAGAGAAAAGTGCAGGATTGGCCCTCCTACTTGCCCCTGCACTTTTCTCTTCTTTATCCTCTCAGCTGATTGGCATGGCAGAGCCTCAACTGGTGTTTGGAAAGCTGCGGGTGCGCACACGTGAAGTGTGCAGTCACCGAAATGGTAGGGAAATTGTTAGAATCCCACCACTGAAACTGATGTATCATTGAACAAATCGACTCAGATTTCTCACTTGAGACACAAATGATCAGGCTTATATTCTACTTAGGATAGGAAAAGTTCAGCTTGAAGACCTAGTCTCTGGAAAAGGGTCTAATGCTGCAAAAATGAAAGTAAAAAGAAGAAATTGATCAGCAGCAAGGTGGATGGATTCAGTTAAAGTGGGGATGATTGCACCATTGTAAGACATAAAGGATTAGGTTAGGGATAGATCATGTTGGAGAAGATCTATATCAGTGTGGCTAAACCTTTTGGGCTCCTGTGCTCACGTGCCAGCACCCAGAAGGCAATGCATGTGCCCCCCTGCCCCCTGCACATGTGCACACAACCCCTCCCCCACACTGCCTCCTTACCTGCACTGCGCATTCGCATGCCTCCCAGTTAATTTTTGCCCCATTTGAGAACTCTTTCGGCCTTCCAGAGGCTTGAGTAAAGCCTCTGCAGCCTTTGTAGGCCGAAAAATGGGCCTGTTTCATCATTTCTGGAGGTGCACAGTGAGGTAAGTTTAGCTCATGTACCTGCACAAATGGCTCTGTGTGCCACCTCTGGCATGCGTGTCATAGGTTCGCCATCACGGATCTATGTGATCACTTGTTGGCACATAATTGATTAAAAAGAAAAAAGTAGGTGATATTCAGGTTTAATAATGACCATTATAAGGATATTTTATACTGCATAAAAATTAAATAGGAAAAAAAAGGAAGCTGCTTAGCTCCTTTGGTTCTCCATTATTCATATTCCAAACAGTTTCCAATCTTTGTCATTATTTCTTCTAGAGAAAACAGCTTGGAATTTATAGTGCAACATAGATATTCATAGAGGTTCCATGATAACAATTTGGTATGAAACCTTGTAACCAAACATCAGACCATGGAAACAAAAAACAAAGTCGTTAGCTGAAAGTCCACTAGCCTTTGAGGCTAAACTATGAGTAAGAACCTTTGCATTAAATTGCAAAATTTCAGATCACATTCTGTAATCTAATCTATAAATTTTAAATTATCTTCCCTGGGAAACTATTTTTCCAGCATTCTTTAATCTAGTCTTTAGGCTACTGCATTAAAAAAACTGATTAAAATCTCTATAGATAAAATTTTCTTGTTTTCATTATTACTATTTTACCCTTTTCATAGTATTTCCCACTTCTTTTGTTTTCATTGTTTTGTCCATCTGTTTCCAATTTTCTCATGTCTACTTCTGATCATAAATATTTAGGGGAGGATCATATTATGTTTTCCAAATGCAAATCAGTATTCTTTAGCTGAATATGTAACTTAGTAATTATCATTAGCTAAGGTCCAATCAATGGTTGATAAATGTCAAAGCTGCAAAAAGATATCGGACTTTTTTCTTAAATTACAGACTCTGCTGCAAACTACTTATGTGAAAGCATGCTATTAATTCTGAGTTGTCCAATGAATCTGTCACTTGTTTCAGAACAAATGGAAGAAAACATTTCCTAAAAACTCAAGGAATAAATATCTGCAACATATATTTACTAATGTTAGCTTAAATAGATCTTTTTTTCCCTATTACCATTATAGCAAAAATGGATAATGAAATGCACTTTTTCTGATTGCAAGACACATGGAATGAACAATATGTGTACACTGCCAGCATTGTGTTTTTACTGGTATATTTATAAAAATATTTGATAGTGTTTACACAGAAATACAATACAGCTTTCTATGGAAGGATTACTGAGTCTACTGTTGCATGGTTAGTTGTAGTGCATTATCTCAATTAGCATTTATCAAATCTATTCAAAAATTGAACTTATTATGAATTGTGTAGGGGTGGGGGCAGGCTTGTGGTCTTTTGGTTAAGTTGTTCTTTTCATTTCATGTTTCATGCTAAAAAAAGGCTGAGTATCACATAGACATCAAGAAGCTTTGTGACTGATTAAAACACCTTGATCCAAGGACATCTGTTGTACAGCTAAAAATCCCTGAAAGGGATTGCTGGAATTGTTTTGAAGATACTATGTGAATCAAGGATTAGATAGAGGAGGAATTTGCAATTGTAGAAGCAAGGGAAAGCATTCTGATTGGTGAAAATATTTTTGGGGAGGATGTTGTCAAAGATGGCCTCAGAACAGAAATTCCTAAGAGTACATGAGCCAGGAATGGAAAAGGCTGAAATTAATTCTAAAAAGCTCTATTTGGAATTGCCTTGTGCTAAATGCTTAGTTTGTTAAGCCAAGGCCACTTTATCCAAAATTTACACAAATTATATATCTAAAAGAACTAAGAAGCAAAATACAGTAATTTAGAAAAGACAGATGCATGTATGTACCTGGAAAATTCCTGCCATTTTTCTAACTATCCATGACCTTCCAAATGACCAGAGAAAATTAAATACCAGTAGACAAATAGCACATATAGTGGAAGTATTGATGGTTTAAACATGAATATGAGCTACATGTATTTTTGAAAGTATGCATCTGGAGAATTTATGCGTAAAATATATTAGGTATCTGTACCTATATGCGTATTGGAATTTGTACATATATCTGTATGCATAAGTTGTGAAGCAACCTTTACATTCTACTACACATAAGTTGTAAGTGACAAAAATGGGTTTTTTAATATTTTCATTAAAGGTGGAAAAAACACCCTGACAATTCAGTGAGAGAAAATGGTTATGTATTGTAGCTATTATAAACTTGGTGTTATCATAAACAATCTGTCAAGTTTGGTATGAATTAACAACAATGAACAACAATCACAATAAGGTTGAGTAATGGTTTTAATGTTATTAAATTTTCAATAGATGGCAGTACTGGTGCACAAGAAGTTCTGATGTGGTCTTGAGCATCAGATATTTCACTTTCATTAGTGGAAAGCTACTCTAAGAAAAGATTATAATGTTGTTATGAAGTGGAAGCCAACAATGAGTACTCACACGTACGTTTCAAGTGTCATGCCCTGACTGAATTTTGGACTGCTACAAGAGTTCTTCACCTGAAAATGACTGCCAATGCAGGTTATTTATAGATGACAATGTTGTCAAAAATACTATGCATCTCTGGACCACAAAAATGAAAAAAAGAAAAGAAAATTGTAAAGATGTTGAAATTGTTCAGAGTTTTGCAGAGTAAATTCAGTGCCAGAAAAGTAAACACAGGTGGCTGAGGCTTCATTTCACATCTTTATAAACATATTAAGCAAATTTCACAATACCAGTTGTAGATTCCTCCAACATGGAGCAAACTCAATCAAAAGCAAACATGTTACAGGTTCAGAGCAGAGCTCCAGTCTTCAGCAAGCAAGTCACAGAGCAGAGGAGAAAAGTAGTTTCATCTTCAATAGACAGACTCAGAACTTAACAGCAACTTCAGAGTTGCAGAGCTTACTTTTTAGAGCCATGCCTAGGCTACTTCTAGTTTCAGTTTCCAATTCAGCTCTCATTGGCTGACCTTGCTACTAAGCTCTATTCCAATTTATGAATGTATTCTGACAGAAATGGAAAGAGCTTATTTGTGTGACATGGACTGCCTGTGTGACAACCGAAAGTTTTACATGAACTGATTAAGAATAATTAATGGATCACTGAAAGGGGAATTGTTATCAACCTTGGCATTCTACAGGAACATGTTATTGATTATTGATGTTCCTTCAGATTGGAAATTTGATTCCAAATAAGATCAAGGCATACTGATTGAAGAGATAAAGGTTTTGAGAGTTGATATTTGCAAGTAATTGTCACCACACTATGAAAATGACAGTGAGAATTTTTTTTCACAGCATTGTGATAGCTGACAAAACATGAACTCATCATAATTACATATTAGCCCATGAAACATTGTTACATCCTATGGATAAGAGGACCCCAGCCCAGATCTATGCTTTGACAAAAAACAAAACAAAACAAAGCATGCCTACAGGTTTTTGAGAAACAAATTGTGTTAATTACATGTATTTCCTTGAACCTGTTGTCATTATTTATTTAGACTTACTTTTGAAATAAACCAAGTCCTAGCATTTGAATCAATGACTCTTCAACATAACAACACTAGGTCTCAGACTTCATAAGCCACTCGAGGCAGTTGCATAGTTGTATATCACCATCTTACTTTATCTAACATACGGTCTAGAGTTGGCACCACCAATTTTCACTATTTTCCAAAATGTAAGTAATATCTTTATAAGGATTATTCAGTTCACATTAAGAGGCAGAAAGAATTGTCAGGACCTAATTTCAGTGCCAAAGTTTGAAGTTCTTTCATGATGGTTTTAGGAAGCTTATCCATCATTTTCAAAAGTGTGAACAAATTATGGCAATTATAAGATGAAATAAATAATGTAACAACTAAGTTCATTTCAAGCATTATTTTCCTGTTTATTAAATGTACTTAAAACTTTCTACTTAGGTTAGAGATGTGGAGGTGGAAGTATTAATTTTCATTAAACTTTCATAATTAGAAATACCGTCTAAGAACCATAAATAATGAACAATACATAGTATGTATTTGTTTTTCTTCTAGTCAAACATTTCCATAGCTGAAAAGTCAGTAAGATATTCATACAAAAACATGTTTTTGTATGCAGTTTGGCTTTGCTAGATAGCACTATATACTTTGTCAGCTTTCACAAAGTGACTTACTCCTCCTCTTCCTCCTCCCCTCCTCCTCCTCACTTCTCCTTCTCCAACTTCCTTTCACTCTCCCCCTTCTCTTCCTCTTTTACTGTTTCAGGTGTTGAGGGACATACAAAGGTCTGGTTGTTGCTCTTCTGCCAACCTCAGTCATTATTAATTGATGTTGTTGTAGTGTATCTTTGATATTTTCTCTACATCTTCCTCTGGGTCTGCCTCATGTTCTTTAACCTTCTCCTTTATTTGCATATGCCTTGTAAGGTATGAAATGCCAAGATATCTTCTCCAAGAAAGAAATCTATTTTATCTGCTATTTTTTATGTAGTTCAGGATTGGATCTATTTCAATTATTTCTCTTATGGTCTCATTTCTGATTGTAATCTACTTTTTTTTTTTTTTTTTTTGAAAAAAATGACTTGCCAGCATTATTTTCCTCATATAGATTTTTTCATTATTTTCCAATTTATTTAAATAACAAAAAATATCTTTGCCACAGTTAACAATTTGCTACATCATATTAATATCTTGGAAAGAAAAAATGATTGGAAACTTCATCATTCTATTCTTCATATGAACATTTTTCTTTATGGAACTGTTAAATAATGTAAATGATATCACAGCATTAAATTGGATTTTAGATGTGCTAATTTCCTTTAGGCAAACTCAAAACAATGATTATTGCATCATGCATTTTATATAGCCAGATGTCAGATTCTAAGTCAAAATAAAAAATGCAAATCTAAAGTATTTAAAATACAATGTACTTAATTTCTGAAAGTCTAAATAAGTTTATTCAAGCTGTAA
This sequence comes from Notechis scutatus, assembly GCF_049901735.1. Classification (NCBI taxonomy): domain Eukaryota; kingdom Metazoa; phylum Chordata; class Lepidosauria; order Squamata; family Elapidae; genus Notechis; species Notechis scutatus. The sequence continues at coordinate 33,086,420 of NC_142012.1, forward strand.
AGGCAGACAGTTTCTTGTCTTCTCTTTTCTTTTTAATTCTCAGAAATTGGTGTGCTGCAGCTATCTCCATGTGAATTCAAACAAAATGAAATTAAAGTCAGCAATGAAACATTTATGAAGAGAGCAAATTAAAAATCCTCTAGTAATAACTCTGGAGTGATTACTCCTATTTTAGTCATGTTCATTGTCAAAAAGGCATACTTGTTCACCCAAGTAGGCTTTTAAAAATGCAAAACACAACAAACTTTTCTTTATCTTCTGAGATTAAAAGAAAATTAATTTATGCTGACTAGCCAGTTATAATAATAGGTATAGTTTGTGTTGATAAATAATTTAAAGAATACTTAAAATCTGTTTATTTTGGTTTTTGCTTTTAAAGGTAGGAGTAGCTGATTCTATTTTGGCTTGCACATTTACTTCAACACATCTTTTGATAAATTTTACTTAAGGGAGTCATAACTCCATTATCTCTGGTTATGATTCTAATTCTCTGAGTTGTAGCGCAGTACTTTGAAATATAATTTTCTTTGTAAGATTTTTATGTATTATTGTTATTTTTTCCTTATTGAATGCAGTTAAGCTAATTATTTCATTAACTCATATGCCAGGGAATATAGGCAAAAGTAACCAACTGACAATACTTTCCACACTTCCGTGCTATCCAGAATTCATTAGCAGTGACCCTAAGTTAGGTCCCTGTTAAACTTCTGAATTTATTAGAATAAAAATATTACACACATTCCGAATGAACATATGTTCTTATTAAGTTAATACAGAGTAATTATACAGAGAGCAAGAGAGGGAGGGAGGAAAGGAGGGAGAGAGGAAAGGAGGGAGGAAGGGAGAGGGAGAAAGGAGAGATTTAAGGCTTTTTCATTTATATACTGAAATCTATCACATTGCTTCAGTGCTGGATAGAAAATAAATATTTTTCAACTTCCCAGTCTAGGGTTGAGATAAAAGGACTGAGCCAAAGCCATCTCCCTCAATTTTGCACTTCAAATCTTGGCCCACCCCATAGCTAGCCCAGTGTACACAATCTCTTTCTGTCTCTCTCTCCACTATATCAGTCTATTTGTCTGTTGTTTACTCACCCACCCATCTCACACACATACACAAACACACTGTTTTTTTAGGCATTATTTTATAAAGGGGAAGGAAGGACACTGTAGATTTTAAAGTAAGGAAAAAGTAGAACTATTACAGTTTCTGAGCATGCACTTATGACAGAAGAACTTCAAAATGAATTTTATAGCAAATAGAAGGGCTTTCTTTTTGAAACTGGTTCTGCTTGTCTTGCACAAATAACAGTTTTTTTCAGAAACAATTTCAGGTCTTTTGTCAAAAGTAAAAGCATTAATAATTTCCTTTTAAGTATGACTCAATGGAAAAAAATTTTTGCTACCATATAGTAGTAATTTCTGCAGAATACATCTGAAGGTCTTAGTTGTTTGAAATCTTTTCTTCTTTTGAATTCTGAAAGCCTTTTTTTATAAATAGTCCCAAAAATTGATTCAAAATGATTTATTATTTTAACAAAAGTGACCTGCAACTTTGGAAAGGATGCATTTCATAATATTGTTGTAGAAAAAAAAATTCTATGAATTGGTCATCTAATAAATTCATATTTATATCTACAGTAAATGCATTGGATCCAGATTGAATCAAACATTGAGGAAATCTATTCCTTCTATGTCATCATTTATTAGAAATGCCTCACAGTAGTCTACATCTACCTTCTATAGAAAGTAAAAAATGAAGCCAAATTTTATTATCATTAATTTTCATAATAAATAGAAGTGTGAGGCTTACAATTTCCCTTCAACTTTTGGTAATGAATAGCTTTTTCATATCATCTAAAAGTCTTCTGTTTCTTCTCTTGAACTTTGGTACTGTGGATTTTGAGATCTTGTTCAAAAAATTATCAAAAGATTAATTATAACAAAGAATGACATGCATAAAGTATTAGAAAGATTGTACACTTCTGTGCCAAAAATTCACAATGCATTTTTAAAATATTATTTTTTCAATTTCTGTTCTACATTGATAGATACGAAAATGAAAGGATTCCTATTTTCTTAAGATCATGTAACTGTTCTTAAAAATAGAACAGTAATAAAGATTTATTGCCATTTGCAAGATATGATCTTGGCTTTTTAGTATATGATTTTGATATCAAGGAAATATATTAATGCACTGTGGTGGCGCAGTGCTTAGAATCATATAATCATAGGACTGAAAGGACTATGAATTATTATTTTTTTTAGTCCAACCTCCTGCCCACAGCAGAAACCCTCAGATCATCCTAAAGAAATAATTGTCTAAACTAAACCGATCACCTATTCTAATTGTAAAGCACTATCTTGCTATTATTAGAAACATAAAACACTCTCTGTTCTTTGCAATAGTATGATAATATAAGGAAATGTCATTATTCACAGTTTCATGTGCAGGGCAGAAAATACATCTTCAGTTTCTTTGGTAATGATAATCACACTGTGTTAGAACTGCTGGAGAGAGATTTCAGTTCCTATATTAATATTTATTACATCATATAAGAATTATCAAGATTATCTCAAGTTTCCAACTCATGTTATTGTACAAAATGTACAATAATTTGCCTATATAATTTGCCTATTAAATAGTTGTAAATACTAAAGACTATATAAGCATATTTCCAAATTTTGTCTCAGTTTTTACTGGAAAAAAAGTTGCTAAAAGATATTAGTTGCTAATAGATAGAGCTGCTTCTCGCAGAGATGCAATGCATAACCAATGAGATTTATATAGGAGTCTCAGTTTCTTAACTTGAAGTTTTTCAAAATGTAGATGTTTAAAAGGAAAAAAAAGTTACAGGAAGAGACAATTCTCCCAGGAAATAACCTACATCTCTCAAACTGTGACCAATCATTTGGCTGTTGGAATGAATGTACCATACAGTTTCAACTCATTGTGAAAATGACAATCTCAGCTCCAACAGTATAAATTGTTTATCAGCTATCTTGTTCATTTTTGACATACAAGAGGAAGACAAAGAAGATCTGGACAAAAAATCTTTCCTATTTTTATATTGTTTTATGACCAAAATTGCCATTCTTTTATAAATATATTGTATTGTGTCCTGAGTCTATTTTTATTGGTACTATTTACAGGTAATCATGGGACCACAAATAGAAACTGCACAATTTTATCCTGGATGAACAGTAGATTTATATATTTGTATAATGATAACAAAGGCCTCTAAGGGCACCTATGGACTGTGTGTGATATAAATAATGAATCATACACAGGGTCTTTCACATAGGGATGAAATGGAGCTTTCCTTAGCTTTCCTTCATCCCAAAACTATTAATCCTATTTCCATGTAGTCATATTCATGTTTTAATGAAATTTTGATGTATTACTAGAATTGTAAGATATAAATGGCATTAAAATATAAACATGGAGATATCTGAAGTGGGATTATTCTGACGAAGCTTATTTTTGTGTCTTACCAAATCTTAATGATCTATGCATAATTTTACATATATGTGTATATATGTGGAAGACTTACAAAGCACTCGTTCTAGGCCATTGGTAAAACGTGGCTACCGCAAAATGATTCAGAACAAAAGAACAATTTCAGAATGAAGCAGCCTTATGGTTTCCATAAGCTAATTGATAGAATTAATGTCAAATCATATTATTTGATAGAATAACTGTATAAATATATTTCCAAGTATTATATAATTGCATTTGAAAATGACATTAAAATGCATTTTTATTTTTATTTAATTAATTTGATAACAAAAATTGCATGAGTGAATTGTAGATTATGAATTGTAGACTATGCACAATAAGTACACTGATAATAACTACAAGGAATTAAAACACATCAACCCTTGGATATACAGGGGTGGGATTCAAATTTCTTAACACCAGTTCTGTGGGCATGGTCTAATTTGTGGGTGTGGCTTGGTGGTCATGTGACTGGGTGGGTGTGGCTTATTGATTGAGCATACATAGTTTGGTGGTCATGTGATTGGCTAGGTGTGGCTTGTTGGTCATGTGACTGAGGTAAGTGTGGCTAGTTGGCCATGTGACTGGCAAACCGAATATAAGTGGTCTTCGCTTAATGGCCAGTTGCTTAGCAAGTGTTCTAATTTATGACTGACCTCCCCAGAGCTACTTGACCTGTTTTTGGTGTTTTGACAGCCATGCACACACACACACACACACACACACACACACTTATGATCAGTTACAACATCCCACCCAGTCTTATGACTGAGGTTTTTGTATGTTTTTTGCCAGTTTCCAACAATTCCAGTTTCCAACAATTCCAGTTTCCAACAATTCCTTCTGGTTTCTGGTTAAAAATGCCCATTGGAGAAAATTGACTTGTTTAACAACCACAGTGTTTGCTTAATGACCACAAGATTCACTAATGACCATGGTGTTTGCCTAACCTGGGGTCTGCAACCTTAAACACTCAAAGAGCCATTTTTCTATTTTCTTTTAAACAAATAACTCTCTCTGTCTCTCTCTTTCTTTCTCCCTCTTTCTCATCTCTTTTTCTTTCTCCCTTTTTCTTTCTTTCTCTCATCTCTCTGTCTCTCATCTCTCTCTCTCTCTCTCTCTCTCTGTGTGTGTGTGTGTATGTCTTCTCTCTGTGTGTGTCTTGTCTCTCTCTTTCCGTCACTCCCTCTCTTTCTTTCTCTCTATCTGTATGCGTCTCTTGTCTCTCTCTTGCCCTCCCTCTGTGTCTTTTGTCTCTCTTCTCCCCCCTGTGTCTTGTCTTTTTCTTCCCCCCTTTCTCTCTTTCTCTCTGTCTCTTGTCTTTCTCCCCCCCCCTCTCTCTTTCTGTCCCTCCCTCTGTCTCCCATTCTCTCTGTTCATGGGGGGGGGGATATAAGTCACTTTTTTCACTGCTGTTATAATTTTAAATGGAGGCTAAACAAATAGTTGTAAGTCAAAGACTATCTGTATCTATGGCCTTAACCTTCCAATTAGCATCTAACTAGATTTAAGGCTTAATTTCACATGCACACACACCAGCCACTTCCCACTCAATCTAATTCATTTAGGAAGCATGGAGGATGTCATCAGCAACAGCAAAACTCAATATCTTCCAAATGGGATAGGTGCAGGTGGGAGGGGAGGAAAGAAAGGGATTCTTGTTCCAGGCTTAAAGCCCAGCAGTCCAGCAACACATCTTCAGCCTCATCAGAGGCAAGTAGCTGGGAGGGGAAGGGGTGGGGCCAGCCAAAAGCATAATTTGCCAGTTCTCCAAACTGGGTAGAATCATAACATCCGGTTCCATAGAACCGGTGGGAACTGGCAGAATCCCACCCCTTGTATACATAAACACACACACACACGCACACACACACACAAAGATACTGCCTGGATTAACCAAATGTCCTTGGGAGAGAAATTTCATGTCTGACTGACTGATTAAATGCCATCAAGTTGGTGTTAAGTTTTGGCAACCACATAGATTCTCTCCCTGAGACTTTGTACTAATCACATCACCTAGTCTTATCTGCTTCACTGAGTTCCTTTTCTAATAGTTCATCTGAAGACAACCTCATGTAAATTGATAAGTATGAATCCTTTGTATACATATACAGTATACTGCTGAATTTGCTACTCACAATTTTCTAAGATGTTATTTTTAATTCATACTTTATTTGTTTGCCTGAACCTCACTTCCAATTATTTCCAAGAAATATTTCTGGGAGAAACCTTCAGTGTCCTACAGCAGCTCAAAATAGCCCAAAAAGACTTGTTCAACGGGGAACTAAGTTTCCAAAATTACATACTATGAAACTCCTGTCTTGAACTGTATACTGTTTTAGCAGTATTCTATGAGTTTACCTGCTGAAAAGATCTTTAAAATACTGGAAATAATGTTCTCTATGAACAGTTTCAGTTTATTTTTTAATGACACTTAATTATTAAATATATCATTTCCAGGGTGTTTTCTAGCAAGCAACTTTTCTTCCATATGTCATTTTAAAAGATAGTCATAATTTATAGTTGCTGACCTTTGTGTTATAACAAGAGCTGCCTTATTGGCATTGCAAATCACTGGCTTGAAATATTTCATTTACAGTAATAGCGGAGGAGTTTTTTTTCATATACCATAAGAACTCTAATTGAATGGACATATTTTATTTGAATGGGCTTGTGACAACTGTGTTTACAGATTGTTCTCCAACCTTGGCAGAACATTTGCACGTTTTCAGATGTTATAGGTGAACATTAAACAAGAGGAAAACGTTCTATGCACCAATTCCACCTGCGCTTTTTACAATTTTGTAAACAACAAACTAAAAGACTCAAGGTCCATCCACCCCTGATAGGACCTAATGGTAAAGACTGCAATGATGACACCATTAAAGCCAATATCTTTAACATATTCTTTGGCTCAGTATTTGTAAACAGCAATGGATCATGCTCAGTATTTCCTAGCCGAACCACAGACAACTACAATGATCTAATACATATCGATTTTACAGAAGACAATGTTGAAAAAGCACTACGCAATCTAAAACCCTCTCTATCTATTGGACTGGATGGAATATGTGCCTACTTCTTAAAAAAGCTATCCACTGCCATAGCAGAACCTCTAAGCATAATCTTTGAAAAATCTTTCAGGATCAGCTCCTTGCCAAAACTATGGTCACAAGCCACGGTCATCCCCATCTTCAAAAAGGGAGACCCCAGCCTAGTTGAAAATTACAGACAAATCTCTTTATGCTGCGTCACCTGTAAAGTCTTGGAATCAATTATTAACCAATCCATTATCCTCCACTTAGAGACAAACAATCTACTTTCCAATAAACAATTTGGTTTCAGGAAAAAACTATCTTGTAATCTGCAACTCTTACACTGCAAAAACATATGGACTACACAATTCAATCAGGGCAAAGCAATAGACACAATCTACATAGACTTCTGTAAAGCCTTTGATTCAGTGGTACAGGACAAACTACTCCTAAAACTAAAATCTTATGGTATCTCTGGACAACTGCATAACTGGATAGAAGCATTCCTGTCAAACAGACAACAAATGGTCAAAATTGGGAGTGTCCTATCAAATTCTGTACCTGTCAATAGTGGTATCACCCAAGGCAGTGTTCAAGGACCAACTCTCTTCATACTCTACATAAATGACCTCTGTGATCACATTAAGAGCAATTGCGTTCTCTTCACTATGATGTAAAGCTGTTCAATACCACAGACAATACTGCTACCCTTCAAAAAGATCTTGACTATGTATCAGAATGGTCAAACAAATGGCAACTTCAAATCTCAACAAATAAATGGTCTGTCTTACATAATGGCAAAAAAAAAATCAGAAAATAAAATACAAGCTGAATAGTCAAGATCTTGTTGATGATCCAAGCTCTGTAAAGGACCTTGGAATACTCATCTCTAATGATCTAAGTGCTAGAGCCCACTGTAACTACATAGCTAAAAAGGCATTAAGAGTTGTTAACCTAATCCTATGTAGCTTTTTCTCTGGTAATATCACACTACTAACTAGTGCATACAAAACATTTGCTAGACCAATACTCGAATACAGCTAATAAGTCTGGAACCCACATTACGTATCTGATATTAGCACAGTTGAGAAAGTCCAGAAATATTTCACAAGAAGAGTTCTCCACTCCTCTACTCATTGTAGAATACCTTATGCCACCAGACTTGAAATTCTAGACCTAGAAAACCTTGAATTATGCCGTCTTTGGTCTGATCTAAGTATGGTATATAAAATCATACATTGCAATGTCCTACCTGTCAATGAATACTTCGGCTTCAACCATAACAACACAAGAGCACACAATAGATACAAACTCAAGGTTAACCGCACCAAACTTGATTGCAGGAAATACGACTTTAGCAACAGAGTGGTCAATGTCTGGAATACTCTACCTAACTCTGTGGTTTCTTCCCCAAACCACAAAAACTTTAACCTTAGACTGTCTACTATTGACCTCACCCCTTTCCTAAGAGGTCTGTAGGGGGCGTACAAAAGCGCACCAACGTGCCTACCATCGCTGTCCTATTGTTTCTTTTATTTTTCTTATATGTTCCCATTTCATGTATTAATAACGATGTATATACTTATACCTATTATCTTGTAAGCGATTGACAAATCAAATAAATCAAATAAAAAAAATAAAACACATTTGTATTCTCATTCTGTGGTTAGCTCTTTTCCTTATCTCTTTTACAATGATTTTTACACATTTCCATGAAATTGTAAATTGAGTATATGAAAAGCTATTTTGTTTTATTTTCACTACTTCACTAAACCTTCTGAATGAAACCTTTTGCAAGTTATTTATTTTTGTATAGTATCTTTTCCACTGTGATGTATGATTTCTGTATCTTAAAGATGAGGGTCCAACAGAAAGTTTGCATGCAGACCAAGTATGGATTCAACTGAACTGAAAAATGTGCAGGAACTCATGTTTTGTGGATATTTCCAAGAGGAAAAAAACTGTAACACATTTTAATTAAAGAGAAAACTGGAAAAGTGGATAGTTCTTCAGCTAAAAGTAGCAGGCGCCTGCATCATTAGTAGATAGATAAATATGAACCGACATTTGCTTGACACATTTCTTAACTGAAAATAAATAATTTTTTAAAAGAAGGTATATGAATCCCATGGGTTGATATGGGAATCAACCAATATTCTTTGTTCCTTAATGTTAGGTGTATCCTGATACCAATAAGACCTAACACTATATCTGCAATCTCCATCTAGAGACTCATTTTGGATAGCAGGCCTCATTACAGAAACAGAAACAAGTCATCCAGATTTTAGCTTTGATAATTTTTTGTGTTTCTTGATTTTTGTAATATCAAAACATTTACACTGTTTTGTGGCATTTTAATAGTCACATTGAAGATATTAACTTTGAGACTTTGTTACAAAGTAACTAAAATGTGTCCAACTATTCAGCTTTTTGCTGTTCAGTTATCTTTCCAATAGACTGAAGGTTCCCTGAGTTTTATTTCAGTTCCAATGAAAAATATCCTTATGGGACTTCTTTCAGAACAAATATTTTTCAAATTATAAAGCAAGGTCAACCTACAAAACTGCAGTATATATAGATAAAAAAAGAATATAAAGAATATTGCGGGGGAAAATCAGTCCGGTGTTGTTTCACCATATTTTTTCAGGATGAAGTATAAATCATTTCTGCTTTGTCCATCCTCCAAATAATATGCAAGAACTTATAAAGTTAAAAGGTAGCAAAGGCATATGTATAGAGTACAATAGAGTATTGTACACAATTTTATTCTTTTACAATAAAAAAGGAATAATGTAGTAAATATAAATTGCTGAGGTTTTTTTTAAATGACAGCCAAAGTCTACTATATAAAAGGTTCTTAATTATAGGACCATATTTACCAATAAAAAATCAGAAGTATGTTAAAAGATAGCTTTCTGAGAATTACATATAAAACAAGAAGCACAAAGGAAAAGATAACTTTGGGAAACTTGGACAAGATTTCAATATACTATTACACACACACACACACACACACACACACACACACACACACACACTTTCTGAAAATGCTTATCTTCATGGCAACTTTAATGTTACATTGCTCCACTACACTGGAAACGATGCATTACAATCCATAACAGTATGAAGAATATCTGTATTAGCTAAGCTTTTCAGCCCAAGTTCCAGTTTTAAGTGCTTTTACTCTGTGGCATTTCATTTCATTATGAAACACATAGAATGCTTGTAAATGCAACCACTTTACCACTTTTTTCTAGCTTAAATTCTTTAGCTTTGAAAGGTTATTCATTTATTTATGAATCCTTTGCAGCAATTTTATGCTAAAAAGTACTCTAGATATTCAAAATCACTAAGTTACAGCTATCTATGATATTTGACTTGAATTGTGTTATATTTAAATCATATGATTATTAAATATTTGTTCAAAAATAAACAAATTGAGCAAAAATTATAGAAAAAGCCACCTCACTATGTAATGGAAATCTAAAAGAGATGAAACCAGAAAGCCTGAAGCACTAAGGAATTCCTCAATAGGACTGAGTAAAACTTCAAAATGCTCTTTTGAGATTCATATAAAGGGCTCTTTTGAAGTTTCTTCTGAAAGTGAAGTAAAGTAAAGTGAACTGAAGTTGCCAGACAAGCCATCAGGGTGACACAAAACGTACCAACAAAGCAAATCAAGTCAATTCCACACCTCAATAAACGAACTGCATTGCATCAATATAAAAACCACATCTCTTGTTCACCCTTGCTTACAACATGGAAATGTCACAAAAGATTGACTTTTTTGTGGATCCCCCCCCCCAAGAGTAGGAAATCAGAATGAAACTTCTATTTCTTCATAATTTATGCAGATATCTGTAGAAACAGTTGGACTTTTCATCCCAAAGATTAGGATTTTAAAGGTTATAACCTTCATGTTGAATTTATCTAAGGATCAAAAGTCACGCTATACCTATTATGAATGATTTTGAAAACATATTTTTCTAAGTTGAAACTACCAAATCAGATGGCTGTTTGAGTGCTTTCATCTAAAATTTGTTATCCCTAGCCAGAGGTGTACAGTAACCCAGTGGGAAAATATATTTTAGATCCAACAAGACTCTCTGGAGCCTCTTTGGAGGAAAAATGGGGGGGGGGCAGTGCCAGACCTCCCCCAGCTCCCCGTTTTTGCTCCCAGGAGTCTACCCTATACTTACTTAGTCACCAGATGGGCCTCATGGGGACTCCTAGGAGGGGCTGGGCAGGATTTCTAATGGGAGCCCCACTCCCTCCCATTAGAAATAGCTGCTGGAAAAGCAGAGAAAAGCAGGATTCAACCAGGCTTGCTTCTCTGCAAGACTGGTTGAATCCTGCTTCTCTCTGCTTGCCTGGCACCTGTTTCTAATGGGAGCCCCACCCCCTCCCATTAGAAACAGCTGCCGGACAAGCAGAGAAAAGCAGGATTCAACCGAACTTGCTTCTGTGTTTGCCCAGCAGCCGTTTCTAATGGGAGAGAGGGGACTTGGAAGCTTTCCGCTGTGCAGCAGCAGGTGAGAGAAGCAACCGCTGAACTGGCTGGATTCTATACAAGCCTCTCTACATGTGCCTCAGCAGCAGGGGGGGGGGGAGGCTATTGCAGCAACAGCAAAAGGCAAGTGGGGGGGGAAAGGTGACTGGCGACAGCATCAAAAGGCAACCGGTGGTAGCAAAAGGCAAGTGGGGGGAAGGCAACCGGGGCTTGCAGAGCCTCACTCACCCAGGGAGATCAGTAAAGGCAGGGCTGCAGCAGAAGGCAGGCAGCAATGGCTTGCCTGGCGGGCACGCAAGAGCAGGCAGCAGTCTTGCGCATGCATGCAATGTCATGCATGCGTAATAAGGACTGACGGGCAGGCAGTGGAGAAGCGGGCAGAGAGGGGCGGGGCCAGCCAGAGGCCCAATTTACCGATTCTCCGAACTACTGGGAACAGTAAAAAACCAGTTCTATAGAACCAGACTGAAACAGTAGAATCCCACCCCTGGTGGATTCCTATTCTGCCATGGTTGCTTCTATCCCCAATTATTCCCAGGAACCTGAATATTCTCCAAGATAAGACAAGCCAAAGATTTTATACACCTATAGAGACTTGTCTCAGATGTCAATGGAAAAAAATACGACTGAAAGGGGATAAAACTGGTTTAAGCCTAATGAATTGGCATCAAATGAAGAGAAAATTAGGGAGACATGACAGGAAAAAATGTTTGCTAAACATGTCAGCTTTGATTATATTATGCTCATGTGAAAGTGGAAACATGTTTATTCATATGTGTGTAACAAACATGTCTCTAGCTACAGAACAATTGCATAATGATAATTATGTTTTAAAATCTGTTTAGTGTATTCTGTTTTTATATTTTTAATATTTTATTGTATACTGCATAATTTCCTATGTGGAGACAGGTGATCTTAAAATATGATAAAAATTAACTAACTAACTAACTAACTAATTAATTAATTAATTAATTAATTAATTAATTTACACTTAGAGAGAGAGAGAGAGAGAAGCATTAACTCCTATTCTTATCTTATACTTACCTATCTATGCTTATTTGCCTGTGCTAATAAAAGTATAAAAATAAATATATGCCTGGGTATAAAAAGAAAAAAAGAAAAAGAAACACCACATATTTCAAGAATTTGATGAGTGTCAATATTCTAAAACTATACACAAAGAACAATTTTACAAGTTTGGTTTTATCCAATGAATAAATGTTTTGGATGGTTGTACATTAAAAAAAAGATATTGTAATTAAATAAACCAATCAAATTCTTTCAAAGCTCTTTGTGAAAGAAAAATACCAGAATGTTGTAGTGATGGAAAGGTAGACTGAAAAAGATGGATGCTGCTTTTGACTGACGGTTCTAATTTCTAGGGGCACAAAACTTTTTTCAGCCTGTACAAAATAAATCATCAGAGATTTTGCTCCCATTTTCACAACATTTTGAGGTTATAAATCTCTGGCAGTAGCATTCAGGATCATCACTTTTATACTAAATTCTCAAGCACATATGTGCAGACCCAGTGAGTGTTCAGTTTCATGTTCCCAGTAATGTACTTTATTCCCATGCTTGAGTCAGCAGGAGTGTATGTCTATGAATTTTTTACTTTTACTATGCCTTGGCATTGGATCTTCACAAACTATAATCTGGTATATTTTCAGGACCACTAAATTCCTGCACTCTTCCTACTATTTCATATTTTTCCTAAGTTGGAAAATAACCTGGCATACTCTACCCTTGAAACTGGGTTCTTTTTTTTTTTTGCCTCTGTACTTTACTGGAGAAACTGGTATCTCTCTGGAAGCACTTTATAGTGACTCTGATGTTTGATATTGTACCAGACACTAGGCATTCCTTACACAGACCAGGGTTCTTAAATTATACAAAGTTCTAGCTATATGAAAATCAACTTCTCAATATTCTTATTTATTTTGAAAATAAATCAAAATTGAAAAAAATGAATTTTGAAAAAAGCACCATGATTTCAAACTCTGAAAGAAGAAAAACAGCTCAATGAAAGTCAGTCCTAATTCTAGATTATCCACGCATCTTCTGTACAATTGACTTGTTTGCTGTCTGATTAAATAAACTGAAATACAATGTAAGATATATCTACAAACTCAAGGTTAACTGCACTAAACTTGATTGCAGGAAATACGACTTCAGCAACAGAGTGGTCAATGTCTGGAATACTCTACCTGACTCTGTGGTTTCTTCCCCAAACCCCAAAAACTTTAATCTTAGACTGTCTACTTTTGACCTCGCCCCTTTCCTAAGAGGCCTGTAGGGGGTGTGCAATCGTGCCTACCGTCCCTGTCCTATTGTTTCTTTTTTTATTTTTCTTATACGTATCCATTTCATGTATTCATAACTATGTTTATACTTATACCTGTTATCTTGTAAGTGATTGACAAATCAAATAAATAAAATAAAAATAAAATAAATATCTATATCTATATCTATATCTATATCATCTATCTATCATCCATCCATTAATCTATCGATCTATCGATCTATCGATCTATCTATCATCTATGAACAGTATGTGTGTGCCTACTTTCTGCTAAAATGTGTAAGTGGATTTCATTGACATACCATTTTTCCATTTAACAAAACTTTGCTTAACTTTGCTTTTATGTTTTTTATGACATGCTGACAAGAATATGCCATCAATATTATGGGGCAAAGAAGTGGTAGTTTTACAGAGATTCTCAGTCATCCAGGTCAGGGTTCTCGCAAAGGTGTTTTTTCAAGATGCAACTTTACTTTATGGTTTTCTTTGAAGTTTCACTTATCATCCAAGAAATGATAAATGATCTTGTCTTTCATATTTGGATAATTGAGAGGCAAACTCCTTCAAGAGTAAGCTTGACTTCATAGTATGGTGTTTTTGGCAATAACACAAAACTGGTTTGACATTACCATCTTCTAAAAGCCTCTAGAAAAGACTATTTAAAAGTGTTACTCTATATCTCTTTAGACCCTGAAAAATTGCCTCAACTTAAAAAATATAGCTATAACATTTCAATCACCTCAGTATCAGTAAAGAAAATCAGCAAAATGAAATAATTTATCATGACTATTCTGATCAAGGATTTTGAGTATGTGAGTATTTTATATTCAATTATTATGAAAATTATCCCTTAGAATCTATAAAATAGAATGTGTTTAACTTTTGTATTCTATAGAACTATATGTTGTGTTAAACATTTATATATTATATATTAGCATGAAGCCATGGGGTGAAATCATCTTTTGGCATTGATTTAGATATCATCAGGATTAGGTGCCACTCTAGCAAAATCAAGTGGCTGTTTGGTCTGTTTATTTTCCATCTTTTGTTCTGTACAGCACTACACTAACACAGACAAAACAGATTTACAATTTTATTTGCTTTCTTGTCTCATATTTACTGCTCAAAGTGCAGGTGGCAACCATGGCTGAGAGGACCTTTTGTACCTCTTGAAGGATCAAAAGGCCCTATTCAGTCATGCCCTAGTCACTTCATATCTGGTTATTGCAACATACATGCATATATTTATGTCTCCTAAAAGGCTACTTAAAAATGAGACCTGATCTAGAATGCAGCATTGAAAATAATTATAGGCACACCTCACTACACGCATGCAAAATCACCACCAAATGAACTGAATTGATGGGGTTGGTCATTTCTAAACAACTTCAGGAAACAGAGTCTTGCTATTTACTGGACTGTGTATTTTCAATTACTTCTGTCCATCCAAAAATATATATTGTAGGATTGGTATGCACCAGAACCTATCACTCAAGCATTTCCATTCTGAGTTATTCTTTTCTATTTTCTATTTTTATTAACCATTTTAAATTTCATGTTAAACAGTGAAGCATATAAAATGAATGAATAAATGAATGATCAAGGAAACAAACAAACACTGAATTGGATAAGAGGAACCAAAAAGTAACTAAGACAAACTGTACTGATAAATGTGAATTTCCTGAATGGCAGGGACAATTTCTGTATTAATAAATGCACACATCATATAAGACTTATGCTTATTTGCTGTTTTCGTTAATAAGCTTCAAGAAATAACCAGCAGGCTAATAGTATTTGCATGTCAGAGTGATTTATGAAGCTAGATAAATCATATGAGAAGATCCACAGAGATTAGAAAGCAAGACACAAAATCAGAGCATGGGGTTATAGCTGTAAAACTGCAGATAACATGATGGCAAATAGGCTTTGTCTTGACCTTCTGCACAGGGATAATTTTGCCTACCGTGCACAGCTTGGCGTCCTGATTTATAGCAGCAAGTGCAGTAATGCAGAAACTGACTTGAAATGCTTGGAAAATAAGGGTAAATAGCCTCTTGCTACTATATATAACTGAAATTGTTTTAACCATTCTATGTCTTTTTAAATCTTATTACTGGTGTTTATCTACTCTTCTATTTCTTCTTTTATTTAAAACACTTTGTTGATTCATTTTCTTAAACCAATATATAGTATCTTTAAATTTTTATTGTATAAACTCAGTAATTATTTACATTTAGTTCATTTCCTATTTAGGAAAGAAAGATTTTGTTTTAATGTAAAGAAATAAAAATAATAATAAAAAAGCTAAGAAAGAAACAAAAATACCAGAGCATACCAGCAGTCAACCCCTGATAAGCAGACATTAACACTTTAAGCAATGAATCAAGGAGAAAATCAATACCCTAATCAAAAAAATATCAAGGAGAAAACCACAGAGAACAGGTCAATATGTAAACAGGGAGCAAACCCCATACTCACTTGTACTGATAATATTACTTAGTTGGGTAATGAAATATCTGCAAGGAAACAAAAAAGCTCAAAGAGCACCAAAAAACTAAACAAACAATAACTTAGTATGTTGCATAGATTTTTTGCTATATAATAAATAGAATTCTTTATTGGCCAAGTGTGATTGGACACACAAGGAATTTGTCTTGGTGAATATGCTCTCAGTGTACATAAAAGAAAAAAATACATTCATCAAGAATCATAAGGTACAACATTTAATAATAGTCATAGGGTACAATAAGCAATCAAATCATACTAGAAAACAGTCAATATAATAAGGATACAAGCAACAAAGTTACAGTCATATAGTCACAAGTGGGAGGGGATGGGTGATAAGGAGTAATGAGAAGATTAATAGTAATAGTAATGCAGACTTTGTAAATAGTTGGACAGTGTTGACGGAATTATTTGTTTAGCAGAGTGGGAAAAAAACTGTCCTTATGTCTAGTTGTTCTGGTGTGCAGTGCTCTACAGCAGCTGTCACCAACCAGTGGGCCACAGCTGTGTTCAGTATAGCAGCTGTCGCCAACCAGTGGGCCACTGGTGGGCCGTGAGAAAATGTTGGTGGGCCACAGAGAAATCTCACCCCCAGAGCACCCCCCCAAAGCAATTAATCCAGGCTGTGCAGAAACACAAGGCTGTGCCGCCCACATGGCCCGTGGGAACCCTCCCCGCCCACTCACTCCTTACCCGGCAAATTTGCCTGCTAAATTGCTATTTTTTCTTTTTCCAACCATCATCTGTTCTGCTGTGCTGGGAGATTTAGATTAGCTAGGAAGCAGAAAATGGTTGGATTTCTTGCTTTCTAGCTAGTCTTTAGATCTTCGGCTCCGCTTTTAAGCACAGCGGAACCTCCCTTAGGACTGAAGGTTCTATTATTCAGCGCAGATTCACGGCAAGCAAATTTGAGAGACTCAATCTGCCTGCCTGCTTTGCCTGATTTTGGGTAAAAGTTGTTCCTTTTTTAGATAAAAAATTCAATATTTACATATTTACATAGATGGTGTGTTGTGAGTTAATTTTGTGAGTTTGCTTGCA
This sequence comes from Notechis scutatus, assembly GCF_049901735.1. Taxonomy (NCBI): domain Eukaryota; kingdom Metazoa; phylum Chordata; class Lepidosauria; order Squamata; family Elapidae; genus Notechis; species Notechis scutatus. The sequence goes on from NC_142012.1 coordinate 33,103,311, forward strand.
AGCAAATTTTATGTGACAGAATAGCCAGTGGCAGATAGATAGATTTCTGAATGAATTTGTGATTCTGTGAGCAACTTAATCTGCCTGCCTGCTTTGCCTGATTTTGGGTAAAAGTTGCTCTTTTTTATAAAAAAATCAATATTTATATAAATATTTATAATATTTACATACAAGCCATGCCCGGCCAGTCATAACACCACCAAGTTACACCCACAAATTATTCCACACCCACAGAACCGGTTAGTGGTCCCTGGGATTTAAAATTATGAGTTTGGTGGTCCCTGAGGTCCAAAATGTTGATGACCCCTGCTCTATAGCATCATTTTGAGGATAGGAGTTGAAACAGTTTATGTCCAGGATGTGAGGGGTCTGTAAATATTTTCACAGCCCTCTTTTTGACTCGTGCAGTATACAGGTCCTCAATGGAAGGCAGGTTGGTAGTATTTTTTTTTTCTGCAGTCCTAATTACTCTCTGAAGTCTCTGTCAGTCTTGTTGGGTTGTAGAACCAAACTAGACAGTTATAGAGGAGGTACAGATGACAAACTCAATAATTCCTCTGTAGAACTGTATCAGCAGCTCCTTGGGCAGTTTGAGCTTTCTGAGTTGGCACAAAAAGAAAGTGTCAGGACTCCTGCAGTTACCCCAATTAAATCATGAGTCTCGAGCCAAACTTCCAAAACTACACAGGATTTATTGGGAGTTAACATGTTGACATGACCTGAGTGTAGCTGACTCTGAGACATGTAATTCACAGTCGCCCTTGACCCTTATTTTCCCCCCACCCCTCTGGGTGTATCATAATTCATATTCTCCAATGAAACAAGTCCATTGCCAACATCAATCATGTCCAATTAGATTTTTGGCTGCAGAAACTTCAGTCACCTAGTTACAATCTCTGAAAAACTATGAATGGAATGCACTTTCGATTCCAAGCTGCTGCACTGTTCTTTCAAACCACTTTCCCTCCTCCCTTTCTGTTGGCAACCATAAAATGGCCATAGAAATGTTTTATGAGTTGACATTATGCTTTTAAAACTGTGGTATACTTTAAAACATTCAGGAATTTCATTCTTTCATATAATAGAATTTATACAGTTGCCAATTTCATCTTCACAATTCTGTGTAACTAACCTTATATTAAAACCAGCATTTTGATAGGAGATTGTTGAAGAAAACATCTTGGTACCAAGTTATACAATAATTATACAATATACATATACATATACATATACATACATATATACATATATACATATATACATATATATATACATATATATACATATATATACATATATATATATATATATATATATATATATATATATATATATATATATATATATATATATATATATGTGTGTGTGTGTGTGTGTGTGTGTGTGTGTGTGTGTGTGTGTGTGTACATATACATATACGGCCTTCAGCTTTGTTCGGGTATTTTCCCACGTCATAGTAGTGGTGCTTTTAAAGTTGTAGCAACGTTTCAGCAGAATCTCATCTGCCATCATCAGGCTTCTGTATTGTGTCCGTCTGTGAGTCAGACTTTTACAGTGGTTTCAGATTTAAATTTGGGGCAGCCTATTGCTGTGCCAGAATGGTTTTTTCTTCATCCTGATTGGTTGGGAGTCTTGGTCTGTGTTTATTGGTCTCGGAGTTTGCTGTGTTCTGCTTGATTGGTGTCTCTAATGTCTTCTGTCTGTTTTTTGGCTCTTTTTGTATCTTGATTGGCTGGCAGCATTGTGTTACTTTATTGGAGGCCTTTAGTGCAGCTTGGCTTCGGGTAAATGGACGGCTATCATTAGTTAGGAAGCTGGGTTTCATCTGGGTGCCTGGTTAGGATGTGTTTGAACTGGAAGTATCAGGGGGGATCTGTTTGTGCCCAGGTGTTTGCCTGGCTTGTGGTGTGGAAATTTTTTTGTTTGTGAGTGCAGGCTTCCAAATGATTGACAGCCTGGTGGAATCATCTCTTCTATTCATGCTTTCTGGTCTTTTTTCAATCTCTATGGCTTCTCTGATGATTCTGTGGCTAGGGTTTTCTATAGTGGCTAGGGTTTTGGTGCCATTGAAGTTGATGCTATGACCTGTGGCTTCCATGTGTTGGACTAGTGAGGAAGTGTGTTCCAGCTTTTTGACTGCATTTTTGTGTTCATCCAGGCGGGTGCTTATTCTTCTATTGGTCTGTCCAATGTATGTGGCCGGGCATGATGCACAGGGGACTTCGTATATGCCTTGGTTTTCCAGGTCAATTTTATCTTTGGGGTTTCTGAGGATGGCTGCTATTTTTCTGTCTGTTTTCAAGGCAGTCTTGATGTGGTGTCTGTATAGTATCTTACTAATTTTGTCTGTAGTGCCTCTTATGTAGGGCAGGACAGCTGTTCCATGGGTCTGTTCATCTTCTGGGTCTCTATTATGTCTCAGTGTGTTTTTGTGGATCAAGTTGGTGATTTTGCTTTTGTGGAAGCCGTTGGCTGTCAATATTTTAGTCAGGGTGCATAGTTCAGTCTTAATGTGTGTCTTGTCTGCCAGGCGTTTGGTTCTAGTAATTAGTGTTTTAGCCACAGAGTTTATCTGTGCTGGGTGGTGGTGGGATTGGGCATTGAGGTAGCGGTTGGTGTGTGTTTTCTTCTGGTATATGGTGTGTCCTAGTGTGCCATCTGTTTTTTTGTAGATTAGTACATCTAGGAATGGTAGTTGTTTGTTTGTTTCTGTTTCCATGGTGAACTTGATTTTGGGGTGTGCGCTGTTTAGGTGTGTTAGGAAATTGTTTAGGTTTTCTTGTCCATGGGGCCAAATCACGAATGTGTCATCAATGTATCTTAACCATAGTTTGGGTTTGAGGATGGCATTGTCCAGGGCTCTGGATTCGAATTCTTCCATGAACAGGTTTGCAATGACAGGTGACAGTGGTGATCCCATGGGAGCTCCTTCTATTTGTTTGTATCTTTGTCCTTTGTATATGAAATATGTGTTGGTTAAGCAGTGTTCTGTTAGTTCCATGAGGTGTTTAGCTGGTTGGTATTTATTTTTGATGATTTCAAGGGTCTCTTTTATCGGGACTTGAGTGAATAGTGAAACCACGTCAAAACTTACAAGCAGATCTTCTTGCTCCACGTGTAGATCTTTGATCATTTCCAAGAAGTGGTATGAGTTTTTTACATGAGAAGCTGCTGTTTCAGCATGGGGCTGTAGCTCTTTTGCTAGGTGTTTAGCTAGGTTTTGTAGTGGTGCTCCTCTGGAGTTGACTATGGGTCTGAGAGGTATGCCTTCTTTGTGTATTTTTGGGAGGCCGTATAGTTTGGGGCATCTGGAAGATTTCTCTCTGGGTATGATCGTGTGTTGGATCTCTTTGCTTATGTGGCTGGTTATAATTTTCTTCTTGGTTAATTTTTCCAGATATGTGATTGGGTCTGTGTTTATGGGTTTGTATGTGGAGTCTTGGAGTAGGTCTGTCAATTTTGTTTCATAGTCTTTTCTGTCCATTACTACAGTGGCATTCCCTTTATCTGCTGGGAAGATGATTATGCTGCTGTCTCTTTTCAGGGTTTGTAGCGCTTTAATTTCATTTTGCTGCAAGTTGCTTTTGGGTGGTTTGCTTGTGCATAGGATGTTGGTAACTTGGTGTCTTATTTTATCAGCTTCATCTGTATTTAATTTAGTTAGGCTGGATTCTACTGCACATATGATGGATTCTGTGGGGATTTTTTGGGGTGCTATAGCATAGTTGAATCCTTTGGTTAGGACTTCTGTTTCTGTTTTGGTGAGTTCCCTGTTGGAAACATTGTGCACTAATTGTTTCAGGTGTTGTTGTGAGTTGTTGGGGGTTTTCTTGTCATGTTCTAATATCTTTAATGTTTTCAAGAGCTTTTCCTGTTTGTAAGTGCTTGCAGATTCTGATCTCCAAGTTGTGAGTTGTTTTATCTTGTCCCAAAGTAGAGGGTGGATTTTGCTGCTCAATTCCAGGTGTAGTGCTAGCAAATCTTTGTTTAACTGATCTAATTGGAATCTCTTACTGTGGAGCTCGTTCCTTAGTAGAGCCATTTCAGTTCTTTTCAGGATATGTTTAGTGGCTGCTGTGCTTTGATGAAATGCTAATTTGAAGCAGGTTGGTGTAGTATTGTTGTCTCTGCAGCTGCATAGGAATTGGAGGTCACATAGTATTCCTGCTCTTTTACATACATATACATATACATATACATATACATATACATATACATATACATATACATACATACATACATACATACATATATATATATATATATATATATATGTGTGTGTGTGTGTGTGTGTGTGTGTGTGTGTGTGTGTGTGTGTGTGTGTGTGTTTTCTTAAGTTTTATATATAGCCTTCGGCTTTGTTCGGGTATTTTCCCACGTCATTGTAGTTGTTCTTTTAAAGTTGTAGCAACGTTTCAGCAGAATCTCATCTGCCATCATCAGGCTTCTGTATAGTGTTAGTCTGTGAGTCAGACTTTTACAGTGGTTTCACATTTAAATTTGGGGCCGCCTATTGCTGTGCCAGAATGGTTTTTTCTTCATCCTGATTGGTTGGGAGTCTTGGTCTGTGTTTATTGGTCTCGGAGTTTGTTGTGTTCTGCTTGATTGGTGTCTCTAATATCTTCTGTCTGTTTTTTGGCTCTTTTTGTATCTTGATTGGCTGGCAGCATTGTGTTACTTTATTGGAGGCCTTTAGTGCAGCTTGGCTTCGGGTAAATGGACGGCTATCATTAGTTAGGAAGCTGGGTTTCATCTGGGTGCCTGGTTGGGGTGTGTTTGAGCTGGAGGTATCAGGGGGGGATCTGTTTGTGCCCAGGTGTTTGCCTGGCTTGTGGTGTGGAGATTTTTTTGTTTGTGAGTGCAGGCTTCCAAATGATTGACAGTCTGGTGGAATAATCTCTTCTGTTCATGCTTTCTGGTCTTTTTTCAATCTCTATGGCTTCTCTGATGATTCTGTGGCTAGGGTTTTCTATAGTGGCTAGGGTTTTGGTGCCATTGAAGTTGATGCTATGACCTGTGGCTTCCATGTGTTGGACTAGTGAGGAAGTGTGTTCCAGCTTTTTGACTGCATTTTTGTGTTCATCCAGGCGGGTACTTATTCTTCTATTGGTCTGTCCAATGTATGTGGCTGGGCATGATGCCTTGGTTTTCCAGGTCAATTTTATCTTTGGGGTTGCTAAGGATGGCTGCTATTTTTCTGTCTGTTTTGAAGGCAGTCTTGATGTGATGTCTGTGTAGTACCTTACTAATTTTGTCTGTAGTACCTCTTATGTAGGGCAGGACAGCTGTTCCATAGGTCTGTTCATCTTCTGGGTCTCTATTATGTCTCAGTGTGTTTTTGTGGATCAAGCTGGTGATTTTGCAACCTAACTAATGATAGCCATCCATTTACCCGAAGCCAAGCTGCACTAAAGGCCTCCAATAAAGTAACACAATGCTTCCAGCCAATCAAGATACAAAAAGAGCCAAAAAACAGACAGAAGATATTAGAGACACCAATCAAGCAGAACACAGCAAACTCCGAGACCAATAAACACAGACCAAGACTCCCAACCAATCAGGTGAAGAAAAAACCATTCTGGCACAGCAATAGGCTGCCCCAAATTTAAATCTGAAACCACTGTAAAAGTCTGACTCACAGACTAACACTATACAGAAGCCTGATGATGGCAGATGAGATTCTGCTGAAACTTTGCTACAACTTTAAAAGAACAACTACAATGACGTGGGAAAATACCCGAACAAAGCCGAAGGCCATACATGTAAGTACCCGCGAAAACTTAAGAATATATATATATATAATGTATTTTAAATACAACAAAGCTTCAATCAATATCTATTTATTTATTGGATTTGTATGCTGCCCATCTTGTCTAGAAATAAATTACTATATATTGTTGTCTATCACTTTATGATTTCAAATTCAGTTTATAAGCATATTTATGTAATAATAATGCAATTGTAATGAGATGCAGTGGCTCAGTGGCTAAGACGCTGAGCTTGTCGATCAGAAAGGTCGGCAGTTCAGCAATTCGAATCCCTAGCACCATGTAACAGAGTGAGCTCCTATTACTTCTCCCAGCTTCTGCCAATCTAGCAGTTCGAAAGCATGTAAAAATGCAAGTAGAAAAATAGGGACCACTTTGGTGGGAAGGTAACAGCATTCTGTGCGCTTTCAGCATTTAGTCATGACCACAGAGCCACATGACCACAGAGATATCTTCGAACAGTGCTGGCTCTTCAGCTTTGTAATAGAGATTAGCACTGCCCCCTAGAGCCGGAAATGACTAGCATGTATGTGTGAGGGAACCTTTACCTTTAATGCAATTGTACATTTAGCTGTACTGGTAAACCCAAGGCTGCTTTTTCAAGAAGCAACTGGACTTTCTTGTTTTTCTTTGAAGACGTTTCACTTATTATCCATGACTGGATGGTGGGGAATAAATGCATTGAATAACACAACAGACTGGAAAAATTATTGCAGCATCTTAAAGCCTAACCAATTTATTAACATACAACATCTACTATATCCTGATCCTCCTCACCTGAAGTAGCTGAGACGAGGAAACAAATTTTAGAAATGTGTTTGATAATTATAATTACTTCATTTATAGGCCCTCAAATCACTTTAAAACCAAAAATGTTTTCAGCAGTATCTGTAATAATGTGCTTCCTCAATTTATGCAATTCAGCCCTTCATAACCCAGACACTCAGTTAAATGAGTAAATGGTCATTAAAATACAACATTTATATCAAGCAATTAGAGAAAGTAATATTGCCCTCAGCGAAGGCACAATTTACTATTATAGCAAAGAGTTGACATGTCAGCCAGTATAATTCTATTGGTAATAAAGCATTATTTCTGTAGTACTTTCATCTACTAATTATTATTATACAGTTATGCAAATTCTTCTTGATTTAAAATTTCTCAGCAATTTTTATACTTCTGGATTAAATGAGATTAGTAGATTATTACACAGTGAAATGTATTCTTAATAGTGGTGGCAAGGGAGCTATAAAATTTAATGAAAGATTATTTGTTACAGTGGAAGTTTTGCTATATTATCAATTTATACATTTTTAGAAACTACTGGAAAAAGTTTGTGTGTTATGAATGAGATAAAATGGATGTCATTCAGCAAACATTGATACTTAAAAGAACAGCATACAATATGTAGGAAGATTCTAGTTCTGATCTGAGTATGGCTGAATCAAAAGCTAAAAATCAGAAAATGTTGTTAAGGTATGTAATCTGGGATCAGTTGATCACAGCTAGCTGACTTCTATCTGGCATGTGAGTAAAAGAACCAGAAAAACTCTCTGAAAGTGAAGATTTATGCTTGTTGACATCAAAAATAAAAACCTACTCCTTTTCCCCTAGCTGCACTAATGTGCTATATTCTAGTCATGGCATAAAATACGCTTCTCTGTTTCTTGTTTTGTTTTTTGTTTGTTTGTTGACTTCTTCACTGATTCTCAGCAACTGTCTGGATAAGTCTCTCCAGTTTCCTTGGCAAAGTTTTTTTCAGAAGGTATTTGCCATTCCCCGCTTCCTAGAGATGAGAGGAAGTGGCTAGTGTAAGGTACACCCTCCGGCTAAGGTGGCACTAGAACTCATAGCCTTCTGTTTTTACTTTATGCCTTAACTACACCAGACTGGTTGTTAAACTGTCCTGGTAACTGATCTCTATTTTGATTCAGCAGCACCTGCAAGCAGGAAAAGCAACCATTAATCATTTTCCTTAATATTTGATATAGTTGGAATGAGTAAATGTAATTAGTTGTATGAAGGTACCTGAGATAGTACATTTAGCTACATATTCCAGCTGACCAATCATAATGATAAGTTGGAGATCCAAAGGTTATTTTTGAAAACAAGTCTAGTAGTCTTTTGAAAGTCATGTTCCACAAATGGCCAATTTCATCCCATGCTCTTCTTCTGTGTCTGACACATGTTATTTGGGTTATTTTGGGAACATTCTGAAAGATCATTTGACTTATATTAAAGATTCCCAGCAAACAGATTTCAAGCACAGAAAGGGACCTGCATGGACCAAACTAATTGGGAGACATATTCTTTTCTAATCATCAAGTCCGATCACACTCTGCCTACAATCAGTCTGTTGTTTTTGTTGTTGTTGTTGTTGTTGTTGTTGAATTGCTCTTTCAAAGCAATTTATCTTCCATTGCTTTGAAATTATGAAGGTAGGTTCTCACTACTATAATCCATTTTGCTTTATTACATCCTGTAGGCTGCCAGTGTCTCACCACCTTCCACATTCTTCTACCAAGATTTGTGTGACCAAGTACAACTGATTAATGAGGGGAATTTTACACATTATCATCCTACTAAGTTACCTTGTAATCCTATTCAACTGATTATTAGGATTTGAAGTAAATATTTTGATGACCACACCTTTGACATCTATTCAGCCAACTAAGACCAATATTTACAGAATATGTAATGCTATTGGATGTCTAACATTATGTATGGCATGGTTGTTGATGAGGGATGTACTTGAAACACATTTTTGGAATACAATCAGAATACACATACTTACTGATTCTTCAAGTCTGAATAACACAAAAAGATGGGTGGGGGAATCATCCCTGCTTCATACCCCAAACTCCTAAATTGTCTCAATTTCCTGTCTCAAGGACCCCTGTTTGCTTCCAAAGTGCAGTAAGAATCATAGAGCCCAAAAAACAAACTAAACACACTCCTTCTGATTTTTTCCGGCTACTCTCTGGATTCACTAGGCAAATTATATAGTATATTTCATTTATCCATTGTGCCAGTATAGAACCTATAAATATCCCTTTAGTTTAATTTAGTCTTCAGGAAACAATATGTGATATTCTAAGAACTATATGTCAGTTCTGCAACAGTCATCATTCCAATATGTGGCCAAAGGTGTTCATATGAAAAGCAATATATTTTAATAATGCCACCAGGAAAGATTGAGGAAGGGAACTTTCTCTCAACATTTTTGTTGAATGAGAAAGAGAGATAATTCATAACTTCACCCATTACTCAGAAAATCTCAGGATCTTGGTCCTCTGTAACATTAGGAGTGAATTACTTCTGCCATTATTTCTTGCATTTATTATTTAATGTTCTGTGTAGTAAAAGAAATTACAAGAAAAATAAGTAGACACCCTGTCAGAATCTGACTTATCAGCTGTTTGATAGTTTGATAAGCAGTGGAAAAATAGGTAAAAATTCTTGAACTGAAAATCAGACACACACAAGAAGGATGTACAAAAGCAACATTCACCTACGGAGAATATATATTACAGGACATGACAAGAGTGACAGACACAACACATCAGTATTCTACCAGTTTAGGGGAGAAAAAAAAACAGCCTAAGCAAGCTTATGCCAAATGCTGACATGAAAGAACAATCTTATTTCCTTCACATGATGAAAATATTGAATATACTGGTAAATACACATAATTTGAGCCATTGAAATAATAGTTAAGGTTTCTTTTAGATTTAGAATTGTAATTATTTAATTTTCATCCAATAAGACAGAAAACTGTACACATCAAACATGGGTAGCCTGGTCTCTTCTGCAAGTAGAGCCATATAAAAACTGTGGAAAACCAATAATGTGACCAATGGTGCTGGAACCTGCCACACACCAGACTATCTTTGCTAGTTTAAATTGATCTTGAAAGATTTGTTGAGGGTTTTAGGAATTTCCACTCAATTTATATGTAGGGAGATGCATTTTTAGAAAAGAGGTGCCTGATGGCTTTGCCCAAGTCAAAATGATCATGGAAACTAGAATAACCAGAAGGAAATGATGTACATGCAGCAACCTAAAGAAGTCAATAGGAAATAGGAAAATCCTAGCTCCAGACTAGATCATGAACACATAATCTATAATGACTCTAGATTAAAATCCCAGAAAATGGGTTTAAAAAAACATTAGAAAACACTACTTTATGTGTGGGACAACTAAGGATGACTTTAAGCTGTATAGTGATAAGCCAGAAAACAAGTAAAAGCACATCATGAGCACATTTCATTTAAAAATGCCACAGAACAATAAGCCATAAGAATCCAGTTCGAGAGAAAAAAAATAGAAAGAATCACATCTATAACTCAAAAACAGAGTAAAAGGGATGGAAGAGAGATCAAAGTGTAATGAATATCTCAAGGATTCAGTGGCCTTGCTAGGTTTCACTAATCATACCTTCTTAATCCTGATGATCTGTTATTTTAGTATACATAATCTTGCTCTTCTTTTTTAGACAATTCTGATTTACATCCTATTTTCCACACACTCACTCTTTTATGTGATCAGCTTGTTCACTGATTACTATGAGCTTCTTCTGCCAGGAAAAAAACAACCTGTGATGGGAGCAATCAGCATTTTTGTTATGCATCAAAGAACAAAAAACCATGATAATTTGCATTTTTTTCTAAAAGAAAAGTTCATAGGCAATTTATATTTATCGAGAAATAAAGATGGATTCAAAATTATGGGTTAGCAGACCCCATGAAAGTAAGTGGCAACAGATTTTGTATGGAGTTTCAGATCAGATTTATCATACTAATATAAAATGTAAAATGTAATATATATATATATATATATATATATATATATATATATATATATATATATATATATATATATATATATATATATATATATATATATATGCAGGTCTTGGCATGTTCGGGTCTTTTCCCATGTAAGATTGAGAGCATCTTGGCAACGTTTAACGAGGTCCCACTTGGCATCTTCAGGCTGGTGCTTTCGGCTTTGTGCTTGAGCTTGCACAAGCAAGAAGCTGAAAGCATCAGTCTGAAGATGGTGAGTGGGACCTCGCCGAAATGTTGCCAAGATGCTCTCAATCTTACATGGGAAAAGACCTGAACATGCCAAGACCTGCATACCTGTACCCATGAAAATCTACAAATATATATATAAATGATAGCCATCTGTTTACTCGGAGCCAAGCCACACTAAAAGCCTCCAATACAGGAAACACAATGTTGCCAGCCAATCAAGACAAAAAAAAAGCTACAAAACAGACAGAAGATATTAGAAACACCAATTAAGCAGAAAACAGAAAACTCCAAGACCAATAAACACAGACCAAGACTCCCAACCAATCAGGATGAAGAAAAAAAACATTCTGGCACAGCAGTAGGCTAGCACCAAATTTAAAACAGAAATGGCTGTGAAAGTCTGACTCACAGACAAACATAATGCAGAAGCCTGATGATGGCAGATGAAATTCTGCCAAAACATTGCTACAACTTTAAAAGCACAACTATAGCGACGTGGGAAAATACCCGAACAAAGCTGAATACCATACATATAAATACCCACAAAAACGTAAGAAAACATACACACACACACACACACACACATATATATATATATATATATATATATATATATATATATATATATATATATATATATATATATATATATATATACAAAACATACAAATATATATATTTATATATATCAGTGACAGCAGTACAGAAGCCCTGAGTGTCTATGCAATAAAGTAGCCATAGGGAAGAAAGAGAATCCCATGTTAATTGGCACAAATTAAGAAGCCAGAAAATGATTAATTGTTCCTTATATCATTTTTGTGCCCCACTCTGTTTACTTGAACAAATTAGCCATTACTACATTAAATCTATTATTTTCAATTAGACTAAAGTGTGATTATTTTAATTTAGACAGAATTTATATATCTTCTTGTTGCCTGGAAGGTCTATGATGAATGTTTGGCTTTTGTATGTTTCAATATGTGATCATTTGTTTATTTGGAAATGTATGCATGCATACTCCACAACTGAGGACTTGCTTGAGACAAAAATGTTTCCAACTTTTCTGCTCTGATATGTATAGGATATAATAAGATTAAAAAAAATTAAAAATACAGTGGTACCTCAGTACTCAGAATTAATTTGTTCTGGGTACTAAAAAGGATAAGTCCCAAACAAACCATTTGATTTACCATGTAATCTTTTGTTTCAGCCAAGAACTTTCTGCCTGTCCCCTTTCCTATATCAGTGAACTTCCCAGCATGGCCAACTTCCTGTCTGCCCTTTGTGGCTGTCCCCCTCTTTTTGCAGTGACCCACCCATCATGACTGACTTTCTTTCCATTTTCCACAGCCATTCCCCTCTTACTATAGCAGTGCATCAAGCAGTAGACAAAGGTTATCAAAATACATAAAGAACCAAATTTGATAAGGTTTGAAGCAATCAAATACTGTAATAATTGATTTGTTGTGGCTGTTGTCAATATTGTAAGACCTTTATTTACTATCCTGAAAACATATGTGAGAATGGAAGCTATAAAGTGTTCCTAAAAATGTCAACACTAAGATGACAAAAGCATTACTGAGATGGAAATGAGAAATTGTGAAAGATGAAAAAGCTTTTGAAGGAAAATTTGGTCATTTGCCTCGCAGAATAAAATGTTTCATAGCAGAAGATAGAGGTTGGTTAACAATTGTTGAGAAAGATTAATAATTGCAATCTTCTGTTCATTCTGTGAATATTCATCAATCATCTTGCATTCACTTTTCCAAAGGCCTTTTTAAAATTATTTTATAATATTATTTTATTTTATTTTCCACTTATCCTTAAAAATCCTATTTTTCATTTAACCTTTCTTTTTTTCTTTCCAGCTTGAACAATTTTTAGATCATTCTGTCTTGACTATTTATAAACCCAAAGAAAAAGGAGTTTTATCAAAACCAATATAGCAATTTTATATTGTTTGCTAAATTTATTAAATTGCCCACATACAGAAATATTATTTTTAAAGTGTTGCTTAAGCAATAAAATAGCATCTTCTCTCCTACTCTTCTCACTTTCTAAGGCCATTTGCATTCCTTAAACAGAAACCGTGACTTTTCATTTCTCTTTTTGTGTTAGAAAAAAAGTCCATCACGAACAAATTAACATGTTACAAGATCTGAATGTCATCTAAGACAAAATGCAAAAATTAGACATTTCTTGATCAAAGGCTATAGTTAAAAGTATTTCCAAAGTTTCTTCATATTTTGGGAGAAAATTATTTATTGACTGCAAAAAGGTTATTCAAATGCTTTTCTGGAGGAAACAAAAATATTCTAACACATTTTTAGAGAGAGTATTGAGACTTGGTTGCCATTATATCAAAGAGATGTTGAGCATATTTTTAAATTCTATTTATAAAACTTGCCATTGCTTACAGTTGCTACAACCTGTGAGATATGTATCTTAGAGGTTGAATTATAATTTCCTTAATAAAATAATATTTCCCCAAAGTGGCACAAGCTAAGATTTCAGTTAATAAAATTTTAAGAGTTATTGACCATATAGAAATTTATTTTAAATGAAAAGGGCAGGTAGGATCAATATAATTTGCTGCTTATACTTTAAATATAGTATAATAGTAACTTTAAAGTTCTTTCATGAATATGAAACAAGGTTTGAAGGTGTGTAAATTATTATTAACAACTGCATGTAACAGCATAACATACAATATTTTCCGCTGAAGATAGGCACTTAGCATGATTTTATCACCCATGTGCATATATTGTTCACATTTTAAGATCAAATTTTATAATATCAATCTGAAAATATTTTTTTAGATTTCTTCCATCCTCCCTAATCCTCCCTCCTTTCCTCCTTTAATTCTTTCCACCCAACCACCAATTCATCCATCCAACCATAATATATCTGGATAACAATGTCAAAACAGTTGAACATCTGGCTGATTCTGTGACAAACCGTAATAAGAGTTGAATTATCAAGTTTCCACCAGTCTTAGACTGTGATCTAATTGTAGATTAACCACATATAATAACTTCCTTGACTTAAGAAATGTACTTTAGTAGAAAATATGAGGGAAAGAAAAGTTGAACTGAAATACTGAATGGCCACATCACAACGAACTTTGAGGATAAAGCCTATATTTTCTGGGCAGCTGAATAACATCAAGCATGGAAAAATTAAGTGAGTTATTAGTAAAGAATAAATCTAAAGATTAAGAAAACTGAACTCTGGAAACAACATCAAAGTCATCCATATCTGGGCTGTACCTATGATATAATATACTGCTGGAATTGTTAATTGGATACAAGCTCAATGGGACAGTTTGGAATGAAAAAAACAAGAATGATGATTATTCACTCTGCATTGCATCATCATCATAATAGATTATATTATATTATATTATATTATATAATAGATTATATCTATACACAAATGAGGTAGATGTTTATTTTAGATCAAAGAAGAAGAAAAATGTGTATTGGCTAATCATTAAAAAAACACCCAAGAACAAGCATTGATCCCAATTAAAAATTGGAACTTATTAAATGTATAAAAAAGAAAAAGTGAATATTGAATAATGTAATTTAATCATAAACAGAATTCTGACAAGGAACAGCATTATATAGTTGATTTCTACAAAAGATTGAGGAGAAAGCAGATAAAGATAAAGCCTGGCAATGGTTTACAAGTGGAATATTAGTAAAAAGAAATTGAAGGCTTGATTTTAGTTTCTTAGGAGCCAGTTATTCAAAATAATGCAATTAAAGCCAGAATTGAAAAATCCTCAAATGATTCAAAGTGGAAATTGTGCAAAAAAAAACAAGAGAAACAGTAGATTATATATTCCACATGTGCAAGATTACACATACTGATTAAAAATAACAACATAACACAGTTGCCAAAATGATTCACTGGAACAAATGTAAAATTTGTCATGTACCAGTAATGAAAAAATTGTGGAAACATAATGTTAATGAGCTTCCCAAATACAAACTGATAAAGTCTTGGTGCATTACATCCTAGATTAACTGGTGTGTAAGATATTGCAAAAAGCCACACTGCTTGGATATGCATATATATTATATTGATAGATGACATCCTAAATTCTTGGGATGAACTCAATGTATATAAAGGCCAATAAAGAACTGACATCTGTGACTACATTATTGGGAACAGATAATAATACAAGTCTGTTGAATATTGGAAATATATAGAGGTATTTGTTTGTTTAACTTTAATTTCTTTCTTGAACTTTGATCACAGGTTCATCTATCATTCAGCAGGGGAATTGAAATGACAAAAGGTTTGTCACCCACTACAATATAAGCACTACATTTTATACGTATATCATGGTGTTGCTTGCACATCTAAAAGTGCAAAGCAAACTATATAAAGAAATAACCCTCTTTCAATTATTCTGATGAAAGGAAGATCTAGTAAATGATCATATGCAAATTGATTTTAGGCAACTGAAATAGTGAATGTCTTCCCTGGAGAATATGGTTTTTTTTTTTTCTATATTAAGATTGAGCAAAAAAGCTTTTAACAGCAGGGTCTTGCATACAGTAGTTTATTTATTTACGTATTTATTTATTTATTTTTATTTGTCAATTGCTTACAAGATAATAGGTATAAGTAAAAACATAGTTATGAATACATAGATACATGTAAGAAAAATAAAAAAATATACAAAAGAAACAGTAGGACAGGGACGGTAGGCACATTGGTGTGCTTATGCACGCCCCCTACAGGCCTCTTAGGAAAGGGGTGAGGTCAATAGCAGACAGTCTAAGGTTAAAGTTTTTGGGGTTTGGGGAGAAAAACCACAGAGTCAGGTAGAGTATTCCAGACATTGACCACTCTGTTGATGAAGTCGTATTTTCTGCAATCAAGTTTGGTGTGATTAACCTTGAGTTTGTATCTATTGTTTGCTCTTGTGTTGTTATGGTTGAAGCTGAAGTATTCATTGACAGGTAGGACATTGCAATGTATGATTTTATATATTATACTTAGATCAGACCGAAGGTGGCATAGTTCTAGATTTTCTAGGTCTAGAATATTTGAAGTTGCCATTTGTTTGACTATTCTGAAACATAGTCAAGGTCTTTTTGAAGGGTAGCATTATTGTCTGTGGTGTTGAATAGCTTTACATCATCAGTGAAGAGAATGCAGTTGCTCTTGATATGATTACAGAGGTCATTTATGTAGAGTATGAAAAGAGTTGGTCCTAGAACACTGCCTTGCGGGACACCACTGTTGACAGGTACAGAATTTGATAGGACACTCCCAATTTTGACCATTTGTTGTCTGTTTGACAGGAATGCTTCTGTCCAGTTATGCAGGTGTCCAGAAATGCCATAAGATTTTAGTTTTAGGAGTAGTTTGTCATGTACCACTGAATCAAAGGCTTTACATAAGTCTATGTAGATTGTGTCTATTGCTTTGCCCTGATCGAGTTGTGTAGTCCATATGTTTTTGCAATGTAAGAGTTGCAGATTACATGATAGTTTTTTCCTAAAACCAAATTGTTTATTAGAGAGTAGGTTGTTTGTTTCTAAGTGGAGGATGATGGATTGGTGAATAATTGATTCCATGACTTTACAGGAGATGCAGCATAAAGAGATTGGTCTGTAATTTTCAACTAGGCTGGGGTCTCCCTTTTTGAAGATGGGGATGACCGTGGCTTGTGACCATAGGTTAGGCAAGGAGCTGGTCCTGAAAGATTTTTCAAAGATTATGCTTAGAGATTCAGCTATGGCAGTGGATAGTTTTTTAAAGAAGTAGGCACATATTCTGTCCAGTCCAATAGATAGAGATGGTTTTAGATTGCACAGTGCTTTTTCAACATTGTCTGCTGTAAAATCGATATGTATTAGATCATTGTAGTTTTCTGTGGTTCGACTAGGAAATACTGGGCATGATCCATTGCTGTTTACAAATACTGAGCCAAAGAATGTGTTAAAGATGTTGGCTTTAATGGTGTCATCGTTGCAGTCTTTACCATGAGGTTGTTTCATGGGTGGGATGGATCTTGAGTCTTTTAGTTTGTTGTTTACAAAATTGTAGAAAGCTCCGGGTGGAATTGGTGCGTAGAAGGTTTTCCTCTTGTTTAATGTGATAATTGGTGCATTCAGTCTTTATCTGGTGGCATAAATTTTTGTATCGGCTTTTGAAGTTGGCAACGTGATCAGATTTGTTTTTCTGCCAAAGTGATTTATTTTTAGATTGAAGCTTCCTTATTGTTTTGGGTAATTTGTTTTTTCTGGTTTTGGGAGTTGTTCATGGTACATATAGTTTGATGACTCTTTTGACTTCAAGTAAAAATATGTTGTAATGGTCTTCTACAATATTGCATCCAGAGAAACCATCTATATTGTCTTCAAGGCACATTTCCAAAATCTGGTATAATAGTGCAGTTACCAAAAGTAGGTATGATACTTTTGCAAAATAATAAATAAAGAACTGTAATAACTCTAAAAGTCAATTTTTACTATTCAAGAATTAAAGGAAAACTACAGACATAGTAGAGAATGGGCTTCAGCATGAGTCCGAAAGCCCAAAAGATAAAATGTCTGGTACTGGTGGCTGACCCAGGTTGGATTCTTCAACATTATCCTGGGATAGATATATTCGTCTTCATTGGTGAGAATGCTAATAATTGCTGAAGAACAGTAATTTCCTCTAAAACTATGTGGATATGACGACTTTGCATTTAATAATTTAGAAAATTAAAATTAGAAAAAGTTAAGGGGTTAGTTTTTTTCCAAATTCATTAACTTTTAAAATTTTCCGCCTGCCCCTTGTTTGCAAAATATATCTCGTTCTCTGATATTTCTTGAAATTATAGTGCAGTCGAACTATTAGCTGTATAATGACATTAAGCTTGACTGAATTAAACTGATACAAGTAATGATATCTAGTAGAATCATTTCCAGGAATATTGCAAAAATGAATTTGTAAAATGCTGAGACAAACCTAACTTCAGGTTGGCTTAATTCTTAAAATAAAATAAAATTCAGTTTTCTCAATGCGAACTGTTTGTGGAGCTTTAATAGTTTTTTTTTCCTTTCATATTACTCTAAACCAGTGGTGGTATTCAGCTGGTTTGCAATGGATTGGGCGAACCAGTAGCAAAAATTTGGCGTGGGTCACCGAACCGGTAGTAAATTCTGGCTGGCCATGCCCCCCACCTGGTCGCCCTCCTGCCTGATGCTTGCTCACCCCACCCACCTGCCTGACATTTGCCTAAGTTATTTCTTTTTTTTTTTCCCCTCCTGATAATCAGTTGTAGATAAGATTAGCTGTCCTGGGATTCCCCTTGCTGAGGCCCAGGAAGGCAAAAAATGGATGGAGGAGCTCAGCCCCACCCTCCATTTTTTGCCTTCCAGAGCCCCAGAGGGGCCTTAGGGGAGCAACCCCCCCCCCTCGAGGCTTCTCTGGGGCTAGGAAGCTCCCAAAACAGAGCTTGGAGGGGTGCTGCATGCCCCTCCCATGCTCTGTTCCTTTTCTTCCTGAGCCCCAGAGGAGCCTTAGGGGAGCAAAAATGCTCCCCCAGAGGCTCCTCTGTGACTAAGAAGCTCCCAAAAATGGTTGGGGGCTGCAAAAAAAGCCACGCCCAACCAGTCATATGGCCACACCCATGCCAACAAGCCATGCCCACAGAACCAGTAGTAAAAAAAAATTAATACCACCACTGCTCTAAACACATGCATTTAGTTAATTTTGACTAAATCAATTTTAAAAATCTTATAGGAAATATCCTTTATTATGTTGAAATTGGCCAATAAACAGGCACATTCATGATGATCAACTAAGATGTTCATGGTAATATTAAACTGAAATCAGACAATATAGTTTTGTTCTAAAGTAATTGAAATTCATATCTTTATCTGGCCATTCCAGTTCATGAACTGTAGGACTAAATACTACTAGATTATTGATAATATTTAGTTTTTCATCTCTGCTCGTGCATCACATCTATCTAGATTTATTATATTTTAATCTCTATAAAACCATACATAAATATATTTCCTGACATGTGTTTGAAATGAACTTTAACAGCGTATGCTGACAACTTTGCAAAAATGTGATTGTAGTGTGTAGGAAGAGAGGTCTCAAAATATGAAAATATGTCTATGGTTTTGAGAATGGGAGCCAGAATAAATTTGATTCTTCCCTTGAGGTTACCATAAAGTGGAGGATCAGTGAGAGAGTTATGAGTTATTGTTGGATGAGCTAGCACTGACAGTACTTCTGGCTTGAATTGAAAATAATGTCAAACAAACTCAGCTCAGGTAATTTAATGTTGGTGCCTCCAGCTTTATTGAGAGCATCCTTCATCAATATGATAGCATTTCCAGATAAAAGTGCCTTAGTGTAAATCATTATCATAATTTTTGAATCTGTCTGTATTCTGAATGGACTTTAGTAAAGTGAAATATTTGCCATTAACTAAATATTTTTTTAAAAAACTGGAAAAAGTCAGTCAAAGTTAGATACTTTTAAAATTTTTAAATAAAATATGCTTTCTATAGGAAAAAAAAATATGCTGCAAAACCAGCTATCCATATTACAGAATTTTACATTAAAATGTCCTGTAATTCATTCTGAAATAAAACCATAGTTAATTAAACTTGAAATAACAAAAAAGGAACAATAGAATTCTTTTGTTTCTATGATTGTTGGAACTTATATTTATTTCAGACATTTCTTATTTGATGTCAGATCTGAAGATGTATATGTATGTTCCTTTGTGAATCAACATGCACTTTTCTGAATCAACATGAAGCAATATGACACAATATTGTTCAATATTTATACTTTATCGCCATTAAAACAAAAACTCACATAATTCAACACACACACACACACAGGCAAAAAATTGCTCAGGATCATCCAATACAGTTGAAAGGGCAATGCAGATGTTCAAGCCACAAACTGTTTTTAGAAAAGAACAAGGAACACAGCACATTATTGTTCATGCATGCTGCATAATCAAGAATGTCAAAGAATAGTAAAAAGTCAATATGTACTTCATTGATTATAGAAAGATCTTTGGTTATGTTGATTGTGTGCCAAGCTGTAGACTGTGCTTAGAAAAACGGTAAACCTGCTTGTCCCCATGCAAAACCCTATACATAGGTCAAGAAGCCACATCAGCCACAGCATGGATAGCATATTGCGAAACAGACTAGTTCCAGGCTTACAAATAAATCAGACAAGACTGTATGCTCTCCCTGTATTTATTCAGTCTGGATCTAGTACATATTGTATATTGAGAAAAATTGGATAATTGAAGTCAAGGGGTACGTGGAAAATAGAATTAAAATTTAATACAAAAAAGACCAAACATATGTTAGCAACATGGCAGCAAACTTTAGAACTAACAGTGAGGATATTGAAGTAATGGATACTTTCTGTCTGTTAGGATCAGCTACCAACAAGAAAGGAAGCAGTAAGCAAGAAATGCACCACATATTAACTAATTTAATGTAGCAATGAACACTTTGAAAAATACATGCAATTCTGGAGTATGCCTAAGGTTGAAATAATACAGATTGCATGGAAAGACATTAACAATTTTGAACTTTGGTGTTGAAAAGACCACTTATACTCAAGGAATGATCAAACAAATGAACCCAAAGTTCTTACCTGAGGCACAAATTACGAGGCTCAAATTAACATAATTCAGATATATTATGCAGCAATCTAAATCTAAACCTCTTAAGAAATCTATAATCCTGAAAAAAAGAGAGAGAGACAGAGAAAGAAAGAAAGAAAGAAAGAAAGAAAGAAAGAAAGAAAGAAAGAAAGAAAGAAAGAAAGAAAGAAAGAAAGAAAGAAAGAAAGAAAGACCAAAAGCAAGCCAGTTGCATTCAATTAGAGCAGCAATGAGTGTGACATAGAAAGACTTGTAAAACCAGATTAGGGGCACTGTTCCATCTATAGTATCTATCGATACGGTTGTAAGAGTTGGCACTGATTGATTTAAATGCTATGAAAAAGATGAAACTCTTAGAGAATAACAGCAATAAGCAATTATTTGTCCTTTTTTCTGGTTTCATGCTTTTTTAAAAAAAATATTGAGCATAAATGGAAAAGTGAGATTTGGTGCCTTTAACTTTCACAGCATTAATCATTTATTGGTGGGAATTTGAGCTCTATTCAAACAACTTGTCCACCCCTGCAACTGAGTGACACTATCACAAATGGCTGTCCTTGTACTAGTAACTACTGTGCTACTGTGTTGAAATTTTGGCAAATGTTCTTTCTGTCTCTCAAATATCTTATTTTTATACTAAATAAAAATCAGAGTTAAAAAGAAAATTAGTTTCCTCTATCATGCTTCTCTCTCTTGCTCTCTCTCGCTCTCTCCAGCATATTGCATATCTTTGTACATACTTTAAAATCTACTGCAATTTAATTCTTATAACTGCATGAATGAATGAGTGAATAAATAAACTTGTTTGTGCTTGTACAATGTGCCTTTTCAATCATATATGACTCTTGAGTATCATGTAAACTTAATCAAACAAAGAAGGACATTACCTACAGTTGTCTTTCGGTATTACATAGAACATATATCTGTAGAGATGGATTTATTTACCTGTTTGTTTGCTTGTTTATTTAATTCAACTTAGATCCTTGCATGAACTATAAATATAGATACATAGATATAGTATTATTATATACTATAATAATCTAACATAAAAGACTAAGAAGTTGGAGTATGCCTTGCAAATCAGTTGTCAAGCAATTCCGAGCAGGAAGACAAATCCCAAGCATATGCTCAGGTTCTTGAACTGTCTTGACTGACATAAGCTATGCATGAACAACCCAGTGACAGGCTCAGCAAAGTGGGCAGCACCAGGGAATTGCTATTGTCTGAGAGAGAAACTTACAGGAACAGTCTGAAACAAATGCAAACGTAAATGTGACTTATTTGCAGATGAATTAAGTTAGGATCACAAAACATAGTCATATTTAGAAAATGGTTTCAGACAATATACATTATTGAGATATCAATTTATGTGTTCTTCCTAACTACTGCAGAGATCTGTGGCATCTTCATAGTAATAACCATGGTTTTGCATTTTTAATGTGATATAAAAGGTATCCTTACAGCAGTTTAGTAGATGGTTAGATGATGCTCAAAGGTGTTGTAAAACACAAGAAATGGTCTTTATTCCCATTATAATATAAAATGTAGGAAAGAACAGTGTACTTTCACTTATTTAAGATCCCATCGAAATATCATCTCCCAAGTTGTAGTTAATAAATTTTAGGAATATATATTGCATCTGTCCACTGAATAGAATGCCTAGGTCAAACTAAAATGAATCAAAATATATGTTAATCAATGTTTCTACATACATATGAATTTCAGTACTATCAGACTAATACTTTTTTTTATTCAAGCAAAGCTCATTTATGGCAAAACATACTGTTTGAAAAACTTAAAAACAAAACCCTTCCCAGAAGGTTTTCTCCAAATTAAGTTTTAATTATCCACTTGTAATTGGCTTTCTAGATATTGACCATTTATCTTAGTATTTATGAAGCAAACTTATTAAGCCCATTTTAAAATATAATGTCACTGAATTTCCAATGAAATCTCACAATGTGTCACTTTTTAGCTAGTGTGTGATATGGATTCTATGTTCTAATTATTCCAGATATGTTTGTTATCTTGACCTTTTCTGGATATTCCTTCATGTTCTTTCAAGTTATAAGGCATGAGCAACGGTTCAAGATAGAACAGAACAAAAACATTCTTATCTGTTTTATTTATCTGCTTTCAGGCTTACGCTAATAAAACACAAATACAAATTTTAAAATACAGAAACACCAATAAAACATAATTATTACATTTAACTTACAAGTTTAAAACAAAACAAAATCCTGAAACAATTAATAGCAAGAAAAGTATATCACTTAACATTTTGAATTCTGGTGCTAAACAGAACATTTATTTCCAAAATATTTAGCATAGAAAGTAAGGCCTATGGTAAAGTATTCTACCAATTTAGTCATGGCTGCCTATATATATATATATTATATGACAGAGAAATATGAATATATTAATTTGCTTACATTCTACTGTGCATTTTGACCTTGAAAGAACTCAAAACATGCAAGGGATCTCTACATAGTTTTTTTTTCACTTCCAGAACATTGTAAATCAACATATGGTTTCTACACAGAAGTAAATATGAAAAATGTAGAGCCTAAAGAATGAATTTCTGAAGAGTGTAAATAGCCCATGGGCTCTCTATGTTATTACATCAAATGTGAATATTCTGAACAGGAAAAGGGCACAATATAATAAATGTATTCATTGGCCTTGTGTAAGAAATTGGGTACTTACTATTTGGTCTGTATCTTCAGAATGAAAAAATTGTGACCCTTATTTCCAATCTTATATTAGCCTATGGGAAGTTATGAATCAATGTCCATGTTTTACTTATTAATTTTTAAAATATCACTAATTGTGAGAAATATGTATATACAACACACACACACACACACATACACACACACAAGCAATGTACAATGTCAATGGACTTTGTAAAGAAAAATGATTCCTCTAAGCCAAATAGAGTGATTACAAACAATATCACATATAATATAACCTGAAGGCAGACATACTGAATATATTTTATTTTAAAACTTTCTCTGTGTACCTTAATAAAGAGATTTTTTTATTGACTCATTATTAAGAAATTATCATTATGAAAAATGTGAGTATAATATTGTTAAACTGATTCTAAATCAGAATATTCAGCAGAAAATGAATACAAACAAATTAAACCCATTGAAAGGGTTAAATTAAAGCAGAAGTTCTAATTGTCTAAGGCTTAAGTAAAAAATGGATAAAGCAGTTTCTAATTATTAAATTGTTTTACGTAATTGTTTCAAATTGTTTCACGTAAAAACATTAACGTGTTTAAGATAGAGTTGAAAATTTGGAATCTATGTGACATTAATAAAGCCTAATCGTTTGGGGAAAATGTAGAATTCTGAAGATTTTGAAGTAAGTTGTCATGCTATGCCAATGCCTTTGCCACTGGTCCTGATTAGAATTGTACTCACTGTTTATTTTCTTATTGCCATCTTATATGCCTTACCAATCATCTCTTTTCAAACAAAGAACTTTTAAGAAGTACATGGGAATTGTTGGGCAGCTAAGAGCTGAAAGATCCTACTGATCCAAGAATATGTAACTATGACAAATACAACAAAAACATAGACGATAAAACATATGATAATAGAGTTGGAAGGGACCTCAGAGGTCTTCTAGTCCAATCCCTTGCAGGAAACCCATACCATTTCAGACCAATGGGTCCAATGATGGACCATCTACAACTTCTGAAGACAAGCTATTCCATTGATTGATTTGTTTTACCATGAAGAAATGTCTCTTTAATTCTAGGTTGCTTCTCTCCTTGGTTAGTTTCCAACCATTGTTTCTTGTCTTACCTTAAACCAGACATACACAATTCTTGTAACTGTTCTTTGTGTATTATATTCAGTTAATTCTTCACTCAGAATTTCCTTTTCTTTGTAAAGACATTTTGTTTTTAGGAATGAGAATAAAAAAGGACAAATTAATCTCGGCAAGTTTATTTTTTGTCTGTGATTATATTTTCTTGTTTGTTTGTTTAAAAAATGTAGTTTACATTTTTATCTTAAAGCCGTATCACTATTTTTTTCCTCTGAGATTGGCTAGGAACTTTAAGGACTGCAGTAAGATCTTGTAGCATAAAGCTGGATGTTTTTGAGAGTTTTTATTATGCACTTGGTAGATCACACTGACAAATATGATTGAAAATGAATGAAAATTTACAGAAAAGTAAGACAAAATTTAATTAGAAATGAAACAAATCATTCAATGGTACAAATTCAGTCTTGTTCAATAATATTTTTATAAGTCCAGATACATCAGATTATTACAAGTGAGAGAAGGAAGCTTTGTATATAAAGCTGGTTTATGTTTTAAAACTCACAGTTATTTTTAAAATATGGATGTTTAAAGAAACTCTATTGTCGATAAATTTGTGCTAGTGGGAACAGAGAAGATATGACTTTGGTAAATTGATGCTTGGGAATATTTCTGTCTTATTCTTTTAAAATGCCTTATTCTTCCTGATGGCATTTCTTTTATAGTTCTCATCAAATTGTTTCCCCCCCCACACAATCAGTTATAGCAGACAGTGCATTATTAAACTCTTATAATGTGCCTTGGGTGGAGTTTAGGGTTTGAATTTTATGATAATATTCATTTTGAAATGTCATTGCCAAGGAAGTATAAGTTATTATTTTAATACATTGTATACTTATTTAAAAATAAGAGAAAAGTTTAAGAAAAAGCACTTCTATATGACTGAATCACTGGAAGTGGGATATTTTACATAAAATTCCACTTATCTCAAGCAATAATTTTATGTAAAACATATAATGCAATATTCCTCTCTTTCCCGCCCCTCCTTGGAACTTTCTGTTCCAGGGACAAGTTACAGAAGACATGGAAAAAAATTGTATTTACCATCTCTCAATGGCTATAAATTACTAATTAAAGTGAGTGATAAAATCATTTACCCCACTAGTGTTTCAACAGTATACAGGCATGGGCAGCTTAAGACATGAAATTGCTTGAGGCAAAAAATAAAAAATAAAAATAAAAAAAACTCCAAGAACAGGGGTGGGATGCTATTGGTTCTGCCCGGCTCTATAGAACCGGTAGCTCTGAAGAGCAGCAGACACCGACTGGTTCTGTGTTGCTGCTGTTTGGCCCACCCACCTACCCGGGCTCTTACCTATCCTTTATTTCCTGCTTTTTGAACCTCAGCTGTTTTGCGCGGCACAGCTGAGGTTGAAAAAGCAGGAAAAAAGTGGCTTTTCAAATGCTGCGCACTCGCATGCAGTGCTTTTCAGCTGTCTGGGCGGCATAGCTTTACATGCGTGTAGTCACCGAACTGGTAGTAACAGTGGTTGAATCCTACCCCTGCCCAAGAACCATGCCAAAGTGTGTGTAGACTATGGAATAAAATTCAGTTAAGGCTGCTCCTCTCTTATTATTATTTAGGAAGTGTACATCTTGCTTAATAAACTGTTCAGATTGCCATATAAAAACTTAGAAGTTTTTATGTTTTAATAAGGGTAATTACATTAGTAGTGGCCTATATTTTTAAGAATGTACAGAAGTTGTGTGCACATTTAAAAACAAAAAGGAAAAGGAAAATTCTACACAATAATCTCCTAATCAAGCATTTACAGATTAACTAATGCAGGTTGTTTTCCAGTTGTACAAACAGCCGTTTGACATGTGCATCATAAATCCGGGGCTCAGCAAATTGAACAACATCAATGTCTATGTGTTTCTTGGCTCAGTTCCAAGGATAACACAATATGACAAGGTTATTAACCCTGTTGACACATTCTGAACAATAATAATTTTCATACTGATACCACCATAAATTTTTTCCAGAACAGCTATGATGATAATATTTGTTAATTGCTCATTCTTGCCTGACCTGAATGAATTATTTCTTGCTGACAGGAATGAATGGAAACATGACAAAATATCTCGTTAACTAACTACCGAGAATAAGATTTCTTCTACTCCTTAACATACTTCAGAAGCCCTTGTCAACCTTTGGTCATTATTTTTATTCATACTTTTGTGAGCAAGACATTGATTTACAATATAAAATGCCCAATAATGTTTTGACAATAATTTTATAACATTTTCTAGAGAATTGGAAGGAATCCAGCAGTTCTTGTTTCTTTATCATTGGCAAACAACACCAGATGTCGAACTCATTTGGGAATTGGTAAATTAATAGATTTTGAGACTCTTTTCTACAAAGTATGCTCTGACCTATGTTGTTCTTGAATCTTGACTATTTTGACATTATCTCTAGGGAGAGGAAACCATTGTCAGCAATCTCAGAACAGACTTACAAGTTACTTGATTGCAATAAAAGGTTGATCCAGCCTATAAATCTCAAAAGAAACTTACTGAATAAGTTTTAGAGCATAATAAAAAGTCACTGAGTCAGCTTTAAAAAGTGATGAAAAAATACAGTCTTTATATATACATATGCTCACATATTTTATACTGTGTACTTAACTCAAAAAATGTTCAACCTGTCTATTCGATAAGAGTTCAGATGTATGAAAAATAATATTATCAAATCCTTTCCAGTAATAAAGCGTCACTTGTAGGTCTGTCTGTCTGTCTGTCTATCTTCATAATGTATGTTTTGTTTGTTTGTTTACTTATACTATATTAGACCTTAATAGAAAATGCATATTATCTGTACAAATGCTAAATTGCTGAAAATTCCTTATGTAATTTCCTTTTTTGTTGTTAGTTTTATTGCACTCAGAAATAAACATATTTTAAGACATCTTTTTAAATTCACATATTAATTTTTCCAACAAGACACAGGTTTTAAAATAAAGTGAAAAGTGATGGCCAAGCTATAGGGAGTAGGATCTTATCAGCATAACCTGTTGTTCCAATACAAAGATAGTCTATAACCATATTTTGAGAATAGTAATACATAACATAATCTTCTGCTTTCCCCCAGTTTATTACCAAGGCCATCTCGACCCACTTTAATTGCTTTAGGTAAAAAGTCTTGTTTTGAAACTTTGGTGGATGCAGTTAGTTGCCTGTTCTTCTTTTCCTTATATGCAAATGCCTCTGTTCCAATTAGCTATTTTTATTATAGTAGGAATGATCTCTTCTCTCTGGTCGCTCTCTGCTACCTTACCTTTTCACCTTCAATTGCTGGATCAGTAAAACAGTGGTTTTTTAAAAAAATATTTTTGATAGATTCACTTTTAGAATGGTACACACTAGACTTTTACTTTATGTTACAAATCCACTAATAAAAAAGCAGAAGGTCTGCTTTCCTTCCTTCCTTCCTTCCTTCCTCCCTTTTTATCTTCAGGGATTAATACAAAGAGGTTTATGCAAATCTCTCTCAAGAAAAACCACTTCTGCTCAAATACTTACCATTAGAATGGAAACCAATTGGTGCTTTCTTCCTTCAATGAATTGAGAGATAAAGAAAAAGCCAATATACCAAACAGGGATATTGGTAACAATTGTCTGGAATGAAGACATGGCCAACATTGTTTCTCAAAGATTAAAAAGATCTAATTCCAGACAACAATGTCATAAACTTTATTTTAGGTTATTTCAGAATAGGAGACAGATATAGATAGTCCTTGCTTACAAACTGTTCATTCAATGACCCTTTTAAGCCCCAATGTCACTGAACAAGTAGTACTTATGACCAGGTCTCAAAGTTATGACCATCATAGGGTTCACACAATCATGTAATCACAATTTGGTCATTTGGCAACTAGCTAGCACTTATGAAAGTTTGGATATATGATGGTCATATAATTTTCCATTTCTTACCTTTCCTGACAACTTCCCATAAGCAAATTCAATGGACGGAAAGTTGGTTTGGTAAGTGTTTTTCACCTTCCTGCACTAATACCTGGCTGTACCATTTACCCTTCCCGAACTTTCTGCCCCCACACCCACACCATGCCAGGTCTTCCAAATTCTCCCTGGCCTGCTTCAAACTCATGAGAATCATGTGCTGACTCTTTTATTTTATTTTTATTTGTCAATTGCTTACAAGATAATAGGTATAAGTAAAACATAGTTATGAATACATGGGGAAAAAAAGAAAAATATATAAAAGAAACAATAGGACAAGGACAGTAGGCACGTTGGTGTGCTTATGCACGCCCCCTACAGGCCTCTTCGGAAAGGGGTTAGGTCAATAGTAGACAGTCTAAGGTTAAAGTTTTTGGGATTTGGGGGAAAAAACCACAGAGTCAGGGAGAGTATTCCAGACATTGACCACTCTGTTGCTGAAGACGTATTTCCTGCAATCAAGTTTGGTGTGGTTAACCTTGCGTTTGTATCTATTGTTTGCTCTTGCGTTGTTAGGGTTGAAGCTGAAGTATTCATTGACTGGTAGGACATTGCAATGTATGATTTTATATACTATACTTAGATCAGACTGGAGGCAGCATAGTTCTAGGTTTTCTAGGTCTAGAATTTCGAGTCTGGTGGCATAAGGTATTCTGCAACGAGTAGAGTAGTGGAGAACTCTTCTTGTGAAATATTTCTGGACTTTCTCAACTGTGTTAATATCAGATACGTAATGTGGCTTCCAGACTGCTGAGCTGTATTCGAGTATTGGTCTAGCAAATGTTTTGTATGCTCTAGTTATTAGTATAATATTACCAGAGAAAAGGCTACGTAAGATTAGGTTAACAACTCTTAATGCCTTTTTGGCAATGTAGTTACAGTGGGCTCTAGCACTTAGGTCATTTGAGATGAGTACTCCAAGATCCTTGACAGGGTGTGGATCATCAACAAGGACTTGACTATTCAGCCTGTATTTTATTTTCTGATTTCTTTTGCCAATATTTAGGACAGAACATTTATTTGTTGAGATTTGAAGTTGCCATTTGTTTGACCATTCTGATACATAGTTGGTACTAGAACACTGCCTTGGGAGACACAACTGTTGACAGATACAGAATTTGATAGGACGCTCCCAATGTTGACCATTTGTTGTCTGTTTGACAGGAATGCTTCTATCCAGTTATGCAGGTGTCCAGAGATGCCATAAGATTTTAGTTTTAGGAGTAGTTTGTCATGTACCACTGAATCAAAGACTTTACAGAAGTTTATGCAGATTGTGTCTATCGCTTTGCCCTGATCGAGTTGTGTAGTCCATATGTTTTTGCAGTGTAAGAGTTGCAGATTACATGATAGTTTTTTCCTAAAATCAAATTGTTTATTAGAGAGTAGGTTGTTTGTTTCTAAGTGGAGGATGATGGATTGGTTAATAATTGATGCCATGACTTTACAGGTGATGCAGCATAAGGAGATTGGTCTGTAATTTTCAACTAGGCTGGGGTCTCCCTTTTTGAAGATGGGGTTGACAGTGGCTTGTGACCATAGGTTAGGCAAGGAGCTGGTCCTGAAAGATTTTTCAAAGGTTATGCTTAGAGGTTCAGCTATGGCAGTGGATAGATTTTTTAAGAAGTAGGCACATATTCCATCCGGTCCAATAGATATAGATGGTTTTAGATTGTGTAGTGCTTTTTCAACATTATCTTCTGTAAAATCAATATGTATTAGATCATTGTAGTTGTCTGTGGTACGGCTAGGAAATACTGGGCATGATCCATTGCTGTTCACAAATACTGAGCCAAAGAATGTGTTAAAGAGGTTGGCTTTAATAGTGTCATCATTGCAGTCGTTACCATTAGGTCCTTTCACGGGTGGGATGGACCTTGAGTCTTTTAGTTTGTTGTTTACAAAATTGTAGAAAGCTCGGTTGGAATTGGTATGTAGGAGGTTTTCTTCTTGTTTAATGTGATAATTGGTGCATTCAGTTTTTATTTGGTGGCATAAATTTTTGTATCGGCTTTTGAAGTTGGCAACATGACCAGATTTGTTTTTCCGCCAAAGTGATTTCTTTTTGGATTGAAGCTTCCTTATTGTTTTGGGTAATTTGTTTTTTCTGGTTTTGGGAGTTGTTAATGGTACATATAGTTTGGTGACTCTTTTGGCTTCAAGTAAAAATATGTTGTAATGGTCTTCTACAATATTGCATCCAGAGAATAGAAATTGCCAATCAAGGGATGAGAGATCATTGTTTATAAGATCATAGTTGCCATTTTTGAAGTTATAATTGGGGATGATGTCATTGTGATGATTTTTGTGTGGGCGTACGTTGAGGCAAAAGTCAATCATGTTGTGGTCACTGTTGGAAAAGGGTTCTTTAATTTGTATTCCGTAAATTGAATTCAAACTATTGCAGAAGATGAGATCGAGGCAGTTGTTAAGTCTAGTGTTGTTGGTTATTAGTTGTTCTAGTCCCAGATTTGTTACTGCATTGTAGAAGGTTGCATGTGTGGATTCTGTTGTACATTCATTCAGGGTCCAGTTAATATGAGGTAGATTGAAGTCACCAAGAAAGATAAAAGCATGTGGGCAGGATGCTGCCCATGT
Source organism: Notechis scutatus (assembly GCF_049901735.1). Classification (NCBI taxonomy): domain Eukaryota; kingdom Metazoa; phylum Chordata; class Lepidosauria; order Squamata; family Elapidae; genus Notechis; species Notechis scutatus. The sequence goes on from NC_142012.1 coordinate 33,134,183, forward strand.
TAGTAGTATATTTAGCTTGTTTGCATGTTCAATGTCATAATCAGGGGCTCTGTAACATAGTAAGAACCAAAATGTGATATTTAAGGACAGTTCACAGACAATGGTCTCAGGAATAGCAAGCTCCTGGGTAACTTGGATGTTTGTTAGATGTAGGGACTTTTTATAGAAGATAGCAACACCACCTCCTCTACAGATTTCACAATCTGATCGGTAAACATGATAGTCTCTTACTGTAGGAATGGAGCAGGAAGAAATGCATTGAGCCATGTTTCACAGACAAATATAATGTCAAATTTAGCCGTATTTAGTAAGAGGAGAAATTCAGGTATTTTATTTACAAGGCTTCTTGCATTGAGTAGCTTGCATTTAAGGCCAGTTGTGTTTAGAATAGAGGTAGTTAGGGGCATGCATGCCTAATTTTGAGTGATGATTTAGTTTTGACTCTCTCAAAGACCCCTTCCTTTCCCATCTCCTTGATCCTATCACCCCGTGTGGTGACACACTTAGAAATGGCAATTGTAATTTGGAGTTTGGAGGATTGGACTACTATTTTTTTTATAATGAAATAAAGATTATCACATACATCACACAGTCACTTATAATAAATGGAAGAATCTCATATCTTATGCACAGACATTGATCTGAAATCTTCCCTTTTGGAGGAAAAACAATTACAATAATACAAACATGTTGAAATGTATTTATACAAGCCCACCTCTAGATATTTGAGGTTGTTTTAAAAAAGAGATAGGCATACAGTATAAATATCCCACATCCCAAAAAAATTCTTATTTGTATAATCAACTGAAAAAGTGTGTGTGTGTGTGTGTAGCATATTTTATTTTGACATTTATATACAGTATGTATTTATAATAACAGCTATACTTTAAAAAGTTTTATATGTCATACACACTATATACACATGCATACAAAACCTTTAAAAGTATAGCTTGCTATTATAAATGCAGATGTAAATGTCAACATGTGATATGTAATGAGGCATTATATTCCTTTCATGATGGGACTCATAGCATTTATTTTTCATAATTTTATCTGTCAGAACAATTTGGAAGAGACAAGCAAGCATGTTTTCTGAAAATTGAAATAAAAATAATGTCAAAGACATTTAGCAGAAGTATTTAAGCCCTCTTTTGTTCTCTTTGTGAAACATCTTGATTCTTAACAATCATTTTCTTACAACAAAACTAAAAATTTATGTATGTAATTACTAAAACTTTTAATAAGTCTTTAAAGAATGACGAAGGTGTGATATGACAGCAGTCTCCAGTATTTAAGGAGCTGCCACAAGAAAGATGGGAGTTGATGTATTCTCCAAAAAAATTGAGGGCAGGACAGGCAGTTACAGGTAGAAGATTATCAAAGACACAAGTAATCTAGAATTAAGGAAAAAATTCCCGACAGTGAGTACAATTTATCAGTGGAACAGCTTGCCTCCAGAAGTTGTGGATACTCCATTATTGGAGGTTTTTAAAGAGAAATTGGACAACTACTTGTCCAGAATGGTGTTGGTTTCCTGCTTGAGCATGAGGTTGGATTAGAAGACCTCCAACCCTGTTATTCTATGCTCTATTGTCCATGAATTGTTTTAATATCTATATTAAGGTAAATTACAGGAAATTGGATAAACAAAAACTTACAGGTTCCTTAGCTTCACTAAAATTAGGATACCAAAAAGCTATTTGTATTCATCTATAATAGCCAAGAATACTCTTTCTAACTTCAGTTATACAAGAGGTCATACAAACAATAAAATATGGAAACTGTAATGAAGTCCCTTTCAGATTTTGGCAGATATTAAAGGAAATGTGAAATTACTAAAAGGGCAATGCTTATAATATATTATCCTTCCCTTATTCCCTACAAATATAAACTCTTATCCTTACAAATATAATTTTGCTAAGACTTAATAGCAATGCTGGCTTTAATGTTAAAATTCAATTGTGAAGAGATGGAGCCAGCATATAGAAAATATGAAAATATAAATCTCATGAATGCTAATCACATTAATGCAATCAGAACTGAAAATCCTTTTGTGAACTTGGCTAGATAATGACTCTACAGTGCCTTGTACCTATATTGGCCAGATACATTGTAAAAATCTTCATTCTGGTTTTTTATTTCTGTTTCTAGCTGATATCACTCAATGAGAATGTGAGCTTGGATAGCCAATTTTTCAATCAGTCTCTTTACAAGCCTTTACTTTTTCTTCTTTGAACCTATTAAAGTCTACTTATCAGCCTGGACTTGAGCCCAGTCAATTTGGTCAGAAAACAAAGGCAGAATCTCCACTGAGCTACAGTTACTAAGGGTAATGTTAGGCCTCCCAAAAACTGAATCTAGGCCTTCTAGCATAGTAGTTCTGTGAGTCAGGTTTCATAGGCTGGGTTTGACTGACCACTAGTGGCTGAATGGACAAATGAGTAAAGGAACATGCTTGGACAAATGACCAAGGAACACACTGAACTCTTTGAAGCAGTTATTGACAGGGACAAAATACATTCTTTTCATTATCCTTTAAAGACTTGGAACTCCATTTGTCATGATTTCAATTTTACTTGTCCAACAGATCACATCAATTCTTAGTCCAAAGGAAAACTGTCACTATCTGGAATATTGAATTTGTGAGAGAGTTAAATTAAGATAATTCATCTCAGAATCTTCATAATTTCAGAGAGAGCTTGGGGATTTATACAACAATATGACAGGAAGTTCAGGAAGTTCAGAGACCAAGCTGGTCTCTGGAATCATGAAACAAAAGTACACTTGACTCTAATAAGGTTCCAGCATTCTCCCAAAGGAGCAATTTCACATCTGGATTCTGGATGTTTTGGTACACAAGTTACTCCTGGATGTACAAGTAGAGTCCATGGACAAAGATGTTTTCATCCAGATTCAACATTTCCAGCCCTGTTTAGTTGTGTAACAATGATTTATCACTACCACAATGAACTACTGCAGTGCACTTTATATAGTGAACTGTCTGGAGACCACCTGTTAGCTATAATTTGTGTAGAACATAGCAACACCAATCTGAGCAGAAAAATATATCTTGTACTGAAGCTAGCTTACAATATCACTGTTTTTTCTTAGGCATATTTTTTTCCTACAATTTTCAGGATTTCTTGTTTAGTTTTCAATGTTTACTTTGGATGGTTTCCAAACATACAGATATCAGATTCATAACCAGTTAATTAGAGAAGAAAAATAACCATGTTTTCAGTAATTCAGGCATATGGAATACAATATTTACAAATCACTTTCCTAGCCTTGCTTTTATTTATGTCTCATCTATTTATAACTATATTGGCACTTTTTGCTTAAATATTTCTAAATAATATCAAATGAATATGATTTATTCTATATTTGTACTTGTGCTAAGAACATGATTTGATAGAAAGTAAACCATTAGTAAAATAAAACCTGTGTGTCAGGTTTTGTCCACCATTTGCCAGATATTATTTTGTAGTGCCTTGAGACATATATAGAAGGGTAGAATAAATGATAATTATTGAATTGCTCATCCTGCTAGGAAAGTCAAGCAGTTTGTATAATTTTTGTTGCCCTTGAAATCCTTTGATTTCCTCATACTATTTAGGGATTTTAACATATGAAATAATAATGTTTTACCAATATTAATTCAGGAGTGAAGAAAGGTAATAGAAATTGTAAGGTGAGCTATACAGCACATTGGTTTAGAATTTGAATGACAAGGATAAAGATAATTACATATAATATGATAGGACAAGGATATATCTTCTTAGTAGGTTAGTCATTCAAACTCAGTGGAATTAATAATAATAGAATATTATTAGGATCTAGAATAAAAAGGTTCAAAACAGGACCCAGTATCTTACTGAATCCAAAGAGATTAGACAACATGGAAAAAAGTAAGTAGGCTTGGGAACAAAGGGGGAAAAATAATTAATCAACGTTGGAATATCAATGATGTCAGTTTCTGAAAATAAGCAAGGTCAAAAAAAAGAAAGCTAGCACAAATGCCAAAAATGCTCTTTATTATTATAAGACAGAAGAACAGAATCTTGAAAGCTTATTAGAATATCTCCCCACCCCAAAATAACGAATAAAATAAAAAATACAGAAGTGTAAAACCACCCTTTTGATTCCTGTAATCTGGTTCTAAGAATAATAAATTCACAGAGATAGAATAGACTGGGGCTCTAAAGTCAAGCACAAAAACAGCTAGAAATTCAGAGCCTGCATGAATATGACCAGTGAAAACAAGCACACTATACTTCTGTACAATTGATTCAATTTTGCAAAACTCTTATTGATGGATTTTCTCCTCCTCAAAATTCAACCAGATTCTCCTCTCCTCCCCCTCCCCCTCCCTTCTTTATAATGGCTTCATCAAAATGCCAAGGGTCAGATACAGATGACAAGATATATAAATGAAGAAATTAATGTGTATTAAAAATACACATAGGCTGAGATGCTGAGCACAAGCCTTAGTTTGTTTTGAAAATCAATGTTTGAACTACATTGCTTAGGAACAGTTTTGACATTATTTAAATCGAATGAGCACAGTCTCTCCAACAGAAGTCCCAGGGAATGAAACTTGCTAATAACATTTAAAAACACACACAAAAAAACCCTGGGTTGTCTTAAAATAGCCTTGGTGCCTTTCCAGACCAACTGGGAGAATCATTAATTTTAGTTAAAGGTTAAAAAGATAGTATCAAGCTCTAGCTTCCACGGAGACAAAGTCAGTTTCCAAAAATAAGGCAACATTCTTCATGCATCTTGGAACTGCAAGAAGCTCTGATGATTTAGATCAGGGGTCTCCAACCTTTTAGATTGAATGACTTTAAGGATGGCAAACTCTCTAAAGCAGAGATCCCCAACCTTTTTTACGCCGCGGCCCGGTATCCCCAACCTTTCTTATGGCGCGGCCTGGTTCGGCATTGCTGGGCACCGCCATCTTTTGATGAAAAGTGCTTCCGGTGACCTCACCGGAAGCACTTTTTCTTCAAAAGAAGATGGCGGGCGCAGCTTCGGTGAGCTTTTCCGGTAGAAATGGCTTTCTACCCGAAAGCTCACGAAGCGCGAGCGCCGCCATCTTTTGAGGAAAAGTGCTTCCGTGAGCTTTCTACCCGGAAAAGCTCACCAGAAGCACTTTTCATCAAAAAGATGGCGGTGCCCAGCAAGCCAGCTGCCCGGTAGGACTTGTTCCACGGACGACCGGTCCGCGGACCGTGGTTGGGGACCCCTGCTCTAAAGTACATATCTGAATATTGTAGAGAAGCTAAGAAATTACTTTGGCTACAAAGGCCTTGCAAAGCTGCAAGGATTAAAGTAAGCTTATTTTGAATGGAAACATCTTATGATAGCTGAATTCAGTTCAACACTTTCCAGATACACAAATATTGTTTCTAGGAACAGTGGTGTTTGTAACAAACAATCCAGTATATTTTTAATAAATACCTACTTGATATTATTAATAATAATTTATCAGTTACAAATTTTAGGTTGGTTTTATGCAAATATAAAGTCCTTAGTTTACTGATAGTTTATTACTAGTTTTTTTCTCTGAGCAAAAAGAGACACAATACTTGAGAACCTATATTATTTACCCTGTGAATAGACATGATTACATTCAGTTTAACATTCTGGTGTTTATTCTTGCTTATGAGGCATCAAGAATATGTGCCTTTTTTTCATTCTATAATTACTCCTCTATTGATATGCTACTTCCTTGTTTCTTATGCTTCATTAAAAGTCCAGGGTAAGGTAGATTGAAGTAATTGTTCCCCTTTCTCCAGAGGTTCCACCTTCCAAAAAAAAAAAAAAAAATCAGGATGCATGGAAAGCCAAAGATATTGCTCTAAGATAGTAATATAATATAAATATCAATGCTACCATCTGTCACATCTCAGCAATAAAGACCCAAAACAAAATTAAAAACTTCCTTTTCTATTCTGGCAAAGAAAAACACTTTTGGCACTCTATTAATTACTCAGTTACTAGGTGTTAGTATTACAGAAAATAAATCTGGAGTCCCAAAGGTCCATAAGTACTCTGTTTGTGTTAATTAGACTTTTAGACCTCATTGTGCAAGCCCTTTGAAACAGAATTCTATTGATATAAAGAAAATAGTCCTTTTCTTGACATGCACATAGAGATTCTTAAGTAAGTATGTTGCTTCGTTCATTAGCCATCAAGTAATAAACTGAAGTTTTTTGGAATGGCTGGACAAAATAAAGTTAAATAAATAAATACAATTAACCTGTTGTTGTTTTTTTTTATACAAAGAAAAATGTATGTATAATTTCAGCCAAAAGATTAAGTCTGGGTATTGTTTTTTTGTGAACTGAACAGCAATAGCAGACTAATATACCACTTTACAGTGCTTTACAGCCCTCTTTAAGCGGTTTACAGAGTCAGCATATTGTGCTCAACAGTTTGGATCCTTATTTTACCCACCTCAGAAGGAGAGAAGGCTGAGTCAAGTTTGAGCCTGAGGAGATTTGACCTGCCAACAGCAATGTTTTCTTCTTCCAAATTTAGGCAAAATATTAAATTCATTCTAAAGAACTCCTAATCAATTAAGCTGCATGAGAATTTTATCTTTTCGCTGATGAAACATCTGTATCCACTTGGTGAATATATACAAAGCTGTTTGTTTTGGAGAATTTCAACTTATATAATGAATTCTCCTAAATATTAATAATGTCTTGGGGTATTGGGTTTTTTTAAAATATGCAAATACCTCATAGCTAAAACAAGCTGCTAGTATACAATTAGAGGATAATCTGATTTTAAGAAAAAATGTGGAGAACATCCACAAATTCCTGTAAAAGTGGAATATAAAGTAGATGCTTCTTTCATTAAATATTCATTCTTATTGCCTTTTTTTAAATTTACTTTATTTATTTTGATTTGTCAATAAATATATACATAGTTATGAGTACATGAGATAAAGTACATGAAATATAAGAAAAAATAAAAGAAGCAATAGGACAGGGACGGTAGGCACATTGGTGCGCTTATGCATGCCCCCTTCATACCTCTTAGGAAAGGGACAGTCTAAGGTTAAAGTTTTTGGGGTTTGAGGAAGAAACCACAGAGTCAGGCAGAGTATTACAGACATTGACCACTCTGTTGATGAAGTCGTATTTCCTGCAATCAAGTTTGGTGCGGTTAACCTTGAGTTTGTATCTATTGTTTGCTCTTGTATTGTTATGGTTGAAGCTGAAGTATTCATTGACAGGTAAGTCATTGCAATGTATGATTTTATATACCATACTTAGATCAGACTGAAGACGGCATAATTCAAGGTTTTCTAGGTCTAGAATTTCACGTCTGGTGGCATAAGGTATTCTACAATGAGTAGAGTAGTGGAGAACTCTTCTTGTGAAATATTTCTGGACTTTCTCAACTGTGCTAATATCAGATACGTAATGTGGGTTCCAGACTGATGAGCTGTATTCGAGTATTGGTCTAGCAAATGTTTTGTATGCTCTAGTTAGTAGTGTAATATTACCAGAGAAAAAGCTATGTAGGATTAGGTTAACAACTCTTAATGCCTTTTTGGCTATGTAGTTACAGTGGGCTCTAGCACTTAGATCATTAGAGATGAGTATTCCAAGGTCCTTTACAGAGCTTGGATCATCAACAAGGTCTTGACTATTCAGCTTGTATTTTATTTTCTGATATATTTTTTTGCCAATATGTAAGACAGAGCATTTATTTGTTGAGATTTGAAGTTCTCATTTGTTTGACCTTTCTGATACATAGTCAAGATCTTTTTGAAGGGTAGCAGTATTGTCTGTGGTATTGAACAGCATTACATTATCAGCGAAGAGAACGCAGTTGCTCTTAATATGATCACAGAGGTCATTTATGTAGAGTATGAAGAGAGTTGGTCCTAAACACTGCCTTGGGGGACACCACTATTGACAGATACATAATTTGATAGGACACTCCCAATTTTGACCATTTGTTGTCTGTTTGACAGGAATGCTTCTATCCAGTTATGCAGTTGTCCAGAGATACCATAAGATTTTAGTTTTAGGAGTAGTTTGTCATGTACCACTGAATCAAAGGCTTTACAGAAGTCAATGTAGATTGTGTCTATTGCTTTGCCCTGATCGAGTTGTGTAGTCCATATGTTTTTGCAATGTAAGAGTTGCAGATTACAGGATAGTTTTTTTCTGAAACCAAATTGTTTATTAGAGAGTAGGTTGTTTGTCTCTAAGTGAAGGATAATGGATTGGTTAATAATTGATTCCATGACTTTACAGGTGATGCAGCATAAGGAGATTGGTCTGTAATTTTCAACTAGGCTGGGGTCTCCCTTTTTGAAGATGGGGATGACCGTCGCTTGTGACCATAGGTTAGGCAAGGAGCTGGTCCTGAAAGATTTTTCAAAGATTATGCTTAGAGGTTTGGCTATGGCAGTGAATAGCCTTTTAAAGAAGTAGGCACATATTCCATCCAGTCCAATAGATAGGAATGGTTTTAGATTGCGTAGTGCTTTTTCAACATTATCTTCTGTAAAATTGATATTTATTAGATCATTGCAGTTGTCTGTGGTTTGACTAGGAAATACTGGTCTTGATCCATTGCTGTTTACAAATACTGAACCAAAGAATGTGTTAAAGAGAATTGCTTTGATAGTGTCATCATTGCAGTCTTTACCTTTCGGTCCTTTCAGGGGTGGGATGGACCTTGAGTCTTTTAGTTTGTTGTTTACAAAATTGTAGAAAGCATGGGTGGAATTTGTGCGTAGAAGGTTTTCCTCTTGTTGAAAGTGATAATTAGTGCATTCAGTTTTTATCTGGTGGCATATATTTTTGTATCGGCTTTTGAAGTTGGCAATGTGACCAGATTTATTTTTTCACCAAAGTGATCTCTTTTTGGATTGAAGCTTCATTATTGTTATGGATAATCTGTTTTTTTCTGGTTTTGGGAGTTGTTATTGGTACGTATAGTTTGATGTCTCTTGATTTCTAGTAAGAATATGTTGTAATGGTCTTCAACAGTATTTCATCCAGCAAATAGAGATTACCAATCAAGGGATGAGAGATCGTTGTCTATAAGATCATAGTTGCCATTTTTGAAGTTATAATTGGGGATGATGTCATTGTGATGATTTTTTTGTGGGCGTATGTTGAGGCAAAAGTCAATCATGTTGTGGTCACTGTTAGAAAAGGGTTCTTTAGTTTGTATTCCATAAATTAAATTCAAGCTATTGCAGAAGATGAGATTGAGGCAGTTGTTAAGTCTAGTATTGTTGGTTACTAGTTGTTCCAGTCCTAGATTTGTAACAGCATTGTAGAAGTTTGCATGTATGGGTTCAGCTGTACATTCATTTAGGGTCCAATTAATATGAGGTAGATTGAAGTCACCAAGAAAGATAAAAGTGTGTGGGCAGGATGTTGCCCATGTTAGTAGTGAATTTAGCTTGTTTACATGTTCGATGTCATAATCATGTGCTCTGTAACATAGTAAGAATCAAAATGTGACATTTAAGGACAGTTAACAGATGATGGTCTCAGGAAGAGCAAGCTCCTGGGTAACTTGGATGTTTTTTTAGATGTAAGGACTTTTTATAGAAGATAGCAACACCACCTCCTCCTCTGATTGGTAAACATGATAGTCTCTTACTGTGGTAATGGAGTCAGGGAGAGATGCATTGAGCCATGTTTCACAGACAAATATGATGTCCAATATTTCAATGATGAACTGTAAGAAAACAAATTTAAGGCATAGTTTAAATCTTCCACAGCATTATCAAGCTATTTTGTCTGACTTGTATTCCAATCTGTCTGCACCCACAGTTGAAATGCTTTGGCTTATCAAAATTACTGTCTTCTCTAGATGGTTCTCTCGTATGCGATAACAGCTAGAAGGTGAAACATAGCAGTGACCACTGTCAGGCTTAGCAATTTTCTGTGTTATAGAAATGTCTATCATGGGATTTTTTTTCCCCCTTCTATCTTTCTCCACTCCCTCAGTGCTGTCCTGTCTCCTCTCTGACAGTTCTGTTTTCATACAAGCTGGGGGAATATTACAATTTTCTGCTTCATTTTTTATCACCGTCAGTATTGTCATATTTGAATCTTGGTAACCAAATTTTCTATGGTGGTTTTACTTAGGTGAGCTTTCCTTTTGGAAGATGTGGAAGAATTTATTTCAATTACTCCTTTTTATAATGTTTCTAATAAATTTTTTGAACCAATATATTTATTTCCTCAGATGTTAATACATGTTATATGCTACAGTTGTTGATAGGGTTCATATGACTTTTTCATAGTTCTGATTTCTTAATTTGATATTTTGGACCCAGTATAATGTTTATTTCCATTTGTATTCTTATTCCACTTCTTATTTCAAAATATGCGATGAGGAAGAGGTTGACATTTTTAAAATATAATTCAGCTTTTCCATTATAAAAATTAAAAGTTTTATTTAATATTATTCACTTTCATTTACAAATCATAATGTCTTGTAAAGAAGAATAGAACAGTATGTACAGAGAGAAGGAGAAATTGCTTATGCCTCTTTTCAAGATATGTGTATTTTACATTTTTGCTGTGTCAAACATACAAGAATAAAATTTCAACTCTTGTTCATATAAACCAAATATTCCTTTTTACAACAATCTTTCTGCATTGAATCTCACTCTTATGTGTAATGGAACACTATACCATGGTGTAGTTTCATTACATTTCTTTTTATTTGTTTGTTTTAATAATTTTAATGTATTTATTTTGATTCCCTCTCTTTTATATTCTAGTCTTAACATGAAGTATTACAGAGTTATTTTGTTTTTATTTTTGTTTTCATGTCTAATATTTCCTTTTTGGAAATGTAACAATTCCATGTTAAAGAAACAATACACTTTACATTTTCAAAGCTGATCCAACAGTATTCTTGTTTTATTTATATGATTTGCCCTATTCATTCAACATAACCTGTAGAAGTAAATTATGCAGAAGTAATACAGGGTCATATATGCTCTGGCCCCACTCTAATTAAACTTTTGCATTTAAGTGCATTTCTATATCAACTCTTCAGATTTAAATCCAATTTTTAGATCTGAAAAGTATCTAGATATGTTTATATAACTATTTAAATGAATTGCTGTGTTGAGTATGCCAAACAAGTGATTCTTCTTCTCTATTTTACATTGATGTCTGTAAAATGATCCATAATAAGCATTATGTTGTCATTTATTTTTAGAAATATGTGAGATTTACACATCAGTCTTCTATTAAGGCACTGTGATAGTCTGTTCACATCCTGATAAGGTTCAATTAATAAGTTGGAAGATTAGCACATGTGTGTTTCTTAGTTATTTGAAAAAAAGAGCTGCCTGATCTTCAGTTCATAGAAGATTATTAGGAAAATACTGGAAAAAAACCCTCTATCCTAATGAACTAAAAGTAAATTGGCTTCTAAAGTGAAAGTAATGCAGCTGCTGAGATTTCTGTAGACTTAATCCTTACCATTTCAATAAATCTTGTTAATTAAGTCTCTGTGGGATTTTTTTATTTTATTTTTCAGATAGGTTTTTAAGATCCTGTGAGGCATAAAGAGCCAGAGAGCTTTTTTGTTTTGGAAATTGGAAGTACAGGTATGGTTTTTCAACCCTGCACATCTTACAATATCTAACTTTTTCCATGACACTTCCACGATCATAAGAACCTTATATGACAAAGGAATATCATATTATTTAATGCAAGATTGCTGAAAAATATGCAACATCTTTTAAGGAATGCATCTCTGGAGATATCTGTAACTGGGCATCGACAGAATTTGCATTCCAACCTTTAGTATGATTTTATTTGTATTTTACTATATTGAAATCCATTGTACACTATTTATAAAACTCCCTTAAAGTGCAGATGCAACCATGTACTAAAAATAACAAAAACACATAGTACTTTGTTGCCTTTGCTATGTATAATTATATTTATAAAAACAAAATGATAAGTACAAATACACTAGGAATAGATTTGAAGTGAATTTTAAGGGCGTGTTATTTAGCAGAAGGTTCTAAGTATTTAACCAGATTTCAGAACTATGATATGGAAGAACAAAAATACATATTAAATTATTCTATTAAAAACAAGATAAACTAAGAAAAATGTTCATCAGATCCATCAATGGCTTTCAGATTATAAATGAAATCACTAATCCTTTTGTTAGTTAGTAATAACAATAACAACAATAACAGGGACACGGTGCCTCAGTGGCTAAGATGCTGAGCTTGTCAATCAGAAAGGTTGGCAGTTTGGCAGTTTGAATCCCTAGTACCGTGTAATGAAGTGAGCTCCCATTACTTGACCCAGCTTCTGCAAACCTAGCAGTTCGAAAGCATGTAAAAATGTCAGTAGAAAAATAGGGACCATTTTGGTGGGAAAGTAACAGCATTCTGTGCGCTTTTGGCATTTAGTCATGCTGGCCACATGACCATGCTGGCCACATGGAGATCATGCTGGCCACATGGAGATGTCTTCAGGCAGTGCTGACTCTTCAGCTTTGAAATGGAGATGATCACCACCCCCTAGAGCCAGAAACAACTAGCACATATTTGAGAGGGAAACTTTTACCTAATAACAATAACAACAAATGAGGAAAAATATATGCCGTGGAGCACAGACTCACTGTGATCCTCATCCTATGGCCTCTGGCTGCAACCAAACTACCAAGCTCAGAGACAATAGAGGACTCCACAGTTATTACAAAGTTGTGGTGGTATAGTGGTTGGAATGCAGTACTGCAGGCTATTTCTGCTGATTTCCAGTTTTCAGAAGTTCAGCAGTTTGAGTCTCACTGGCTCAAGGTTAACTCATCTTTCATCCTACCGAGGTCAGTAAAATGAAGACCAGAATGTTGGGCTCAATATGCTGACTCGGTAAACGTCTTAGAAAAGGTTGTAAAGCATTGTGAAGCAGTATACAAATCTAATTGCTATTGTTATTATGTATTCCATTGTTTAATGCAATTGGTTAATAAAGCAAGCTTAATCATTCTGTGCTATTCAAATTGGTTGAATGCAGATTAAAGACAGAAGGCCTTTTTTTAAACTTGAATGTTTTAACATTTTATTTATTGGTTTTGTGATTTTCTGTAGGTCTTTGAAACAGAATATATTTGATAAGAATATAATTCACTATAATTGATCTAGAGAAATGGCAAAAATTGTGGTCTCAAAATTGATGTTTTACAGGTGGCATTTCCCCCCGACAAGAATAGCAAGAATGTTCAAGAATAAATGTGAAAAATGCTGGAAATGTCATCAGATACCTGGCTCATATTACCATATGTGGTGGACTTGTGAGGACGCTAGAAAATATTGGACTAAAATTCGCATGTGGTTGGAAAAAATGATAAAGAAACGTATAGATTTGAAACCGGAGTTCTTTATATTGGGAATCTTACCAGATACATACAGTAAAGACTTGAATGTATTAACAGCGGCTAGGATTGTATTTGCTAAAAATTGGAAGAATGAGAAAATACCATCGCAGGAAGACATTATTAAGAAAATATTGGAATGTGCTGAGATGAGCAGATTGACATTTGAAATTAGAGAGCAAGAGGATAAACAATTTTATGAAATTTGGCATCTTTTTTATCAGTGGCTAGATGACAAAATACAATAATAGAATATTTAGACAGCAAGGAATATCTTTATTTTTTCTTTCGCTTTTGTTATTTGACATTATATCTATAAAGTGTTTCTAGGATAGATCTGGTATTATGATTTGTTATAGAATAAACTGTTTAAAGTATTGTTATCTCATAAAGCATGAATGATTAAAAGTATAGCCAAATGATTTTTTAATAGCGATATCAGGATATATAAGTTTGGATTGACAATATGAGTTGTTATGTAATATAACTGTAATTGAGACTACGAAATGAATGCACAAAACTGATGAACCAACCGACACACTGTAGGTACATAAGAGAGTTGATGTTTTAATGTTTTGTTTGTCTTGTTTGTTTGTAGAAAATCAATAAAATTGTTTTAAAAAAAAAAAAGATATATAATTCACTCTGAGATGGTATATTAGCATGAAATATTTGATGGTGTGTATGTGAAAACTGTTAAAAGCCAGATTCTATCAATTGTACCACTTTATATTTTACTCCAAATAATTTTAAATTGGCATTCTCAGTATTAAATAGAATCAATGAAGTAGAAAAGTAGCAGGGTCTTTGGTCAACATGTTTCAGCTCAAATGTTTGCCCTCAAAAATAGCTTAGGAGAGTTAAAGAGGAAATGTTTAAGCTTTTGAAGGGCTTGAGATAAATTATCTGATATATACTTCTAAATATGAGTTATATAAATGCAACATTTAGCTTTCTTTTGAGATTGTTTTCCCATCTATATTGCTGATCGTTTGTTTTAAAAGACAAAACTAATTAAAACATTTTTTTTAAATATATCATTTTCTTTAAAAGCAGTCTACAATCTTAGAAAAGATCCTAATTCTTTTTCAAAAGCCTGTCCTGGACCTGATATATTAGGTGAACCTAAACTCCCAAAAATAAAAAATAAAAAGTGGCACCAAAAGTCACCATGATGAGGTGAAAATCACTTCTCACTGCTAAAATTTCTTTCTGCTTTTCAATCCTTATTTTTTTAAAGAAAAGTAGAGGTTTCCCCTGACAAATCATGTCCAATTCTAAAGAATAGTGCTCATCTCCATTTCTTAGCCAAGAGAGTCAGTGATGTTTGAGGACACTTCTGTTGTCATGTGGCCAGCATGACTACACCAAGGGGCATGGAATGCTGTTACTAATCACTGAAGTGATATTTATCTACTTGCATTGATTCAATTTTTTTTACTCCCGGTTCTTATTTGGTGGGTGTGGCTTGGTGGTCATATGTCTGGGTGGGCATGGCCAACTTGACATCACTCACATCAAGGGGTGCCTTGCCTGGCCTCAAAGAGATACAATTTCCCTCTCTATTTATTTACTACTACTGAACATCCAAAATACACTATTTAATCCAATGTATATATGCCACATGTGTACATACATCTTACCTAGTATAGTGTGTGTATGGGCACACAAAAAGATAATTATCTACTATATATACTGTATGTGTATGTACACACACACACACACACACACACACACACACACCCTCTTCTAAAACTATATACATTCAACCTCACTGCTTTTGGAAAAACACACCCATAGTCCACTTTCTGTCACACATTTAAGTATAATTTCTGTACATTAGAACATTGCATACACCTTCAGATTTACTTCCCTAGCCTGCACATGACTGTTAGACCCAGGAGATATCATGGATTGAGTAAAATGTGGTGAAACTCACTTAATAATGCTCTTGCTTAGCAACCAAAATTTTGGGCTCAATTGTGGTCATAAGTGAAGGACTATCTCTGCCTTCCTCTGCATGGCAGCCTAGTCCTAGTAAACTGCTCTGCCAATTTTCCTCTCTGTTAGAGGCACCAAAATAATCAAGATTCCAGATGATATAAGGTCTCCTGCTGGAGCAGGGGGTTGGACTAGATGGCCTCCAAGGTTCCTTCTAAATTTGCTATTCTATGATTCTATATGGATCTCCTGCTGAAGCAAGGAGATGGACTAGAACAGGGGTCTTCAAACTTGACAGCTTCCCCCCCCCCCCCCCCCCCCCCTCCCCCCCCCCCCCCCCCCCCCCCCCCCCCCCCCCCCCCCCCCCCCCCCCCCCCCCCCCCCCCCCCCCCCCCCCCGCCCGGGGCCCCCCCCCCCCCCCCCCCCCCCCCCCCCCCCCCCCCCCCCCCCCCCCCCCCCCCCCCCCCCCCCCCCCCCCCCCCCCCCCCCCCCCCCCCCCCCCCCCCCCCCCCCCCCCCCCCCCCCCCCCCCCCCCCCCCCCCCCCCCCCCCCCCCCCCCCCCCCCCCCCCCCCCCCCCCCCCCCCCCCCCCCCCCCCACACACACACACACACCCACCCCCCAACCCCCCCCAAAACACACACAACACCCCCAACCCCCCCCACCCCCCCCCCCCCCCACCCCAACCCCCCCCCCCGGGGCCCCCCCCCCCCCCCCCCCCCGCCGGGCCCCCCCCCCCCCCCCCCCCCCCCCCCCCCCCCCCCCCCCCCCCCCCCCCCCCCCCCCGGGGCTAAGACTTGTGGACTTCAACTCCCAGAATTCCTCCTCCAGTCATGTTAGCTCAGGAATTCTGGGAGTTCCGAGCTGCACTGTGGCTGCCATATGGTAGGGAAATCTAGGAGAGCAACCAGGGCAAGTGAATGACCGGGTGACCAGTTGACTGGGTCAAGGGCATGGCCAGCCAGTTCGACGACCCATGCCAAATCACACTACCAGTTCACCTGAACCAGTGAAAACCAGTTGAATACCACCTCTGATTTGCATGCTTTCAAACTGCTAGGTTGGCAGGAGCTGGAGCAAGAATGAGAGCTTACCCTGTCATGTGCTGCTTGGATGGCCAACTGTCAATCTTTCTGTCAACAAGCCCAGCATCTTAACCACTAGGGCTCTGCTCCTCTCTTTGACAATTCCTAAGATCTGCAAAAACAGAGATTTCTCAAGGAGAGATGTGGGACCATGAGCAATTTCATTTGTCACATCCGAACAAGGCTACATAAAATCCAAAATTCTAGTACAAAGTATTGTTGTTATGGGATAGACTTATGTAACTTCAGTGGCAATGATATTTTAGCACTTTACAATCTAGACTTAAATGAGGTGTTACTCTCTTTGTTATCCATGAAACCATGAGTTTTAGTTCCACATTGGGCACAAAGCCAGCTGGGTGACCTTGGTCCAGCAACTCTCTCTTAGGAAGAAAGCAATTGCAATCCATTTCTGAAAATCTTGCCAAGAAAGCTTCAGAAACTTATCCGGACAGTCACAAGGGATCAAGGCATGAGAGAAAAAAATTGTTATATAGAACAAGTAAAGGAATAGACTTTTAAAAAAGAGTTCAGTACAAAAAAAGTACTCAGGAGTGGATTAAGTGCATCAAATTTTGACTACATCACTACAAAAATGTTGATTCTAATTACATTTAAATTTTGCCATAGTTTAAAAGTGGACATAAAATTGATTTTGTGGAGTTAAAACTCTTTTGTTGTGGAGGGAAGGTTGCTTGTTTGTTTTCATTTGGGATGATGATGATTTTGAATTATGAAGATGCTACAATTTAAAATGATGAGCTAGGACTAGAGAGATTCTATTCAAATCCAATCTAGCTTTGTTTTGGAAGTTCACTGGCTGATTTGGAGAAAACTGGCTGATTTGGAGAATATTTCAGCCCCATTTACATATTAGAGGTATTGTGGGGGCAAATATGGAAGAAGTAGTGTTATGTATTCTTCTGGAAAAAAAGTGAATGTAAATTAAATATGTGAATATAAAACAATAATAAATAATTTAGCAATGCAAAGTAATGACACAGATCTTTAAAATCATCAATAGGTTTATATCCCTAATTTTAGGAGCATAAAGAATTCATTTTGCTCCTTAGCCACCCTACCAAAATTTCAAAAGGAATAAAAATACTGTCTTGCCCTTATAGTGACATAATGATTCACTATTTGTATTTACTGTGATAGTTGGAATCTGAGGGATTAGTTTAGAAAGCTGCCGATAACGTAAAATGTAAAATCAATGTAGAGGACAATTAAAAACACTCTGTCTCATTTTTATAATCCTAGATACTTTGGCATTGGATATTTGGCCAATTCTAACTTCAACAAAGCAACATCATTGTTGGCATCTGTCAGTTGCTGGATGGAAGTATTGAACTGAGAAAATGGGCAGAGTGCTCTTTCAACCATAATGTCTTCGACAAGTAGAAGATTGGAAGAATTCAAGGTACACATAACGGTATTTATACTTTATGAGGCTCAGCCCAAATTTAGAATCACTATATCTAAACCATATGAATGACTATTTATTTATTTGTTTGTTTGTTTATATTCCTATGCCACCTATATCCTCTACAAGGTGACTCTGGGTGGCTTACAAATTATAAAAAACAAGTGATATCAGATACAGAAAGAAAATATATACTATACTACAGAAAGAAAACATAAACTATGATAAAGAGCATTTAAATTTCCTGACTATTAATACAAAGTCCTATGATGATGATGAGGATGATGATGAGGATGAGGATGAGGATGATATTCTTATAAAGTTTGTTTTGAGAAGTTTTTACATTCAGAAAAAAATGCAATGAAATAAAATCAGCTCACACCATATTTTCAAGTGAATTCCTGGATGTGTCCCAACTTTATGGTAAAATTTCTGAACAATTACTTCAAATTTCAAATATGAATTCTGCAATCACTTTTTAAGATATGCCTTCAATTTTCAATGGTTACCTGTTCATTATAAACTTGGTTCTTCTTATTGTTTGAAAAAAATCCTCCCAATCACTTAAATAAAGAGATATGACTAAATAACAAATAGCAAGATTTCACCAGCGAGTGAAAAAAAATCCTCTCAAACTCTTTGGATTCTGTGTCTGTTGTACTAAATGGAGCAGAAACATTGTATTACAGAGACACAACATTAATGATACACTTTTTAAAATTCTTTTGCCTAATTTATGCAGCATTCCATTGCCTTTAATTTCTTTCTAACAGCAGATGTTTTTACAGTTTTATGAGCCTTGACTTCAATGAGACAACACAACTTTACACTAGGCCTATTTCATTTGATATGACATTTATTTATCTATCTATCTTATTGAGGGCTGTGAATTTAATTGATAATAATAAAGAAACATAGTTTAATAATTGTAGAAGCCAGTGCAACCACGATTTTTAATTGCTACAACTGTGGATTTAAGACATGTTAAAATTTTAAGTTAATGCTATCGGACTGGACCTGGCAAACATTCATTCATTCATTCATTCATTTTAATATCACATTTTGAACCAGAATTGAGAAAATGAAATCAATCAATGGAGGAGTTAGGGTATGGGAAATATTCTCATCACCACTGCTAGCAACTAATCGAAAGGCACCCACTTGAAATGTTCAATACTTGGTCTATTTCCACTTGCAATTTGTTAAATCTCAGTCATGCTCATATTTGTTAAAATATTAAAATGCAGCGTGATGATTAGCAAATAATTATTGATTGTTTATTTCTAATAAAGTGTTGTTTGTTGTAGAACATTAATGGCTTGGCAACTGTTGCATTAGTTAGAATTCACAGAAATACTAGTTCACACAGTCTTCCATTTCATTTGCCAGAAAGATTCTGCCTATCCTTCATGATAGAGTAGTGTATACAATGAAACAGAATGTAATGCTGTAGAAAATAAGACAAAATTGTAATTTATCAGACAACATGAGAATTTAGTTGAAAGCAATATACTTCCATTAGGCGAGCTCTTGGTACATTATCCCAAGATGCCTTAACCTGCATCATTTTCTAAGCCTCTATAGTGTTGTTAGGAAACTTATTCTTGACAGATTCCTTTGATTTGTGAACACACTTTATATTTGTAATGCTCAGATTATTGGAGAAGCAAAGCAGTAAGGAGACAAATCCACATAGGTAGTATTCATAAAGCTTAACAAGTTAAGTGCCCATATGGATGAATAATTCAGTCAGCCTCCAATGTTTCCATGAGTTTACTCAGAATTATGTTCTGCCTCTTTATATATTTATTTATGAAGCGAGTTTTTTTTAGAAATCTCCACAAAAATCTCCAGTTTAGATATTTTTAAAATATGTGTAATAAAATCTTTCTAATATATATATATATATATATATATATATATATATATATATATATATATATATATATATATATTAGCCTGATGATGGCAGGTGAGATTCTGCCGAAACGTTGCTACAACTTTAAAAGCACAACTACAATGACGTGGGAAAATACCCGAACAAAGCTGAATGCAAGAATAAGTACCTGCCTAGGTGAACACAAAAATTCAGTAAAAAAGCTGGAACACACTTCCTCACTAGTCCAACACATGAAAGCAACAGGTCATAGCATCGGCTTCAATGGCACCAAAACACTAGCCACTATAGAAAACCCCAGCCACAGAATTATCAGAGAAGCCATACAGATTGAAAAAAGACCTGAAAGCATGAATAGAAGAGATGATTCCACCAGACTGTCAATTATTTGGAAGCCTGAACTCACAAACAAAAAAATCTCCACACCACAAGCCAGGCAAACACCTGGGCACAAACGGATCCCCCCCTGATATCTCCAGCTCAAACACACCCCAACCAGGCACCCAGATGAAACCTAGCTTCCTAATAAATGATAGCCGTCCATTTACTCAGAGCCAAGCCGCACTAAAAGCCTCCAATACAGGAACACAATGTTGCCAGCCAATCAAGACAAAAAAAAAAAAAAAGCCACAAAACAGACAGAAGATATTAGAAACACCAATCAAGCAGAACACAGCAAACTCCAAGACCAATAAACACAGACCAAGACTCCCAACCAATCAGGATGAAGAAAAAAACATTCTGGCACAGCAGTAGGCTAGCCCCAAATTTAAAACTGAAATGGCTGTGAAAGTCGGACTCACACCATGCAACAATTGCCCAGTCACATACATTGGACAAACCAACAGGGGAATAAATGCATGCATTGCAGAACACAAAAACACAGTCAGAAGAGAAGAAAATACTTCCTCCGTCTTCCAGCACCTTAAAGCCACAGGACATGAAATTAATTTCAAAGGAACCAAATTAATATCCAACACTGAACGCTCCAGCAAGAGAATAATGAGGGAAGCCATCGAGATGGAGAAACACCCCCATAACATGAATAGATGGGACGATACCTCCCGCCTACCAGACAACTGGAAGCTAGCCCTCACCAACATACAAGTCCCAGCCATGAAAACCAACACCAAACCCCAAAAAACACGGGATACCATCGCCAATCCCCCTCATCAGACCCAAGCCCAAGCCCATCCTATAAACGAAGGACAACCACCATCCAGAAAACAGACCACAGCTGCTTCGCCAGCTGTCGCACCCCCGACACCAAAACCAAACAAGCTGACACACACCAAGAACACAGACCCAGACCCCAAACTCGAAGCCAGACTAAAACCCAGAATGCTACATCACAGCCACCCGCTCAGGACATCACATCAGAAAACTCAGGAAATTACACCACAAGAACTCAAGAAGTTACAACACAGCAAATGACCCAGGATATCACAGCACAAGACCAAGGATACCACAGCAATAAATCTCACAAGGTCATCACACAACCCATTACCCAAGCCGTTACTACACAGGAGGCTAAAGGAAAAAAGATCAAAACACAAACGACCCAGGAGATTACAACGCAGGACCCAGGATACCACAACAAAAGAACTCACAAGCCCATCACACAACCCATTACCCAAGCCATTAAAACATGAGAGGCTAATGGAAAAAAGATCACTACAAAACAAACGACCCAGGAGATTACAGCACAAGATCCAGGATATCTCCACAACAAAACTCACAAGGCCAGCACACAGCCCATTATATCAACTCCATCAACCAATCAAGAGGCAGCAGCGCAGCCAACCAGCCCAGCACACCAGCCCCCACCACCAGTATACAATAGAGAGACGGCAGCTCCAATCACACACTGCTTGCACTGGCACGAAGCCGAAAGCACCAGCCTGAGGATGGCGAGTGGGACCTCACCGAAACATCGCCAAGATACTCTTAATCTTACACGGGAAAAGACCGAACACACCTAGACCTACATACCTGTACCCATGAAAAAGAAAACAAATATATATATGTATGTATGTATGTATGTATGTATGTATGTATGTATGTATGTGTATATATGTATATATGTATATATGTATATATGTATATATGTATATATGTATATGTATATGTATATGTATATGTGTGTATATATGTGTGTGTGTGTATATATATATATATATATATATATATATATATATATATATATATATATATATATATATATATATATATATATTCTGAGGTTCTCATGGTATTTGTATGTGGATCTTTGGTTATTCGGGTTTTTCTCCCGCGTAAGATTGGAAGTATCTGAGCAACGTTCGATGAAGTCTCATTCATTATCTTCAGGCTCTGAGAAGCACATAGCTGAAGACAGAAGCCTGAAGATGATGAATGAGACTTCATCGAAACGCTGCTCAGATACTCCAATCTTACGTGGGAGAAACCCGAATAACCAAAGATCGATCGATCTATCTATCTATCTATCTATCTATCTATCTATCTATCTATCTATCTATCTATCTATCTATCTTTTCTTAAGTTTTCATGGGTACTTACATGTATGGCATTCAGCTTTGTTCGGGTATTTTCCCACGTCATAGTAGTTGTGCTTTTAAAGTTGTATGACGTTTCGGCAGAATCTCATCTGCCATCATCAGGCTTCTGTATAGTGTTCATCTGTGAGTCAGGCTTTTACAGTGGTTTCAGATTTGAATTTGGGGCAGCCTATTGCTGTGCCAGAATGGTTTTTTCTTCATCCTGATTGGTTGAGAGTCTTGGTCTGTGTTTATTGGTCTTGGAGTTTGCTGTGTTCTGCTTGATTGGTGTTTCTAATATCTTCTGTCTGTTTTTTTGGCTCTTTTTGTATCTTGATTGGCTGGCAACATTGTGTTACTTTATTAGAGGCCTTTAGTGCAGCTTGGCTCTGGGTAAATGGACTGGCTATCGTTAGTTAGGAAGCTAGGTTTTTCATCTGGGTGCCTGGTTGGGGTGTGTTTGAGCTGGAGATATCAGGGGGGATCTGTTTGTGTCAGGTGTTTGCCTGGCTTATGGTGTGGAGATTTTTTTGTTTGTGAGTGCAGGCTTCCAAATGATTGACAGTCTGGTGGAATCATCTCTTCTGTTCATGCTTTCTGGTCTTTTTTCAATCTCTATGGCTTCTCTGATGATTCTGTGGCTGGGGTTTTCTATAGTGGCTAGGGTTTTGGTACCATTGAAGTTGATGCTATGACCTGTGGCTTCCATGTGTTGTACTAGTGAGGAAGTGTGTTCCAGCTTTTTGACTGCATTTTTGTGTTCATCCAGGCGGGTACTTATTCTTCTATTGGTCTGTCCAATGTATGTGGCCGGGCATGATATTAGAAATTAGATATTAGAAACACCAATCAAGCAGAACACAGCAAACTCCAAGACCAATAAACACAGACCAAGAATCCCAACCAATCAGGATGAAGAAAAAACCATTTTGGCACAGCAATAGGCTGCCCCAAATTCAAATCTGAAACCACTGTAAAAGCCTGACTCACAGATGAACACTATACAGAAGCCTGATGATGGCAGATGATCACGACCACGAACTCGAAGCCAAACGAACACAGACCCAGACCCCAAACTCAAAGCCATATTAAAAACCCAAAATGCTACATCACAGCCACCCGCTCAGGACATCACATCAGAAAACTCAAGAAATTACACCTCAAGAACTCAAGAAGTCACAACACAGCAAATGACCCAGGATATCACAGCACAAGACCAAGGATACCACAGCAATAAATCTCACAAGGTCATCACACAACCCATTACCCAAGCTGTTACTACACAGGAGGCTAATCGAAAAGAGATCAAAACACAAACGACCCAGGAGATTACAACGCAAGACCCAGGATACCACAACAAAAGAACTCACAAGCCCATCACACAACCCATTACCCAAGCCGTTCAAAACACAAGAGGCTAACGACCCAGGAGATGACAGCACAAGATCCAGGATATCTCTACAACAAAAGGCCATTACACAGCCCATTATACCAACATCAACTCCATCAACCAATCAAGAGGCCGCAGCACAGCCAACCAGCCCAGCACACCATCCCCACCACTTGTATATATAGAGATGGCAGCTCCGGTCACACACTGCTTGCACTGGCACTAAGCTGAAAGCACCAGCCTGAAGATGGCGAGTGGGACCTCGCCGAAACGCGTTGCCTAGATACTTTGAATCTTACGGGAGAGAACCCGAATAACCAAAGATCCACATATATATATATATATATATATATATATATATATATATATATATATATATATATATATATATGTGTGTGTGTGTGTGTGTGTGTGTGTGTGTGTGTGTGTGTGTGTGTGTGTAGGTGTAGTGTGTATATATATATATATATATATATATATATATATATATATATATATATATATATATATATATATAATCAACAATGGAATGTATACTTATTTTATTATTTTAAATATTTTTATTTTAAAAGTTGGATCTTTCAAATGTGAAAGAATTCCAGAATTCCAGAATTCAAATGGGTGGACAGCAAATATATTTAATAAATAATAAAAAATGAGGTAATTTAATAATGGAATAGTTGGTAATAATTTTTCTAAAAAAAAATACATTATAAAGGGCTCTTTTTTCTTTCTAAATTCCTAAAAGCTACTATTATCATCAGTAAGAACCCATATTATTATTACACAGTGCATTAATTAATTTACAATATTCTGTAATACAGATTGACTGTTTAAAAACAAACCAATTTTCTAGAGGAGCAATACCGAAAATAGCGAAACAATCGAGCAAAACAGATTTTTTTTCTTACCTTTATGTCCTAATGACATGTTGTAAGGTTCCCAGAGTCATTGAAGATGAGATGGACAGCAAATAATTTTTATAAAGAAATAATGAGTTGATAACTTTCTTATGGGGAATAGGGGGTGGAACTTGACATCTCTGCACTGTTATTATAATGAATTTGTATTGTCACAAGTTTATTTGTGCCTAACCATGACAGCCCTCACTTTCAAATTCCATAAGTGACTAATGTGTGTGAGGTGTACTGTAAGAAGTAGGGGATTCTTAAGGAAATTTTACCTGAACATATTCTTTGATCTTACTTGGTCTTGGTAATTATAGAGCGTGTTTACAGATTAATATTTAGGATGATCCTTTCTAAACTGGCAATAGCTATATATTTATTGGTTGTTCAAAACCAGACACTTGCAAGACACCTACATAAAATGATTCTATAATTACCCAGCATTTTTAATTGATTATGGAGCTATGCTCCTATTCAATAAACATGGTACAAACATATCATGTTGTGGCTGAAGCCTTGCTTATAATGCATTCTTGAAAAACAAGATACAAAAGAACACAAAGTGTTTAGTGCGAAAGAAACATGCTGCAACATTTTTCTGGGGTACAGATAACCATTAAAGTTGACTGAACCATAACCTTTTATCATTACCTATTCTGCTGCTTCAAGTGAAAACAGGAACTTGTATATTGCAAATCTGGGCACCATTTTGCACTTCTCACAAGCCTCAGAACTAATATCATTCCATGGCATTGAGTTTGTATGGACGTGTGGTGCTAATAATAAGAACAATAATAGAATGGTAGAATATTTTCAGAAAATTTATTGAGTAATCTTCCTTCCTTAATGCATGACAAAATAAATTAAGATGTAAAAAAATATAATATCGGTATTTTCTCAGAAAAATAGTCTGCTATATAAGTTTTAATGTTTTTTTCAAGAAACTAAGAAGTGGGCATTAATATTATTCTTTTTGCATTTCTCTTTTTGAGTTCATGCAAAATAAGTATGAGGATGGTTTGTGAAATTGAATTTAGTTAATTTCCATGATATACTTATTGCAAGTAATCTATTATCTATGACAAAGCTCAAGAGGCTGCTTAACAAGATCCCAAACTGATAAGATAAGGAGCCTGGCTAAACAGTAGTAATAAAAACAAATAATTTGCACTATGATAGCAATTATAAAGCATTTAAAAATTGCATTAACACAATATTAACTTTTTATCACTTGTAAAATTTTGAAACCAATAAATTTGATAGCAGCATGATACTGTGGTGAGGTGGTGAAGGTTTTTGTTGTTTGTTTTCTTTTTTACTTTCTTTCTTTTTGTTCAGGGAATTCTTTCTTTCTAAATTGGGTAGCTTACATTAACAACGTAATATCTTCTCAGTATGGTGGAAATTGAGTGAAAATTAATGAAGATAATAAGCTTTGCTCATATTGTTTCCTTATAGTCATAGTTATATCAGTTTATTATATCTGGATTATCCATGCTAGGACACTGGATTACCATTCTTGAATCCTGAACCAGAAAATTGTCCCAGAGAAGAACATCTTAAGCTGAGAAAGGTTGTAGAACTGAAAGTTCAGACGCAAAAAGCCAGTCTTATAAAATGTTTGTTGATTGTTTGTCAGTTTATAGGTGGCATACTACCCAATTCATTTGCTTTACCTTTTCAGCATTATTTAATGTAACTAACAATTAATCTATAGAATATTTCTATATTTTTTCATACCTTTTGCCATTTTGTCAATTAGTCAAAAACTTTTTCTTATGATTTTGAGCAATGGAGTCATTGCAGTAGGGTTGCTACAAGCTTAATCTAATGGACAATATAATAAAGGAGCTAATTGTGCTTGAGAAATTACTGGAAAACTCTCAAACTCAGTACTGGTATTTGGGTTATAGCAGGTGCTACACACATTTTCTGCCATGCTAAAACTCCTTCAATGGAAATGTATTCATTTTCTTTGATACTGGTTCCGATATAGGAATCAATAACCCATAAATCCATACATTTGATTCCATTAATTTCTTTTATTTCATTTTTTTCACTTGATTTTTTATACACAGATTTTTCTTCTAACTCTCTCTCTGTGTCTACCCCCCTCCCCTAAAAAAGATGCTCACATCTTGCCTTTAAGTAGAATCCATTTTTTTTTTCATCTAAACATATTATTCTAAAGAGTTCCAGGTGTGGTTTTTCTTGTGCAGTAATTCTGCTTCATTCAGAGCATTTTAAAGGTAGTTAAAACATTGCTTTTCCAGCTGTTTTCCACTTTTTCATGTGTTTCCCACTTTTTCTGTTATAAAAAAAGCAATTAAGGAGAAAAAGCTATGATAATTGTAGATTTTTTAAAAGTACTGATCGAAGGGTTTCATCTGAACAAACCTTTGAAAATAGGTCCGGGGGGGAGGGTGATGTTTGACAGTGGGGGCACTGTGGTAGAATAGGCTTTCATTCCAGATCCTGTCAGATGACATTCTTTTGTAGATGTAATTGATAACTTTCCTATCCTTCCAGGAATAGGAAATACATTAACTATACATTGATCTGATAGATTGGATTAATATAACCAGAGAAAGGATGTTCCTCAAATAACCCAGTCCCATAAATGTGCATGTCAGTTGTTTCCAAAATAGCTTTAAAACATGGCATGAACAACTTCAGTTTCAGTTTTGCTACCTTGGTCTCAGACATCCCTTAATAAAGGGTACCAACAACTTTTTTATTTAGTTAAACACAGGTGCCATATTCTCCAGAAATAAGAAGTGTGATTGTGGATTGTTGCTGAATGCATCTCAGTACCACGAGCTTTGTGTTTCTCATTTCCATTCAAGATTGCATTGCAGCTTCATCTATCTGAACCTGCTAGCAGATTTTTCTAGAAGATATATACATGGCCTTAAATTATTTTATTCAATCAGCCAGTCATATCAGCAGGTTTTCTATCCTGCTGACTTTACATGAACTACCGGCCATTTACAAGTAGCTTATAAACAAGATTATATTAAGAGTAGAAAATAAATATACAACTAAATATTTATCAGTTAAAAGCACTGCAATTATTTTAATGACATCACACAAATTATTATTTGGTGAGCCAGTCAGGTATAATATCTGCCTTTGTGATGAATTTACATTACCAAATGAGGCTGACAAATCAAGAAAAGTGCAAAGCACTACAAATATGAAGGTTCACTGAAATTCAAACCAGTTTTGAAAACTTTTTTTTTCCAGTCTTAACATTATTATTTTTACAAATAACTCAAAGCAGTGAACATTATCTAATACTCCTGATTTTATTTTCTCCCCAACAACGTCCCGAAAAAACAAAGTAGTTTTTGGCTACTTTTTGTTGTCCTAGCAAAAACAAAGAAACTTAGCCTTAGTACCATATAACAGTGCTTCAGTATTAGAAATATGTCTTTAGTTAATTTCCTACCATCCTGCTTTAGAAGTATTATTTATTTACAATAGACTAGTTGTTTAGAGTAAAATCTATTAATATTTTTATAGTATTAGATAACAGGTATAAGTATAAACATGGTTATAAATGCATGAGATGGATACAAATAAAAAGAAACATTAGGATAGCGACAGTAGGCACGTTGGTGCACTTATGCATGCCCCTTACAAACCTCTTAGGAAAGGATGAGGTCTATAGTAGACAGTATAAGATTAAAGTTTTGGGGGTTTGGGGAAGAAACCACAAAGTCAGGTAGAGGATTCCAGATACTTACCACTCTGTTGCTGAAGTTGTATTTCCTGCATTCAAGTTTGGTGCAGTTTACCTTTAGTTTGTATCTATTGTTGTGATTGAAGCTGAAGTATTCATTGACAGGAAGGACATTGCAATAGATAATTTTATGAACTACACTTAGGTTGGACCGAAGGCGGCATGGTTCTAGGTTGTCTAGGTCTAAAATGTCAAGTCTGGTGGCATAAGGTATTCTGCTATGAGTAGAGGAGTGGAGTACTCTTCTCATGGAATATTTCTGGACTTTCTTGACTGTATTAATATCCGATATGTAGTGCAGGTTCCATACTGATGAGCTGTATTCAAGTATTGGTCTAACAAATGTTTTGTATGCTCTAGTTAGAAGTGTGATATTACTAGAAAAAAATGTTATACAGGATTAGGTTAAGAACTCTTAATGGCTTTTTGGCTATGTAGTTACAATGGGCTCTAGCACTTAGATAATTAGAGATGAGTACTCCGCAGTCCTTGACATAGTGGGTGTCATCAACATGGTCTTGACTATTCAGCTTGTATTTTATTTTCTGATTTATTTTGCCAATATGTAAGACAGAGCATTTGTTTGTTGAGATTTGAAGTTGCCACTTGTTTGACCATTCTGACACATAGTCAAGGTCTTTTTGAAGGGTAGCAGTATTGTCAGTGGTGTTGAATAGTTTTACATCATTAGTGAAAATAACACAGTTGCTTTTAATATGATCACAGAGGTCATTTATGTAGAGTATATGCCCATAACGCATCTTTAGTTGAGAGACGTTTTAACTTGTAGAGAAGAATTTGACATAACCTGTTTGAATTATCCAGTTCTTTAATTTGGATTCAGATTTAGCAGAGTATATGTCTATCAGTTGCCAAATGCAATGGGAAATCAGGAGGCAGTTGCTTAAGAGGCAAAGAACAGATAAAGATTATTAAGTATGATCCCTGTCCAAGTGTATAAAAGTTGAGGAATAATCTATTTTTTCCTTTAAAAAAAAGCAGACTGAAGAGAGGAGCTTAAGAATTTTCTCATCATGAAATAGTAAATCTGAGAGAAAAAGACGGGAAAAAGGGATTCCTGTATGTATTATCTCTAAAGCCCCTAGTGGACAATGAGATAAATCATTGAGCAGACGTTCAGTCTGTATATAATTATCTCTGGGTTTGATTGTTTTTTAAGAATAAAGGAATTTATAGATTTAGATTTAGACAAATCTAGTGGTGGTATTCAAATAATTTAACAACCATTTCTCTGCTCTAATGACTGGCTGGCTAGGTGTGGTTGGGTGGTCATGTGTCTGGGTGAGCATGACCAAGTCAATGTTATTCACATCAGGGGTGCCTTCCCTCCTATCTCCCCCAGCTACCCTTCACCCGGCACCATTGCATCACCCGCATCACCCCTCTGCCTGCCCACCTGTCTGCCCCTGCTCTTCAGCCAAGCACAGTGGGCCCAGAGTGGATCAGCCAGTTCACTGAACTGCAGAAAAGGTTAACTACTGATTTGCGTGAACTTGTGAAAACCGTCTGAATCCCACCACTGGACAAATCATAAATATTTCTTATAGTTGGTACAATGACCAGCATTAGGAAAGTTTTAGAACCAGAGAATAAGCTCATCTGTTGTTTTTTATGGTTCTTTGCTTATGCTGATTCTGAAATATATAAGCTAGTTTTATATGTATAGACTTACATATACACATACAGCAAATACACAGGAAACTGTGCTTATAGAGTTCCATTACATAAAAGTATTTTGTGATACCTGTACTTTTACACTACATAAGTACCTTAAAATAAACTTCAATGAATTTTATTGAATTCTGCTTTTTACAATGTCCAAAATCAACTAGAGCGGCTTAAAAAAAAAAACATAATTCAGATCTTGCTTGTATGTGTATTTTTATAATGGGGAGAATTTATATGAAACAATCCTCTCTTGTTCTGAATAAACAACTCTCAGACAAGAAGATTTTAAACCTTTATCTTACTCTGCAAATTAAATTTTGTAACTCTGGAATAATTTTAATACCACTAAATACTAAACTCAAAGGCTTCAAAGGTATACAACTGCACTATTACAATCTAACATAAGTTAGAAAAAAATATGTGAAAACCTGTTCTATGCATTAGAATATTATTTCATAATTAGAATAGGAATAAGGTTGTTGTGAATGACACTTTGTCTATGCGGTGATTTTCAGTTCAGTAAGTTTTTGCATTCTAAGGATAATTTCAGTAGGATTCGGTTTTGGCTGTTTAGACAACATTGTGGCTGAATTTATTTCCCTATGCCATCAATTCCTTGGATAGAAAAGAGATGCTATTATTGATAACTTGACTGGACCATTAGGCAAAACCAAATAACAATATGCATTTGGACTTAATCAGAAACCAAGCAAGTATAACATTGTTTTATTTGAACAGCTTGTTCCAAAGTCAGAAATGTATATTCAAGCACATAAGTTTTACATTCTTGATGAAAGTTGTACCTTTTTTTAACAATATATCATTTTTAAGAATAGTTATTAAACTAAAAAGTTCCAGTTCACCTCTAAGCACAGAATAAAGAAGAAATGCCATTCTCCATACTGTAAAGTTTAAACTGAGCAATAGTCATATACTTTATAGTGCATATTCCTTTTCAAGGAAAAAAAATCAGAACGGACAGTTTAGCTGCCTTGATATATTACTGAAATTGAAAGCATCATTAATGTGTGTCATGAAGTTCAGTGTAAAAGGTTGTAAAAGTTGTATTAAGGAATAAATAGTTTCAGAACAAAATTAAATTTAATGTAAGAAAATTATTTTAACTTTCTGCTAAATGGTCTGTCAGGGATTAAGGTAAATTTATTTCCCAGGTTTTTTTAGAAACAGTAATCATAATTAGAAGCTAGGGAGCTTTCTTTGAATCCAAAATCTAAATGCATATGGATATCAATTTCCTGTATTTTTATGTGCACATATGTACCACTAGAGGCCATCCCACTCCTCTTTAAATTGGTAAATATGCTAATAACAAGTGTTATAGTTGATGTGATTATCATATAAATGTGAAACATAAAAACGCTGCCTAGACTTGCTGCCAAAGTGCATAATCTGTGTCTTTTATCAAAATCTGTTTCTGGAAAAAAATAATACATCAGCTACACACTCTACACATTGCTTTAAGAATTATTGTTTTTAGAAATTTCTGTCTCAGGAAGCATTTGTCTGCATTCCAACTATTCTTGGAGATGAAGACTGATTGTTGAGGATGAATTGCATCTATCCTTCTAATCAACCAAAACATAAATATCCAATTTTATACTCTACAAATAAATTCAAGAAAACAAAAGTAAATCTTTTTCTGTTAAAGAATTCTCCATAAAGCTGAGACTTTCAGATCAAAGCTTTCTGCTTTTTGTTTTCAATTTATTCTGCTAACTTTGTTCATCCAAAATGATTCGTTATATTTCTTTTTGTCAAGATTTCTTCCTAAAACTGCATTATACATTGCAAATAACGATAAACTCTAACAAAGATCTCAAGTAAACATATATGTGGCTGTGCAAATGTTTTCCTCTGCCTATTCTTCTTGTGAGCACAAATCAAAATCAAGGTAATTTAATAACAATGCACCAAATCAGCCATTGTAGTTCCAAAACTTCATGCCAACTGTATCTTCTAATTGCTGCTCCTTGTATTTCTTCTTGTACTCTGACATCTTGAGAAAGCTGTGATCTGGAAGCATCATTAGCTGTTAGTTGAACTGCTGTTTCAATTCTAATATATTTTTCCATTCATCATTGTGAATGGAACATATCATTCTATTATCATATATTAATCAGTATGCTGTGAAAAAAAGAAAATATCTATGAATTATCCTGTACTAATTTGTTCTGCAAAATAGTATTCTGAATTTTTGAATGATTAAAGCATTAAATTAAAATTAGAAATATAACAGCATTGAAAGAATAGATTTTGGCAGTGATTTGTTCTCCAAGCTTGCCATTTAGCTCACAGACATTTCATTACCAGTCTAGGTAATATAATCAGTGGGACTTTGGTAGAAGTGACTTGTTCTATTACTCTTTAGCTTATATACGCCTTGTGTGCTGGTGTGGTCAGTTGGTCAGACTGCCATGGGTTTGATGCAATATTTAAATTCTGAGTTGGTTGGTTGGGTCCATTGTGGATTGGTCATTTAAATGGTCTGGTTTCTTATGTATTCATATGCTGAATCTGCAACATATGCAACAGTATTTTTTATTAAGAGTGTGTATTTGTGGATATTTCTGAAAGATAGAAGGAAAATGGTTTTATGTTTATGTTTGGCATATCTGAGTGTTTATCTTACTAAGGCTATGAAATCAAATCTGGAATATAGATGGTATCACAGTATCTTGGAAAAGAATCACCAAAACATTATGTAACCTGTACAATATAATATTTTTTTCCTGAAAGATCCTTTTACTTTTTCTTATGGCTTGATAATATGTAAACCCTTCTCATTCTTGGAAAACATCATTGAAAATGTTCTTCCATATATCATCACAGTAATATCACAATATTGTTATGACTTTGTTTTGTAGGAGAAAGTTGAAACAGAAAAATGACATAAAAATTTGAACCCGCTAAATGCTTAATGTACTTCACTTTTGCAAGTAAAATTTTGGGTTTTTCACAGGTCTTTGCTTTTAGTTGATTGTGGAGTCTATTAAACTATCATAAAATTGGTAGAAGAATCAATAGGGACTGTCAGAAACAACAGAAACTTACTAAGATTTTGTTGGAATACATTTTGAAATATAGATCATTTTATCATTACTATGAAAAGTATGCTTACATATTTATTTTGATGAACATTTCATTCCAGCAATGTTGAAGGTAGTTCAACATTATTTATATCATTATTTATATTATTCAATTCATATACTGAAAAATCATATGCATAGAGATTCAGTGGTATCATATCATAACACAAAAAAATAATACTCTAATAATGGGGGGTAAAAGTAGGGCTGATTCTAGGCTTATGCACCCTAGAGAATCATGTAGGGCACCACATTTTATGGGTTGTAAAAATTAAAAAGGTTTCCAAACACACACACACACACACACACACACACACATACACACTGAAAATCAGAACAGCATAATCTATGGGTCAGGACATTTGCTACAGAGTAAAATATAATTTCACAGAATTGTTGCTATATGACAACAATGAATGCTGATATAATTAAAATTAATGTGATTCATAATAAATAAGGAGAAAATGTCTGAGTAAAGCAATATAGGCTGAACATTGCAAACATAAAGCTCAAAAATTCAAAGAAAAAGGAGGGCATCAAAATGTTTAGAACCAGAAAATGTTAAGACCATTTGGCAATTTTGAACTGAATTTTTCATTCTAATCTTGGAGAATTTGACAGAGGGGATATCACTTATACCATGTGATTTAACTTTAGAAATAAGAAAGCTATTTAATATTAAGTTTTGTTAAAAATGATTTTTTAAATGAATGTATTACTGTTTTCCATTTTCTTAAACAGAAACACTATACGAAGCATCTGTCTAGTTGATTAGATAATACCATGAAAAATAAGGACATCAAGATTAGACTGTCTTGCAATCTACAAAGGAAGCATTAATCTGTACAGAACATAATGCTGTTGATGCTTCTTAGGCACTAATGTAGCCAGATTCTATTTAAGTTAATTGGAAGAGCAATTGATAGCTTACAATATCTAAGGAACCAGTTTAATGCATGCTATTTCTTCAACATATACCTGAAATGGAATAGAATATGTTAATAATATTATGCTTTTTTTAGATGTCAGGTCAATAAATATATATTTAATAACAGGAATCTTTATTGAAGTCAAAGACCCTACATAATTAAACTCAATAATATAAAGCATATACATGGAAAGATACAAATCATAAAATTAACTAAGGTATTAACCAAGTCACTGCACATTTTACATATGACGTAACAGAAATTGACTATTCTTAGAATGATAGGGTACTGTATATGTGAGAGTAAACACTGTAAAAACTACCTATTACAATGTCTGGGAAATTTCCTTAAATGTGGAGTTGAACAATGAACATGTGCAAGCATTAAAATGACAATATAATAACTGTTTTCCCAGTTTCAGTTTCCCCTTCACTGTATGTGCAGAACCTTATTCCAAATTGGACATGAATTTGCCTTTTAGGACTATGGTAGAAATGCATCAACTCAAGCCAGTCAGAATGTCTTCCTATATTGAAGGGTTGTGATTTGCTTTGCTTTAACTTAGATAGTTGGGAGGTTTAAATGGATAAAAAAACTAGTCAGGATTTTTGCCAGATTCCAGATTGGTGTTTTTTTTTTTTTTTTTTCCAAACTAGTTTTATTAATTTCAAAAACAAACAAATCATCATCAACCATTACATATTTGAACCTTTTTCCATTATAAATTTTACAAGTCAGATAAAACCTTATCTTATACAATACAATTCTATTTTAAACCATTTCTAAATGAACATAAAAACATCTCTTGTCCTCTATTTCTTTCTGACTTGATTATCGTCATTCTCTTTCTGTGTTTCTAAAAGGTTTCACCAATACTTCTCAAAAACATAAACAGACACAAACAAACATATAAAAAATCTTTTAGAAAAGTAACTTGGCCCCCGGTACCTCTCTTTATATGGGCTTTAATTATATTCATGCTCATCTTACAGATCATTACCTATTTTGTTTACCATTCTGTATCTTCTATATATACTTCTCCACACATTTCACTCTTCATAATTCTATCTTATTCAATCCATCTTAATTTAAATCATTATATTTGTATCTTTTGCCCATCCTTTATTATCCCTCTATCTCATTCCTTATAATGAAAAAAAAAAAGAATTTCTCCTGAAATCTCTAATCAGAGTATGATGCCTTTCTATCCTCTCCCTAAATATTAGATTAACATTTAAAATGACACCTAATATCCAATCTGATTCTGCTTGGTACATTCTATCTATTAATTTTTACTTTTAATAACAATAAAAACAGAGTAATAAATCGGAAATGTTTAAATACATAGTATCCTCCTAAATACGTAGTTAAATAATAAATCTAAATAATAAATCTTATAACATTCTCATTGCCTTTCCCTTCAATATTTTATTACATTTTAAAAATCAATCATTATTAAACATTTCAACATTTTAATTTCTTATTAACTCTTAAGCCATTCTAATTTTCTATTTCTAATACAAATATTACAATACCATCTTATGTACCTTGCAAAATCTTTTTTAAGAAAATTTATACTTTACCCTTTATCCCTTTGTCTTTTTGTCTATTGCCCTGGGCTAGAAGAAAATTATCACTAAGATCCTAGATTTAAGGCCTTTTTGGACAACATTTTGTCCAAAATATTTTATAAACGTATAAACAAGATTCGTCTTTATCCTATTGATGCTGGCCCCACTAATCAAGAATTGCATTTGAGTCATAGCAGACAGCACTCTGAAGGTAGTCTACAATTTGCAATACAGAGGCTACTAGTATTTATAGGAAAGGTGGTTCTTTGTGTGGTGTGTGTGAATGTGCCCTTTGAAATGTTTATTCTGGTGAGATGCTTTATTTGACTTTTATTAAATTTTTCAGAACTTCTGCTTCTTCTCTGCCTACATGCTGACATATCTATGTATTCAGGGAAACTATGTTGTAAAAAGACTGCTGACTGCTTCCTGACTGCTATTATTTGCACAGTTTAATTAGTTTACCCTGGTGGCCAATTATTGGTGTAAAAATGGTTTAGCATTCTTTGTAACACTGTATTGACTTTGTTTGCAACATAATAGAATAGAATAACAGAGTTGAAAGGGAGGTCTTCTAGTCCAACTCCCTGCTTAGGCAGGAAACCCTATACCATTTCAGATAAATGGTTGTCCAATCTCTTCTTAAAAACTTATAGTGTTGGTGGCAAGAGAAAAAAACACTAAAGTACAAAGATAAAGAAATAGTGGTACTGAAACAGGTACCGAGAAGAGTGAGAGAGATAAGAAAAGAATATTTATTCTTGACCAAAGAGTTACTTAAGAGAGGAATAAATTACAGATGGCTGATACCAGAAGGTCTCATGTTTACCTGGCAGGAACAAAGACACAGAATTGATACAGTTGAAAAAGCTGAGTTATTCTATCAGGAATATTTCAGAGGAAGGGAGGAAGATACAAGAAAAGAAGAGTCGTTAATTGAATTTCAAGAGGAATGTATAGCAGTAATTGAAAAAGAAGGAGTCGTAGGTGGTGTACCCAGAGAGCAATGAGAATCAAGATCTAACAGAGCAACAAATCCTTCTAATAAAGTCTAAAATGGATGAGAGAAAACTGATTACAATTACAGATGATGATGGAAGGATTTTGATGGTGGAGATAATGGACAATAATCTAAAGATACTTTTAATAGCAATCTATGCTCCAAATGATAATCAAGAAGATTTTTACAGGAAATTACATAAGAAAATAATTGAAATGGACTATGCTAATATTTGTCTGATGGGAGATTTCAATGGAATAATAAATGATAAATTGGATTATAGAACACAAAAAACAGCAAAGAAAGCTAGAAAGACATTTCCAAAATCCTTCTTTCAAATGATAGATGAGATAAATTTAAAAGATGCATGGAGAGAGAGAAATGCGGAAAATAAAAAATATACTTTTTATTCAAATAGACATGCATCATGGTCTAGAATAGATATGATATGGATGTCAATAGAATTGCTCTCTAACACACAAGACATTGAAATAGAAACAAGTACCTGGGCAGATCACAATCCAATAACACTTGTATGGAAAGGACAAAAAGGAGATCTAGATGGACTTTAAATAATACACTATTAAAGGAAAAAGATTTCAAACAGAGAACTGACTTTTTCTTTAAAAAAAACACAAAAGAGGATACATCATTACAGAACCTCTGGGACACAATGAAGGCTTCTACGAGAGGCTTGATAATGGACTATACAAGGAAAAGAAATATAAAACATTGAAAGAATAGATTTTGGCAGTGATTTGTTCTCCAAGCTTGCCATTTAGCTCACAGACATTTCATTACCTGGGACTTTTAAAATACGCCTTGTGTGCTGGTGTGGTCAGTTGGTCAGACTTGGAGTTGGTTGGTTGGGTCCATTGTGGATTGGTCATTTAAATGGTCTGGTTTCTTATGTATTCATATGCTGAATCTGCAACATATGCAACAGCATTTTTTATTAAGAGTGTGTATTTGTGGATATCTCTGAAAGATAGAAGGAAAATGGTTTTCTGTTTATGTTTGGCATATCTGAGTGTTTATCTTACTAAGGCTATGAAATCAAATCTGGAATATAGATGGTATCACAGTATCTTGGAAAAGAATCACCAAAACATTATGTAACCTGTACAATATAATATTTTTTTCCTGAAAGATCCTTTTACTTTTTCTTATGGCTTGATAATATGTAAACCCTTCTCATTCTTGGAAAACATCATTGAAAATGTTCTTCCATATATCATCACAGTAATATCACAATATTGTTATGACTTTGTTTTGTAGGAGAAAGTTGAAACAGAAAAATGACATAAAAATTTGAACCCGCTAAATGCTTAATGTACTTCACTTTTGCAAGTAAAATTTTGGGTTTTTCACAGGTCTTTGCTTTTAGTTGATTGTGGAGTCTATTAAACTATCATAAAATTGGTAGAAGAATCAATAGGGACTGTCAGAAACAACAGAAACTTACTAAGATTTTGTTGGAATACATTTTGAAATATAGATCATTTTATCATTACTATGAGGAGTATGCTTACATATTTATTTTGATGAACATTTCATTCCAGCAATGTTGAAGGTAGTTCAACATTATTTATATCATTATTTATATTATTCAATTCATATACTGAAAAATCATATGCATAGAGATTCAGTGGTATCATATCATAACACAAAAAGAAATACTCTAATAATGGGGGGTAAAAGTAGGGCTGATTCTAGGCTTATGCACCCTAGAGAATCATGTAGGGCACCACATTTTATGGGTTGTAAAAATTAAAAAGGTTTCCAAACACACACACACACACACACACACACACACACACACACTGAAAATCAGAACAGCATAATCTATGGGTCAGGACATTTGCTACAGAGTAAAATATAATTTCACAGAATTGTTGCTATATGACAACAATGAATGCTGATATAATTAAAATTAATGTGATTCATAATAAATAAGGAGAAAATGTCTGAGGAAAGCAATATAGGCTGAACATTGCAAACATAAAGCTCAAAAATTCAAAGAAAAAGGAGGGCATCAAAATGTTTAGCACCAGAAAATGTTAAGACCATTTGGCAATTTTGAACTGAATTTTTCATTCTAATCTTGGAGAATTTGACAGAGGGGATATCACTTATACCATGTGATTTAACTTTAGAAATAAGAAAGCTATTTAATATTAAGTTTTGTTAAAAATGATTTTTTAAATAAATGTATTACTGTTTTCCATTTTCTTAAACAGAAACACTATACGAAGCATCTGTCTAGTTGATTAGATAATACCATGAAAATAAGGACATCAAGATTAGACTGTCTTGTAATCTACAAAGGAAGCATTAATCTGTACAGAACATAATGCTGTTGATGCTTCTTAGGCACTAATGTAGCCAGATTCTATTTGTTAATTGGAAGAGCAATTGATAGCTTACAATATCTAAGGAACCAGTTTAATGCATGCTATTTCTTCAACATATACCTGAAATGGAATAGAATATGTTAATAATATTATGCTTTTTTTAGATGTCAGGTCAATAAATATATATTTAATAACAGGAATCTTTATTGAAGTCAAAGACCCTACATAATTAAACTCAATAATATAAAGCATATACATGGAAAGATACAAATCATAAAATTAACTAAGGTATTAACCAAGTCACTGCACATTTTACATATGACATAACAGAAATTGACTATTCTTAGAATGATAGGGTACTGTATATGTGAGAGTAAACACTGTAAAACTACCTATTACAATGTCTGGGAAATTTCCTTAAATGTGGAGTTGAACAATGAACATGTGCAAGCATTAAAATGACAATATAATAACTGTTTTCCCAGTTTCAGTTTCCCCTTCACTGTATGTGCAGAACCTTATTCCAAATTGGACATGAATTTGCCTTTTAGGACTATGGTAGAAATGCATCAACTCAAGCCAGTCAGAATGTCTTCCTATATTGAAGGGTTGTGATTTGCTTTGCTTTGACTTAGATAGTTGGGAGGTTTAAATGGATAAAAAAACTAGTCAGGATTTTTGCCAGATTCCAGATTGGTGTTTTTAACCACTGTCTCAAAACTGCTGTTGCATGCGGTTATCTTGGTGTGCAGAGTTGGGATAATAAAACTCCAAGGTGCTCCTTTCTTTTGTCTTTTTGTCTATTGCCCTGGGCTAGAAAAAAATTATCACTAAGATCCTAGATTTAAGGCCTTTTTGGACAACATTTTGTCCAAAATATTTTATAAACGTATAAACAAGATTCATCTTTATCCTATTGATGCTGGCACCACTAATCAAGAATTGCATTTGAGTCATAGCAGACAGCACTCTGAAGGTAGTCTACAATTTGCAATACAGAGGCTAGTAGTATTTATAGGAAAGGTGGTTCTTTGTGTGGTGTGTGTGAATGTGCCCTTTGAAATGTTTATTCTGGTGAGATGCTTTATTTGACTTTTATTAAATTTTTCAGAACTTCTGCTTCTTCTCTGCCTACATGCTGACATATCTATGTATTCAGGGAAACTATATTGTAAAAAGACTGCTGACTGCTTCCTGACTGCTATTATTTGCACAGTTTAATTAGTTTACCCTGGTGGCCAATTATTGATGTAAAAATGGTTTAGCATTCTTTGTAACACTGTATTGACTTTGTTTGCAACATAATAGAATAGAATAACAGAGTTGGAAGGGAGGTCTTCTAGTCCAACTCCCTGCTTAGGCAGGAAACCCTATACCATTTCAGATAAATGGTTGTCCAATCTCTTAAAAACTTATAGTGCTGGTGGCAAGAGAAAAAAACACTAAAGTGCAAAGATAAAGAAATAGTAGTACTGAAACAGGTACTGAGAAGAGTGAGAGAGATAAGAAAAGAATATTTATTCTTGACCAAAGAGTTACTTAAGAGAGGAATAAATTACAGATGGCTGATACCAGAAGGTCTCATATTTACCTGGCAGGAACAAAGACACAGAATTGATACAGTTGAAAAAGCTGAGTTATTCTATCAGGAATATTTCAGAGGAAGGGAGGAAGATACAAGAAAAGAAGAGTCGTTAATTGAATTTCAAGAGGAATGTATACCAGTAATTGAAAAAGAAGAAGGAGCCGTAGGTGGTGTACCCAGAGAG
The DNA here is from genome assembly GCF_049901735.1 of Notechis scutatus. Classification (NCBI taxonomy): domain Eukaryota; kingdom Metazoa; phylum Chordata; class Lepidosauria; order Squamata; family Elapidae; genus Notechis; species Notechis scutatus. Next base: position 33,174,937 of record NC_142012.1, read on the forward strand.
CAACGAGAATCAAGATCTAACAGAGCAACAAATCCTTCTAATAGAGTCTAAAATGGATGAGAGAAAACTGATTACAATTACAGATGATGATGGAAGGATTTTGATGGTGGAGATAATGGACAATAATCTAAAGATACTTTTAATAGCAATCTATGCTCCAAATGATAATCAAGAAGATTTTTACAGGAAATTACATAAGAAAATAATTGAAATGGACTATGCTAATATTTGTCTGATGGGAGATTTCAATGGAATAATAAATGATAAATTGGATTATAGAACACAAAAAACAGCAAAGAAAGCTAGAAAGACATTGCCAAACTCCTTCTTTCAAATGATAGATGAGATAAATTTAAAAGATGCATGGAGAGAGAGAAATGCGGAAAATAAAAAATATACTTTTTATTCAAATAGACATGCATCATGGTCTAGAATAGATATGATATGGATGTCAACAGAATTGCTCTCTAACACACAAGACATTGAAATAGAAACAAGTACCTGGGCAGATCACAATACAATAACACTTGTATGGAAAGGACAAAAAAGGAGATCTAGATGGACTTTAAATAATACACTATTAAAGGAAAAAGATTTCAAACAGAGAACTGACTTTTTCTTTAAAAAAAACACAAAAGAGGATACATCATTACAGAACCTCTGGGACACAATGAAGGCTTCTACGAGAGGCTTGATAATGGACTATACAAGGAAAAGAAATATAAAACAGAAAAAAAATCTTTAAAATATTGGAAGATGACTACAAGAAGTTGGAAAAAGAACTACAGAAATTTCCACAAAAAAGGACATTAGAATTAAAATGGACATAACTAAACATAAAATGGGGCTAATGGAAAAAGAAGAAATAGCACAAAAAATTAAAAATGCTAAGCAGAACTATTTTGAAGATGCAAACAAACCAGGCAGATGGCTAGCATATAAACTGAGAAAGGAAAGAGACTCGAGAAGAATAAATCAACTGATAAATGAACAAGGACATGTATGCTATGGAAATGTGGAGAAGAAAAAAAATATTCAAGATTACTATGGAAAACTGTACCATCAAGAGAATGTTCAGGAAGAAAGAATTCAACAATACTTACAGGAAGCAAATTTGCCCCAGATACCCTAAGATATTGAAATAATGTTAGAAAGTAACATAACAATGATGGAATTAACAGAAGCTTTAAAAAAGCAAAACATTGGGAAAGCACCAGGTCCAGATGGTTTGCCAGTGGAATTTTATAAGACATTCCAGGAAACATTGAATCTTCACTTATTAGAAGTTATGAATGAAGTTATGACAAAGAAGAGACTACCCAAAACATGGTCAGAAGCATATATCACACTTGTACCGAAGGAGGACACAGACCCACAGCAAGTTAAAAACTACAGACCTATATCACTATTAAATTCAGATTATGACATTTTTGATTCAATTCTGGAAAAAAGACTGAAAAGATACTTAAACAATTTTATTCACCCTAATCAAAATGGATTTCTGCTTAAGAGACAGATTAAAGATAATATGAGAATAAATTTAGATGTACTGGAATACTATGAGGCACATCCCGAAAAACAAATGGCTCTGATGTTTTTAGGTGCACAAAAAGCCTTTGATAATGTGAATTGGTGTTTTATGCTGTTACAATTGGACCAAATGGGCTTTGGTAAAAAAATTTATTCAAGCCATAGAAATGATATATCATAAATAAACTGCAAAGGTTACGATAAATGGAGAGTTAACAGACTTTATAGATATAAAAAAGGGACTAGACAAGGCTGTCCACTGTCACTTCTGTTGTTTGTGTTAACACTGGAAGTGCTGAATAGGAACATCAGAGAAGAAAAAGAAATAAAAGGAATGAAAATTAAAAAAGAAGAGTATAAATTTCAAGCTTTTGCAGATGACCTGGTATTTATATTAGAGGATCCATTGGAGTCAGCACCTAAACTGATAGAAAAGATAGAAGAGTATGGGAAAGTAGCAGGTTTGAAAATAGATAAAGATAAAACAAAGATTTTAACAAAGAACATGTTAGCAACACTAAAGAAAGAATTGGAGGAAGTTTTGGGGATCCAGGTCACAAATAGGGTTAAGTATTTAGAGATACATATAACATCAAGATGTAGCACACTTAAGGAGGATAATTATCTTAAACTCAAACAACAGATTGCGACAGACTTGATAAAATGGGAAAATTTACAATTATCATTGATTGGGAGAATATCTACAATTAAGATGAATGTATTGCCTAGAATTTTATACTTATTCCAGACAATTCCAATTAGATTAGGGAAAGAATTTTTTGAAAATTTAAACAAAATAGTGCTAAAATACATTTGGAAGGGGAAGAAAGCGAGAATAAAACTTAAATTGCTACAAGATGCAAGAATAAGAGGAGGATTTGCTTTGCCCAGTTGAGAATTATACTACCAAGTGATGACTCTGATGTGGGTAAAGGAGTGGATAACACTAAGGAAACTAGACTTTTGAATTTAGGCAGACATGACTTGCTGTTAGGGTGGCATGCCTTCCTCTGGTATAAGGGAACTAAAATGCAGGGGTATTTTAGAAGACATTATATTCGAGAAGCATTGTTTCTAAACTGGGAGAAGATAAAAAAGCAATATTATTTAAAAATTCCACTATGGTTATCTACTATTGAAGCTTTTTCCTATCCAATAATATATAAAAAGGAACAAAGAGTTAGATATAGTGAGATATTGAATGAAAAGGGTGAACTTAAATCTATGCAAGCATTAAAAGAACAAGGTGTAAAAATGAATTGGTTTTCATATTTGCAAATGCAATCTAGATTTGATAAAGGTGTTAAAACAGAAGGTATTTATGATAAGTTGACTGATTTAGATAAAATTTTGACAGGTACTGATGTAAAAGTAATTTAAAAACTTTATGGACATTTGCTGGAGTTTAAATTAGAGGAAGAGCAAGTAAAAGAAACAATGATTGCATGGGGGAAAAATTTTGGATATGGGATTGACCTACAAAAATGGCAAAAATTGTGGTCTCAAAATTAAAAAATGAAAATGTCAACTGCATATAAATAAAATTTGTATAAGATGTTTTACAGGTGGCACTTACCCCCAACGAGAATCACGAGGATGTTCAAGAATAAATCGGATAAATGTTGAAATGTCATCAGATACCTGGTTCATATTACCATATGTGGTGGACATACTTGGATGCAAAAAGATATTGGACTATAATCCACACATGGTTGGAAAAAATGATAAAAAAACACATAGACTTTAAACCTAAGATATTTTTATTGGGAATTATACCAGAAATTTACCATAAAGAATTGAAATATTTGATTGTAAATGTTTTAACAGCAGCTAGAATTGTATTTGCTAAGAATTGGAAAAATGAAAAAATACTTATGCAGGAGGAAATTATTAAGAAAATCATGGACCGTGCCGAAATGAGTAAATTGACATTTGAAATTAGAGAACAAGAAGATAAACAATTTTATATGATATGTGATTTATTTTATCAATGGCTAGATAAAAAGACATGGTAAAGAAATAGATTAGTAAGCCTTACAATAAAAGTTAATAGATTGATACAGAATACAATATAAAATATATAACCATTGGATGAATGTATAAGATTAAACCATAATGAAATTTAGAATATCTCGTATAAAAGGATGGAAAAATAGTTTAGTCAAATGAATGTTTAATAATTGATATTATATAAGCACAAGCTAGATTGATAAGGTGAGAATTTATATAACTTGTGAGTAATGGTAAAAAACAGGATAGCACAAAAGATTGGAACCAACTGACACACTGTATGTATATAATTGAAAGAGGGTTTTATGTTTTTATGTTTTGTTTGTATGTTTGTTGTAAAAAATAAAAACTTTAAAAAAACTTATAGTGTTGGAGCATTCACAACTTCTGGAGACAAGTTGTTTCATGGATAGTTTTTCCAACTGTCAGGAGATTTTTTCTTAGTTTTAGGTTACTTCTCTCCTTGATTAGTTTCCACCCATTGCTTCTTGTCCGGCCCTCAGATGCTTTGGAGAATAGCTTGACTCTCTTTTCTTTGTGGCAATCCCTGAGATATTGGAACATTGCTATAATGTCATATTTAGTCCTTCTTTTCATTAAACTAGACATACTCAGTTCCTGCAACCATTCTTTATATGTTTTAGCCTCCAGTCCCCTAATCATCTTTGTTGCTTTTGTCTGCACTGCAATTTTGTTTACTTGTAGGCCATCCTTAATATTAAAAGGTGCATCAGAGACAATACAAGAATAAATTTCATTTTGAATTACATTTCTTCCAACCTTGTATTTTATTTCCAGAGCCTTGGAATTATCAGAAGGTACTAATGACACCCTTCTTAGGCCAATTGGAGTTTGGGAAAATAAAATTACAAACTATTGGTTTGAAATATGTTTGTCTGCTACTTTGGGATATGATGGAAGAGAAATCATATTAATTAGTGCATTGATATAGTAATTAAACAACAACGGAGCAAAAATATTGCCTTGTTTGACTCTTCTGCTAACAGTGATATATTTCTATTTATTCTTTAGAATAGATTTTATTTTAATGGTGATGATGGGGTTATATGAAAGTAGTATCCCAATATTTAAGGGACTGCCACAAAGAAGAGGCAGCCAACCTATTTTCCAAAGTACCAGAAGGCAAAATAAGAAACAATAGATGGAAACTAATCAAGAACAGAAGCAACCTAGTACTAAGAAAAAATTCCTACCACTGAGAACAATTAACCAGTGGAACAGCTTGCCTTCAGAAGTTGTGGGTGCCCCATCCCTGGGGGGTTTTAAGAAGAAACTGGACAACCACTTGTCTGGAATAGAATAGAGTATCCTGCTCAAACAAGGAGGTGGACTACAAGACTTCCAAGGTGCCTTCCAACTCTGTTATTCTGTTCTATTAGACCAAATATTTGTAAGCAAATGAATACCCAATTCATTTCAGATTCTAAAATAGTGTTTATAAGTTGTAATGCTTACCCTGCAGCTAGCATACAGGATATTTATAATTTTGTTGTGAAGACCATATGGTATAGTTTATGCCTAACTCTGATTCTTACTTAGAAATTGTTACAGAGTCCAATGCTTGCAATTTTAAGAAAATACTTGCTTATAAAATAATTATGGTTATGAAAGTTAAATGTAAAGGAACAGAGGCACTAGAAAAATGATTTAATGTAGAAGAGAAAATCTAACTTCTGCTTCATGGGAATATCCATATTCCCAATTTGAAACAAACAAATAAAAAGTGATAATGAGCAATAGGTTTTATTAGTTGGGTCTAGTTTCCAGATTGCCAATTCTCAATTCTCACCCATTATCCTTTTTTTCTTTAGGATGATGGTCACTGATTTTTTGTCTCCATGGAAGTCTCATCTTCTGTCTTTCCTGTTCCTGGAACTTCTTTAGAAGTCTTAGGTCTTTGATGTAGAGTGGATCAAATTGATTGCACAGCTGCATTAAATGGAACTGTGTCCTGGTTTTAGTTTTCCAAGTCATATGTTGCCAGCCTTCCTTTTTCAAGATTGCCAGTTTCAATGTAGTTTTTGTCCAGGTTCAGCTATTCTTAATTTAATCTTGACCAATAGGGAACGATAAGACAAGCTGAAAGTAGAACTGCTGCACGATTTTGAGATTAGGACAATGCAATTCTGGAAGTGAAAACAGTTTGATGTGATGGTTAAGATATCAGACTAGCCATCCATAAACCATGAGTCTTAGTCCTACCTTAGGCACTAAACTAACTATGTGGTTTTGGACAATCACTATCTTTCCAGGTATACCAGATAGGAGACAGACCAGCTGAACTAGAAGTTAGGGACAGTCCCTCCTTAGGGACAGTCCCTCCTTTTCCCTCTTTTATCTGATTGTTTCCCAGGCAGCATCTCTTTGCTCCATTTCTCAAGGTCTTTCTCACATACTACTGCACAGCTCTAGAAAGCAGATAATGCCAAACCACTTCCAAAATCTTAACAAGAAAACTGCAGAAACTTCTACAGGCAGCAGCTAGGAGTTAATGCTGACTGAAAGGCATAAACAAGCAAGCTGGAAACAATATTGCTGAGGGAAACTAAAGTTGAGCAGAGTCAAAGATATATCTTGGACTTAAGGAAAACATATTTTAATAAACTAAAAGCAATCACAAGTAGGAGTTAATGACAAGGAAGTCTAATGGTAGAAACAATCCAACATGGCTATGAATTCCTAAAACCGTGTAGCAAAATTCAAAAAAGAGAATGAAGAAATGAAAATAATAATAATAATCCAAAACCTCAGAGAATATAAAAAGGAATGCAAACAAGGCTGGACAGTGGAAAAGTTTACCAAAAAGTAGCACATACAGATAGTCTATGTCTTCAGCAACATTTTTAAGAAAGTGAAAGCCAAGAATGAGCATTTAGTGATGAATGCTCAGAACAATATAGAGGGCTTGTTCAGCTATGTTTAAAATAAAAGTGTGACAAAAGAAATAATACACCAGATGCTCACAAAAGATGGTAATTAGCAAAAGACACAAATAATTCTAAACTTAATTCATTTTACTGTTCTTTGAGAAGAGGATATGTGTTCCTCTAGACAACTGTAAGACATGTTTAAGGGTACAGAATTCCAGCTGGAGCTGAATAGTAAGAAAATTTGGAATAATTATTAGGCTTGAATTAATTCATAATTCTAAGTGTAGCTGAATTGGAAAGGAAAGGAGAGGAGAGGGGAGGGGAGGGGGGGAGAAAGTAAAAAGGAGAAAGAAAGGAGAAGGGAGAAAAGAAAAATAAAATGTATAAAGTATTAAGTTACCAGAGGAAGACAAATGACTGCATGATCAAAATAAACAAACAGGGGGATATGGGAAAATACAGAACAATTAATCTGGGAATATTTTACAGCAGATCATAAAATGATTGATATATAACTACCATGAAAACAATGCAGTAATTACTGTAAGTCACGATGAATTTGTCAAAAACAAGTTTTGACAGAATAATCTTTTTTTTTCCTCATGGAAAAGCTCTGGGCATAATATATTTTGACTTCAGCAAAACATTTGATAAAGTACTCCATCATGTGCTGGTTAGCAAACTTGTGATGCATGGACCGCATGGCATGTCTATTAGTTGAACTCATAGCTAACTTAAAAACCATATTGAATGAGTTTTCAGGATAATATTTTTAAAAAAATATTTTAAACCTTTAAAATTCTCTAGGTGAAACTTGTTATATTAATATCTCTTAAAAGGTAAGTCATTTCTCCTTTTTTTCATGATATTCTGCAAAAAAACACAATGTTAGTATTTTGATACAGTTACTTTATAGTAAACCAGTGGTGTCAAACTCGATTTCATTGAGGGCTGCATCAGGGTTCTTTTTGACCTTGGGGGCCAAGTGGGTGTGGCTGGGATGGGTGTGGCAATGGCACTTGTGTTGGCTCCCCCAGGTTCCATTTTTGGCTGCAATGGCTTCCTACAACACTCTGCCAGCAAAAACAGAGCTTGGGAGGGCTGCACGCGGCCCTCCGGAGCCCTGTTTTCACTGTTAGAGTGTTGCAGGAGGCTGTTGCAGATGAAAACAGAGCTTGAGAGGGCTGCACATGGTCCTCCTGAGCTCCATTTTTATTGGAAGAGGCACCATGGGCCGGTCCTTCACTGTTTCCAGGCTGGTCCCATGGGCCAAGATCTGAGCACCTCACAGGCTGCATCTGGCCCACGGGCCTTGAGTTTGATACCCCTGTAGTAACTGTGAACAAATCCACACTTTCATTTTTCAAATCTTGAAAAAAGATTAAATTTTTAGCCTTAAAGTGAATTTGTATTTTTAATGTGAAATTTTAAATTCAATTTGAACCAGATCTGATTTACATTGATCTGTTAGCTGTTACCCAGAATGCACAGGTATAGGATATTAGGAAGGCAATTGAAGATGTGTAGAACATCTTGCAATTATAATTAGCAACAGATTGGAGTATGAATTAAAAGTAGCTATGAAAATTACAGCTTTAGGTTGCATAAATAAAATTATAGTTTCCAAATCATAAGAAATAATATTTTCATTTTATCATGTGCTGGTCAGGCCCACCCAAATACAACATCCAAATGCAATATCCAAGCACTACACTTTCAGAACACAAAATTTCAGTATTAAATATGAGTGGCTAAGCAGTTATTATTATTATTATTATTATTATTATTATTATTATTATTATTATTATTATTATTATTATTATTATTATCATCATCATCATTATCATTATTATGCTAGCTGTTGTAGTTTTTAAATCATTTTCTCAATTTTCATGTTTTTTTTGTTTAATACAGGAGTTATTAAACCTTATGCTAGGCCATACTGAAAAAAAGAAAAAAGAAAATTATGATTTCATTTTGATTTTCCAGGAGATGAGTGGAGAGGCATTCTTGTAGAAGAAGAATTATTATTAGGGAACTGGAGATTTACAGTGAGAGACTGAATGAGCTGGGTTAACTTAGCAATAAGAAATACCTGAAGGTCAACATTTTATCTGTGACCTCAGAGGTCAGAATACAGAATACAGAATACAGTGTTATTTTTGTTGAATGTTTGGGCAAGGATACTAAAGCAGTTTGAGTTTGGAGCCGGTTAACTAAATATATTTCATTTTATAGCAAAGAAACATCAATTAGAATTGCTGCACCAAAATCACCATGGAGATTGCCAGGCATCTCCTGTTCCCGCCCCTGGTCTCATCTATTCGGGAATGTTACATGAGAGAACTTAGGAAGTAAGCAACTATCCTCTGAGATTGAGCTGGCTACAGAGGGTAGCCAGCTACTCTTCTGGAATTTTGAAAAGCCTTGAAAACCATGGCTGTTTCCAGACATGGGAACTGGGAGATGAATGAATCCCATGATATGGTTACTATTTACTAATTATTTGTTGCCTTCAGCTGCCACCATATGAATATTTAATTATTTAGATCAATAAAACACTTTTTAATTGTGTTTTAATTTCATGTTAACCACCCAAAGTCACTGTTCCAAACTGGGAATCTGAACAAATTGATTGAAATAAACTAATAAAGAAATGAATGCCTACATACCACACATTGCATCGGAAGTAAAAAAAAAAAAAGTCATATAGCCACCAGAGTAACATGGAAATGTATTTGTTTGTTTGAATATCATCAATATTTTATAGACATTATAATTTATTACTTCTCCAGCAATCTTGATTATAGTTGGGACTCTATGTTTCATATTTCTGGCATGGATTTTTATATATTGCAAATTTGAATGCAAAATATAGTACATACTGTAGTTATTTTTAACTGCTGGTTTGGAAAATCTTACATAAATATGGCATTATTATTACTGGAACTCTAGCAAGTACATTATTATTTTATAAATGCACCCTTTATTGTCCTGCAATTACATATTTACTCTACACAAATATTTAATTTATTAACATATATTATGTAGCATTTTATATTTTTATTAATGGCATTTTAGAGGGTTCAGTTTTTATTGATTGATTGATTGATTGATTGATACACATTGTAAAAATAGCCTAAATGCCCCACATTGCATACTTTTCCAAAGTTTCACATGTACACAAAAATTCAGTGTTTTATTTAAGAGATACCTTAAGACCTTCTGTAAGATGCTGTTTTTGTCCTTGATTTCACCCCCCACAAATAGACATAGATGTAATCTTTCCCATTATGATCACTGTTTCATGTGGCCGATAAGAGGTCAGAAAGCTGTGTCATAAGTTATAATGGCCCTGAATTAGTGGTGATTATACCAGTCCTTGGAGTACTAGCTAGCCCAATATCCCCATAAACATATGATTTGGATCTGGGCAATCAGTTCATACTTATGATCTTTTGCAGTGTCCAAAATCATGTGATCACAATTTAAATACTTTCTCGTCAGCTGCCCCAGAAAGGAAAGTATTCTTACTCCTGGGGTAAGTAACCCTCACTTGGACACCCTCTCCCAACTCCTTTGTGCTCGCACTGCCTGACCATTCTCACACCTCTGCCCATCTCCCTGACCCATGCCATGCTTCCTTCACAGCACTGTAAAGCCTTGTGCAACCCTCACATACCCTCCTTGACCCACGTCAAGCCACTAGCATGATTCCTTGCACCCATGTGCACAATCTCCAACAGATTCTTACAAGCTTGCTTACAGTCCCCGCAGACTCTTTGGCTCCTTTTCCCTACAGGCAGAAGCTATTTACCTTCCTGCTAGTCTAGAATTTAGAGCTGCCTGCTAGCTTCCTGAGTGACTTTGGTTGTAGAAAGGTGGCAGGAAGTTGCTTTGTTTGACAACTGTGGAATTCAGTTAACAATGACAAATGAAATTGCAGAGGTTGTCATTATTAAGCAATTCCATTGCACTTTATGGTTTCATTATGGATTTCTAGTCTCAGTTGCTGTCATAATTTGAAGACTACCTTTAATGTACTTGTTAAGTTTGGAGAATAAGGAGACCAGACATCTGACCAGTGACTTCAACTCTTTAATAATAACAGGAATCAGAATGGAACAGAGCAATGCTATGGGCAGCAGTAACCCTTTTATAGGGTTAGCTGCTGCCTTATTAACCAATGAAAATGCGCAACAGGTTCCAACTACTGACCAATAAGGACAGTCCCAAAAGTGGCCAATCAGGGACTGGTTCTGGCCCAATCCCAAGTTGTTGTATAAGGACCAATCAAGTGTGCAGGTTTTCAACCCCTAATTTGCATTTAGGTTATTCTCTTTTATTGATTCACAACACCCCTCCCCCTTGGGTTCCGTTTGAGGGGAGCTGTGATAAAATCCTCAAGATAGGCAGGCCGTTTGGTCTGCCTGGATGATTTCGAGGCTCCACCGGTTTTGTCCAATGTCCGGTTCGGTGGAGCGTTTGGATGACCATTGTTAAGTTCTATTTCGCCACACGGCGATTCCGTGCTGCATTCACTGTGGTTGTCTCTGCTGCTGCATGTTTCTTCGGGTTTTGCAGTTCGTTTTCCCCGTATTAAAGTTCCCTGAAGACATCAACTCCCTCCCCACTTCACGTTCCGGTGCTTCGCTGGGCTGTAGGGCTCCCGTTGACCTGCTATTAGTTGTATCAAAGTCAATTCCCTCGATACTCCCTCCCCTTGAGTTGTTGAACCGGGAAGTCATGGCCGCTGGGTGGTAATCTCGATCGGAGTTGGTCTATGTGGCGTTTCCACACCCTCCCATCGTCTGTTAGCAGGCGGTAAGATCTAGGCCCTGTGAGGTGGGTAACGGTTGCGGGTATCCATAACGGGTCACCGGAAAAGTTTTTGGCAAAGATTAAATCGCCTACCTTAAATTCCCGGCATTTGCTGCTGGAGCCGAAGGTTTTTCTGGTGCGAAAGCGGGGTGGAGCCGGTCAAGGTGCGATCGTATTTTCCGCCCCATAAGAAGTTCAGCGGGTGTTTTGTTGGTCACGCTGTGGGGCGTGATGTGCTGCAATAAGAGGATTGATTGATTTTCTCGTCGATGTTGCCAAATTCCATTTTATGCAGGGTCTTTTTCACAAATTGTACCATGCGTTCTGCACGTCCATTCGCCGCAGGGTGCGCGGGCGGGTCAGCGCATGGCGGATGCCCCGATCAGCCAGATATTGTTCAAAGGGCAATGCAGTGAACTGCGGGCGTTGTCCGAGACTAACACGTCCGGAAACCCGTGCGTGGCAAATAGTCTGTTTAATTTATTAATAACTGAGTCGGTTGTAGTTGTGTGCATTCGATGAATCTTGAGCCAGTTAGAATAGGTGTCGACAGTAATCAGGAAAGTGTGACGTTTGGTAGGCCCCGCAAAGTCAATATGAATACGGGACCACAGTCCCTCGGTGTTTCCCATTCGATTGGGCTTGCTTTCGGTGGGGCGTTGCTGACGTCCTGGCAACGTTCTTTGTCGATTCCCGGCCACCAAGCGTAGCTGCGTGCGAGTGATTTCATCCGCACAATGCCCGGATGTCCCTCATGCAATACCGCCAACACAGTCTGTTGCAATTTGCCAGGGATTACGACTCGATCGCCCCACAAGATACAGCCTTTTTGGGAAAACAGCTCGGTTTGGCGGGCTTTGAAGGGCGCCCATTCAGGTGCACTTTGGTCCATCGGCCACCCCCGCTCAACCCAGCGTAGTATGTGTTGCAGAACTGGGTCACGTTTTTGTTTCAAAAGCAATGTCTCTAGCCGTCAAGGGTGGTGCCTGTAGAGTTTCAATCTGTAGAGTTGAGAGGGTTGGGGCTGGATCCACAACAGCGTCTGGGAGCGGTGTTCTGCTCAATGCATCGGCGTGGAGAATCGATTTCCCCAGGCGGTGCTGCAAGGTGTAGTTGTAGGCCGCCAGGAATTCAGACCAACGGGTCATTCTGGGGGACAATATATACGGGGTTGGTTTATTACCCGCAATGATCCCCAGTAGCGGTTTATGATCAGTGATTATTGTAAACGCACGGCCATAAACATATTCGTGAAATCTTTTAACTGCAGCAACAATAGCTAAAGCTTCTTTGTCCAGCTGACTATAATTTCGTTCAGCTTTAGCTAAGGTTCGCGAAAAAAACGCGATGGGGGCTTCCGCTCCGTTTGGTAACACGTGGGCCAGAATTGCCCCAACCCCAAAAGGTGATGCATCACACGTGATAGTGAGCGGCAGAGTCTCGTTGTACTGCATAAGTACTGAATCAGAAGTTAGTAATTTCTTTACTTGTTGGAAAGCATGTTGTTCCCGTTGTCCCCAAACCCACGTTGCTTTTTTGTCTAATAGCCTATGCAATGGTTCAGCTACTGTTGCTTTGTGGGGTAAAAACACATTATAGAAATTGATAAGTCCAAGGAACGCCTGTAGGTCTGCCTTGTTCCTAGGAGTGGGTGCCTTTTTAATTGCTCGTAATTTGTCTTCGGTGGGATGAATTCCTTGGCTGTCCAGGAGGTATCCCAAAAATTCTACTTTTTCGGTACATAAGTGGCATTTATCTTTTTTTACTCTGAGGCCTGCATTTTGGAATCTTCGTAAAACCTCTGAGTCGTTTTTCTAGGATGTCTTTGTTAGGTGCGCGATGAGTACATCGTCGAAATATGGGACAACGCCTCTTATCCCTTGTAACAACCTTTCCATTAAACTCTGGAAGATTCCAGGGCGACGCATACTCGAATTGGAGCCGGTTGCATTTAAATGTGCCCCTATGTGTTACGATCATTTGCGCCTCGGCTGTGGTTGGGTCTACAGGCAATTGTTGATACGCCTGGGCTAAATCTAGTTTGGCGAAAACTTTCCCGCCGCCCAGAGAATGGAGTAAGTGTTGCACTACCGGTACTGGATAAGCACTTTGCTGCAGTGCGTGGTTTAATGTGGCCCGGTAGTCTCCGCAAATTCTTAGGGACCCATCAGGCTTGATAGGCGTTACTATCGGGGTTTCCCAACGGGCGTGGTCGGTGGGTTCCAGTACGCCCTGCGCTATCAGCTTATCGAGTTGTTCGTCGATTTTAGGCTTTAGGCTAACGGCACCGGCGCAGCTTAAGGCGGATGGGTGCTATTTCAGGGTTCAAGTTAAACGAGATTGGGGTCCCCTTATACTTGCCTAGTCCGTTCGCGAAACGTCTTGGAATTCTTGCACGAGTGCTTCCTCCCAATCGACGCTTTCGGCCTTGTGGACTCCGGCTACAGTGATTCCGAGTGGCCTGAACCATTGCAGGCCTAGAAGACTAGGCCTGTCTCGATCCACGACAGTCAGTGGTAGTGCGACGGTGCGGTTCTTGAATGAGACCTGGAATCTGCGGGACCCGGCGACGGGAATTCGGTTGCCCTGATAGTCTTTGAGTATAACCTCTGAGGGTTAAGGTCTTGGCGGCGAATCGTTGGAAGGAGCTGTTGGAGCGTTTTCCACGACACCATCGAGAGGGAAGATCCCGAGTCTACCTCCATCACGCAAGGTTTGTTTTCGATGGCGACCTTTACTCGGATTTTCCCGGCATCAAGGGATGTAGCGTGGCCTATGGTGATTGTTTGGTGGGTCTCTTCCGCTTGGTTTCTTCACGCCTGGTGGAAGTGATGGACGGCTTGTTTCTGTAGGAGTGGTTCAACTTTTCTCGGTGTGTGCCGAAGAATCCTGAAGACTGGAATTCAGCCTGTCGGGGTTTGGAGTTCTGTTTGCTTCTGCAAACCTTTGCGATGTGACCGCGTCTCCGCAATGGCGGCAAAGTGCGTCAAGGAATTTGCAGCCGGATCGTGGGTGATTTGCTCCACAGCCGGCACACAGTCGAAATGAGTGTTGTGAGGACTGGTCTCTCTCCGTTCGAAGTCGGTTGACCTCTTCCTCATCGCTGTCGGACGGGGACTCTAGGTCTTCGTGGTGAGTTGATACCGGGTGTCTCTCTGAGCGAGGCGAGGAATCAGAGGCGAGTTTACATAGCGGTGCGTTGGTGCGGCGCATTTGGGCTGCCGACTTCTTTGTCGCCTCTGCTGCCGAGGCTTCTTTAAGGGCATCGGTGAGGCTGATGTCCCCCTTAGCCATAATTTTGCTCTGGATAGCGCCGTCTTCTAGGCCTAGAACCAGGCGGTCCCGGAGAGCTTCTTCTAAATTTGCAAATCCACAGAGGCCTCCCAGGTTTCGGAGGTCCGTGATGTAATCGGCAAGGCTTTCACCTTTCTGTTGGTCCCTCCGGTAATATTCGTGTCTTCTGACGAGGGTTGGCACCGTAGGTGCGTAGTGAGCCCGTAGTAAAGGCTCGAGGACGTCCAAGTCCATCTCTTTTACCTCTGCTGGCCTGGCAAGTGACTTTGCCATCTTAAACATGGTCGGCCCGCAGTGAGTTAGAAAGATAGCTCTTTTTTTTCCCGCTGTTGCATTTTTTTGGTTGTTGGTCTCCAGAAACATCTGGAACCTATCCATGTATGACTCCCAGTCTTCGGTTTCTGGGTCGAATGGAGCGGGTGGTACGACACCACTGGCCATGTTGCCGTTGATGGTGCGTGATCAACCACGTGCTCTGTAGGTTGCTCTGTAGGTTTAGTCAGCTCTTCGGTCTCCGTATCCCACCTTCGTCGCCAGTGTTAAGTTTGGAGAATAAGGAGACCAGACATCTGACCAGTGACTTCAACTCTTTAATAATAACAGGAATCAGAATGGAACAGAGCAATGCTATGGGCAGCAGTAACCCTTTTATAGGGTTAGCTGCTGCCTTATTAACCAATGAAAATGCGCAACAGGTTCCAACTACTGACCAATAAGGACAGTCCCAAAAGTGGCCAATCAGGGACTGGTTCTGGCCCAATCCCAAGTTGTTGTATAAGGACCAATCAAGTGTGCAGGTTTTCAACCCCTAATTTGCATTTAGGTTATTCTCTTTTATTGATTCACAACAGTACTATAATATAATATACAGTAATAGAAAAATATTGTGGACAACTATAATTATTTTTCCATTTGTCTTAAAATGAATCTCACTGAAGATTAGAATCTAAGGACTTTAAAAACTTGATTTCAGCTTTCAGAGGTTGTATTTACACTGTATCTAAGAAAAGAAGCAAAAAGTTTTAAAAAACCATAATAATTGTATTTAATAAATTTAAATTAAACTCAGTTTTTGTTATTATCCTGAACCTGCTCAATTTGTTTTCCTAGTTGTGTTTACCTTTTGATGTACGTTGCCTCCAAATGCCACATACTGCCCTTAAGGTAACAATATAGCATTACCCTTAATGTCCTTTTGATACCAGCATTTTCATGCATTTAAACGGTACCAAGAATTAAAGAAGCGTTCTACCAATGAACTTCAATCCTGCATTCCAACAGTATTTTTCAAATCTTAACTATAATGATATAAATATACTTAGCAGCTCATTCTAATTAATTAGCATGAGTATTTTATCAAATAAAAAAATTATTCCCTAAGTTTTATCTTTTTCTAATATGGCCCTTAAAAAAAGAATTCAAGCAACTTCAAAGCACCTGCAACAAGCAAATGCATTACCCATAGTTTGATAGCTAGACATACTTCTAAGGGAGTCCAAGAAGCAGGAATGGCATGTTGATTTTCTCTGCTCACAAAGTACATGTCACAGACAAAGCTGACACAGAACAGAGAAGGCTATTGCAGACGTGCAACCTCATGCTCCTTGCATTACCTAAAGATTGTCTGCTGAGCCAATTCATTGACATGGTATCTGCATTTAGCTTTTACAATCAGTAATTGTTCTTTTAAAATAGATGTTCTTATTTTATACTATATTTTATTCAATATTATTCCATTCTCTATTTCTGGCAGGGTGGCAGGGAGGAAGGGAGGGAGGGAGAGGGAGAGATGAATGGGTGAAGAGGAAATATCTTTGTTCTTTTTACATAGTCTTTTTGACCAAAAGAATTCAGGGAGTAACTGATGTTATTAAATAATTGCTAGAAGCCTAATAAGTCATGAACCAGGAGGTTTATCTTTCTCCCCTTTTTAAATGCCAACATTTATTGCCATCTATGAACACAGGAGTACAAGCAAGAGGCAATTTTTAATATTCCCTGGGCATTTTTTTCTTTCCAGTCTGTAATCAGATTGACAGAATATTTGATTTTGTTCCCTGCATACACTATGAATAGAATCATGCATCCAGCAGTATATTTTCAAAGGATTCATTTTATTCAGTTTTCAGAGTCTGGGTCAAACAAACTGACAGATATTGTTAAAAAAAAAGAATGATATTTGCATTTCAGAAATACTTTGATTAAACATCAGGTCTCCTGCTACAAAATACTTGTGCTTTTAAAGCTTTCTTAAGTCCAATGTATAGTGGGGGGATATAGGAGAGGTCTGTTTTCTTCCTTAGATAAGTGCCCACTAAATTTCTAGCTTGATTTTAAATCCCAGAGATGTCACTTTGGGAATTAGGAATATATTTAGCCAAATCTTTTTGAAATCAGCAAAATGTCACTATTTCATTCTGGTGGGAATAGATACCAACTGGTAATGGTGTGATTGTTTTTCATACTTATAAATAAATCCCATTGAACACAAAAGGAATTGCTCTCCATTTATTTTAGATTATAGTAATCAAATTAACTATGAAACAAGATTTTGAAAGAATGTTTTTAAAATGTAAATAAAATACTAAGTGTCATCTTGATTTTGAATTATAAATGAAAGAATGGATAAAGTTTTAGTATTTATTGGTTCATGCAACAACTATTATTTCCCACAATGCAGACCATCAGGCTACATGTTTTTTCGGCCAGTTATTAAATATAAGTGTCTTAGCAATAATCTGAGCTCAGGCATTGGCCAACATCCCTCATTTTCAGTTTAATTTTGAAAAATGAATGCCTTAATGATTCTCCCTCCCCATCAAAGTCAGCGCTAATAAAAGCAACCTGCAAGATTTTCCTTGGCTATTTCTATTAGATCCTCTTGTTCATGTTCTTCCACTTTGCTAGGAGTGTGGATGCTGGAAGACAAGGCATGTCAAATAATCCTTCTAATGATCACAAAAGTCACCAATAAAATATAATATTGCTGCTGCTGCTTCAGTGACACTTCCTGTTTGCACATAAATTTGCATTTCAATAAGAAGGAAACAGATCCAAGTGCATTGGTGAATAGTCAACAATAATATTGACTAATTGATTCCCTTTGCTGTACATGTGGATAAGTACAAAAATTCCAGAGTAAAACAATGATATGATCTTCAAGTTTATGATCTGTTTCTTGTCACCCGGTTAAAAAAATAACAACCAATTAAATGAGGACAATAAGAAAAAATGAGAAAAATGTTAATTTACCTAAGAACTTATTTGTCTAATAAATAAATGGAGAAAAACTGCATGTATGTCTAATAAATCCACACACTCACACTGTTTTATCTATATAGACTATATTTTTAATTATTGACTGAAATATCTTGTCTAAAAATCCAAAATTCTTATATCACAATGCCTAGATGTTCATAACATACAAAAATCCACACTGTAGCTTCATAGAATGTGTAAACTAAACTTATATCCACATATATATGTGCCTGAATATTGCATTAGGATCAAATGCTGCATAAACTACTTGAGAGTTTTTATTAATGGACTAAAGGATGAAATTTGCAGCTCTCACTACAATGTTCTGAAAAGTTTCATATGGGCTATGACACGGAGTTTAAATGAGCAGGAAAAAGATCAGGCAGAAAGGGCTTCTTAGAAAGAAGCTTGTTTCTGTATATGATATCTCTTCTCTTCAACCTCAACTAACAACTCAAGTTAGCAGGATTCTTCAGTTGTCATAAAAGTATGGATAGATGCTAAAAAAAGAATAATGTAACCATCAAACATAATTCATAGAGTCTAATAGCCCATATTTCAATACTTTTCAGCTCAGATAAGTGTGTGTTTCACTAAAACAAAATATGACTGATGGAATATATTTTGGTATATTAACGTTATATATTACATAATATATGTATATATGTCCGCTAAGTGCTGGAAATGTAACCAGACTGATATTATCATATGTGATGGACATACCCAAAGGCAAAAAAATATTGGACAAAAATACACACATGCTTAGAAAAAATAGTAAAGTAACTTATAGATCTAAAGCCAGAAATATATTTTATGGATATTTTACCAGAGAAATACAATAAAGGGAATACATATCTAATTTTACATGTATTAACAGCAGCCAGAATTGCGTTTGCACAACAATGGAAAAATGAAGAGATTCCTACAGATGAAATTGTAATAAAAATATATTAGAATGTGCAGAAATTGATAGATTAAAACTTAAAATTAAGGAAAAAGAAGAAACTGAATATATTTAACAAGGGATTTGTTTTATCAATGGCTAATCAGTGAAAACAGAAATTAGAAACCCAACAGTATAAGAGAAGGATCAATTACAATGAAGATTTACTAAAATGGATAAGTAAACTTTACTATTACATGTGATTATTACTGATGTTAAGAATATTATTTTTACTATTACCAATACTATATCTCAAACTCAATTGTAGTTAGATAGCACACAGTTTATATAGATAATGAATTTTGAAATTATAAAAATACTTTATTAAACAAATTTATACAAATACAGTAAAATCAAACTTTCCACTTATTGCAACTTAAGCAAAACAGTGTTCACTCAATCAGACATTGAGTCAGACAGCACACTGTTTATATAGATAATGATTTTTTATGTTTTATAATGTAAAAGTAAAAAATAAAAAAATACAATAAAAACATTATATACTATATTAGGATACGTTTATAGGGAAGAATGTGGTGAACAATAGTTATGGGTTGTGTTTATGCATTTCTAATAATTAGCACAACTCTAAAGGAAGGCTGTATTGATACTGGTTGTATTTAAAAGTATGTGCATAACCTCATTAGCAAAACTGAAAACAAAAATCCATGTTCCTTTTCCATCAAATAGAAGATGCCTATAGAAGAATATAAAGATTTTCAGTCATAATTAGATTACTATTTAATTTAGTGTAAGTTTTCATACAATTGTAGTGTTTGCCTGCTCCAGATAAAAAAAGTCTATACTCTTACCTTATTGGACAAGTGCACAACGTTCTACGGCAGTTAATAATGTTAAGCAGCTGGCAGGTTTTTTATGCTCTAAAAATGTAGGTCAATCTCTTTTCTATCCTGCATCTTGGTTATATGTCCTATTTTTTATTCATATATTCAGTGACCAAAGGGAAGATAAGATATTCTGAAGGTGAAGGAAAGAGGTCTCAGAGCATCAGATGATTGCATTATGTATCATGTACTTCTCTAAAAATAATGTTGATGCTTCATGAACATTAAACAAAATGTGTTTTTTTTTTTAGTTCATATCCCTTAGGATTCTGAATGGTCACATGTATATCATGCCTCAACATGCAGTAAGTCACACACTGGATTTAATATTCTTTTGGTGATGCTGGAGCGGCAGTCCTACAGTGAGTGCAGTACTACAGGCACGTCTGCTGACTGCTGGCTGCCTGCAATTTCGCAGATCGAATCTCACCAAGCTCAAGGTTGAGTCATCCTTCCATCCTTCCGAGGACTGTAAAATGAAGACCCAGATTGTTGTGGGCAATATGCTGAAATCTGTAAACCATTTAGAGAGGACTGTAAAGTACTGTGAAGTGGTATATAAGTCTAATCACTATTGCTATTGCTATAATCTGAAACCAGCAAGGATCAGGCAGCTCTGTAATCATAGGAAGATAACTCAATCTTCAGTTTTAAGGTTATATTGTCTCCATTCAAGGATGTAGTGGTCTCTAGCCTTTATGGGCCGGTGGAAAGGAGAGAGGTTGGTTACGTGCAAACAGTGGATGCACACGCTCACAACTCCATTTATGCAAGGGGCAGGTGCATGAGCTTGCCAGGCCATAGGCTGTGGGTTGGGGACTCCTGTATTAAAGGATTCCTTTTAAAGTTAAGTCATATTAATAGATATGTGGGATATAAAATAAATATAAACAAACCTAATCATATGAAACTTGCAAGCAACATCAACTCAGAGGCATAGAAGTTTCATCCAGTCTATAAGGAATTAAATGTATTTTTGTATTTTTTTTTAATTGTATCCTCTCTTCATCCAATTCAAACAGAAGACAGGGAAAAAAATCACCTGTTGCTTTCAAGGATTGTTGGAAGTATGAAGATTTTAATTTATAAACTGAGTTGAATTCTGGCTTCAGATTAACTGGGAACTCTGATCAGCCTAAATGAATTGGATTAAAACTAAAAAAAAACATAATATTTTAGAGTTATAAAATTTACAGGAAAAGCAGACTAAGACAAAGGAGACTAGAGCAGCTGTCTTATAAAAAATCTGCATAGCTTTTGATTGTTTCTTTAGCTTAAAAAAGACAGATAAGATCTGATGCATTGAAAAATATTCTAGACAGATACAGAACTCAGGCTTATGCACTGAAGCATAATGTAAGGAAATTGTAATTAATTAAGCCAATTATTAAATTAACAAGTTTGTTTCTACCAGGAAATGATTTCTTAAAGGACAATAAAGAAACTGAATAGTTAGACTTAGTGGCTGTATACTATGTTCTGAATTACAAGCAACATTCTTTAAATAACAGCTGCTGGAAGCACTGTGGAAGAGAGCTACATACTTATGCTCTTCCTGAATATCTCTGGTTATTAGCTCTGTGACATAGAATGTTAGACCTGATCAGTCCTTAGCCTAAATTTATAGGGATTTTCTAATTATGAAATAGATTGTTCAATGAATCGCTAAATTGAGGTTTGATGTATGTCTTTGCACACATCTAGTAAATAAATAGCATTTAAGAAACCACTGAATACTCAGTTCAGTAGTTTATATATCCTTAATTCCTCGAAGCTTTTAGATTTACCTTAGGAGACCTTTTGCAACTGTTATCCAGAACAAATCCTGCATGTGTATCTAGTTAACATACAGGCTATACTATCTATTGCAGTTTTTCTCTCTGGTTGGCCACATAATTACAAGACCTTCCAGTTCAGTGATGCAACTGAATGTCATGTTATGCTGCTGACATAATCCTCCAAATGTTGCTGTTGTTGTGGCAGGAGAGTAGTCCTGACAGATATTAGATGTGGAAATTGTGTATATTCCGATGCCATGGTATTTCTATGGAGATATAGAACTAGCTTACTAGCTTACTTGACTATGATTTTTCCAGTGGAATTAAAAAGTAACAGAAGTGAAAATCATGCTATTTCAGAGACTTAAGAGCTTAATCACATTGATTCAAGGGGCACACAAAAAAAGAATATTGGTTTAATGTATTAAAGGCTAAAGGGAATGATAAAATAAGAGACAGCACGGTCTGCAGGTGGATAGTGGATGGAACAAAAGGCTCAGAAGGGACCAGTGGTGGGATTCAAATAATTTAACAACCGGTTCTCTGCCCTAATATTTTCTTCCAACAACCAGTTCACTGAACTGCTCAGAAAGTTAACAACCAGTTTTCCCGAAGTGGTGCAAACTGGCTGAATCCCACCACTGGAAGGGACCCTTCCTAGTTTTCCAGCTGTAAAGAAAACTGAGAAGGAATTCTACTTACAGACTTACAAGAATGTTATCTGTCTTACCAGATAGACCAAAGAAGAAACACAGACAAATGGGCCAATTCTATTACATTGTAAATCTATATTGATGAAATCTTGAAAGTCTCCCCCTCATTTGCTTTACAGACCAAAAAACTAGGAAAATTCTTTTCGGAACCTCTTGCATCACCCCTAGTTAGTTGTCGGCTATGATGTTTCTTCTCTGACTATTCCCTCGGCAGAGCCCAGGCTTCCAAAGTCTTCTCCACATATTGTCACACATTGTGATTTCCATGCATGATTAATTTTGTTTTGGTAGATAACATCCTAATTGTCGTTACACATCTGTGAACAATAACTGTCTTTAACAGTTAATATAACTCTAAAATGCAATTGCCTTCTTTGATTTCTTATGCCCTATTTAATTCTATACAGGTTTCAGCCTTGGGTCAGAAAAATTTCACTTGACATGAAATCTACTGAGAATGACAAAAATTTTCCAACTGACTGGTAGTTTTCCTGGTCACTGCAAAGGATTATGAAAGAATAAAAGAAGAAGGAGAAGAAAACTGGAGAGAGGGAACAATATCAAATTTTACAGAGTCATTGCAGGAGATCAGGAAATGACACTGTAAACAAGAGCAAGATAGAATAAGTTTAGGAGAAGTAGAAAAGAGAAGAATAATATGTTTTTTTCTGGTTTTCAAAATGTTCCCTAAAAATAGAACAAAACTAAACTAAATTAAGCAAAAATTGCTTTAAAATGCTTTAAATGATCTTCTATACCACCTACAGGTTTAAAACAAATTGCTGTATACGGGTAGATCTGCACTTATGACCACAATTGACCTCAAAAGTTATGTTGTTAAGTGAGACATTTGTTGCATGAGTTTTGTTCCATGTTACAAACTTTCTTGCCACAGTTGTTAAGTGAATCATTGCAGTTGATAAATTAGTAACACAGTTAAGTGAATTTGGCTTCACCTTTGATTTTGCTTGTCAAAAATTTGCAAAAGATGATCATATGACCCCAGCAACAGTCATAAATATGAACCAGTTGTCAGGCATTTGAATTGTAATCACATGATCATAGGGCTGCTACAAAGGTCATGTGAAAAATGGTCATAAGTCACTTTTTTCACTGTCGCTGTAACTTTGAATAGTCATTAAATGACCTGTTGTAAGTTGAGGACTAAAAGTATTAAAATAACATTAAAATTGGTTCATTAATCCAATAGTACATGAAGCATGTCAATATCAAATCAATTCTATCACTGTCTTAATAACTTCCCATCCTTCCAAAGTAAATTAATTAAAATATCTTATTATGCATTACCAAGATACACAGATGATGGTGACATGATAATATACCATGTATTCCATTTTCCTTCTGTAGCAGGTTGTCACCTTTCCTATACTTATTGTCCAATGCAGCACATTTTCCTCTTAGCAAAAATTTGTAATGAGAACTAGGGGTCCCAACATTCAGAAAGAGTTAAATGTTATGGAAGGGATCTGGTGATTTTTTGCTAACAATTTTCTCTCATTTAAACACATCACAAATAATTACTTATTGATGCCTGGTTATATGGTTACACCTTGATATACATATACTGTGTTTCCCTGAAAATAAGCCTTACCCAAAAAATAAACCCCAGTTAAGGTCTTCATCAGCCAGGGGGATGGCTAGGTGTGGCGGTGAGGCATAGGGGCCAATGGTATCCAGCAGCAGTCACAGGCCACATAGCACAGGCAAGGTGATGGTCTGTCCAAGCATCAAGCAGGTGCAGAGGTGGGAGGAGGTACGTGATCCGGATGCACCACACAGCCTGCAGGAAAATAAAGAGTTGGTGGGCCGGAATGGGAGGCCAGCCATGGGAGGCTCATCTTTGCACAGGGGTACCTGCAGAGATGGAGACAGAGCATGGGGAAAGGTAGGTGATTATGACATGCCTCATGGGCCACAGGCAAGCTGAGAGATGGTGGGATGGAGTGGGCAGCTGGCCAGGGGATGCTCATCTTTGCATCTCTTGGCTTTCCCATGGTCCATGTGGTACATCTGGATTGCCTGCCCTTTCCCCAGTGCCTCTGCCTTCATCTGCTGCCATGAACAAAGATGAGTCTCCCATGTCTGTCCACCTGCTCTGGCTCACCAACTTTTGACTTTCCCACAGCCACATGGTGCATCTGGATCATGTGCCCCCCCGACACTGCCTCTGTCTGCTGCTTGGACAAGAAATCAACTCACCTGTGCTGTATGAGCTATTCAGTTCCAGACTTCACTTTCCCAGACTGCACCTGGGCAGGCTAGCAGGCTGCAGCCCATGTGCACTCTTCACCTCTTGTCTGGGAACTGGGGGGGGGGGTGCTCAGCCAGGATCATCCTCCTCATATCACGTTTCCCTGAAAATAAGCCCTAATGCTTATTTTGGAGCCCTCCAAAATATAAGACAGTGTCTCATTTTGGGGAAAACAGTATATATAAACACAATGCGTGTTTACACACACACACACACACACACACACATAAATCAGTCATACAATGTATTTCAAAGAAAAATAAATAATGAAGTAGGATGAATCATGCTTGAACCAGATTTGTTGAAACACTTCGAGCTTTTTCTTTATATTCTCTTATTGAAAGAATACCAATTATTACAAGTCTTAAAACACTCAACTCTTAGTGGTCCCCAACCTGGTTCTTTCCTCCATAATATTTTCATTATGGTAATTCAAGTCTTCCAATTATAGGTCATACTATTTTCTTTTTTTCCCTACATTTCCAGAATTATAGATTTCTCCAGAGAGTTAGATCTCTACGAAGCATTATAATATCACCCTGTTTATTTGTGCCTTTTGTGAAAGTTCTGGATTGATTTATTTGATTTTTCCATTTTATTTTGTTGGTGATACATCAAATTCTTCTCCAATACTAACATTTAAAAGAATTAATAGTTTTTCTATCCTGCTTCTTTGAAGTACAGCTTTTGCTTTCACACCCTATCAGAAGAAAAATCGTTGCATGAATTATTCAGATCCATATCTGAATATGTTTACAAGGTCCTCATTGCTACTCTACCAAGAACTAGTATGTGGTAAACCTTTTGACTGCTAATTACTTTGAAGTTGAGTCAAAAGCTGTCAGCCAGTTTAATAACTTCATTGTCAAATCTAAGGCTTGTTATTAGAGTATATATGTTGTCAGTTAGTTTAATCTTCTTTATATTTAATATAAATATACAATATTTTACATAGCTGTTATTTTCATCTATAATATGAAAAACATGGTAGTCCATTCAAAGTTTTTCTATGATTTGCATTATAAAATTTAACTTTGTAAGTTTTTAAAATTTGCATCTATATAACCTTTGAAACCCAAATGCTGAGCTGAATTTTAGTGATTGTTATAACAATTTTTATTTCATTTATTAAATTTAAAAAACAAATCTCAGGAATCTCCGCAACTTTTGCAAAAAGTTGCAGAGGTCTTTTGCAAAAAGACTTGAATAGCTTGTCCAGCCAGCACTGAGTACTCTCCAAAATGCTCATAATTCATGATCTAGTTCCAACCTGAAGAGCAGTTGACTATCACTAAAAAATATTTCTGATATAGAGATTTTCATTCAGAATTTACAGCCACTTCAGATTATATGCTACAGTTATTACTGAAAGAATCTTCTTCTGGTTTTGTTTATAGAGCACTGAAAAATTCAGATACCTAGATGGACTTCCGGTTTGAGCTTCTTCGGTGACAGATTGAAACCTCATCTCTGCGAGGTTTTGATCCGTGCTCGCCGCTGGAGCGCCCCGAGCCAGCTGATTTTGGGGCTAAGCCACCTCGTAGAGTGGAGTGAAGAAGGGGAGACTGCCTGCAGGGTTGAGGAGAGCCGCATCTCCCCAGCTGGCCATTACTCCCTTTCCCGAAGGCGGTTGTAGCGCTGGTCAGAAATGGCCACCACAAAGAAGAACTCGACCGGAAAAGAATGTGCAGGAGGAAGATAAAAAGAGAAAGTTTTTGTTGACTGGGTCAAACAGCAAAAACAACAAATAAGGTACCCTGGAATTGAAACTATTAAAAAAAACAATAACATTGTTCCGTAAGAAGATTTTTAAGCTGCAAAGGAGAGAGAAAAGGGAAAAGATTTTTTTTCTCCTTTTCCTATACTGACAGCTAAGAGACTTAAGCAAGAAATTGGGGAAAAAAATCAACTTTGACATTAATAGGCATTTAATGCTGAAAATAAAAAGTCAAAGGGATAATAAAGATTTCTGGATAATCAAAAGCTTTTGAAAACAGGAAAGGAGAGAAAAAGAATAAAAGGGCAGGATCTGCAAGGGAGGAGACTGCCTGGAATTAAAAGGAACTTGCAGCAAAATCTCAACAAGACTTCCAAAAGATACATTTTAACTGAAACATCGCAACAAAAACCCCAGGAAGAGAAAGTGGAAAAAGAAATAAGAAAAAACAGCTTGGGACTATTTGGATTACTTGATGATCTCTGGATTTTTGGTTATTGTATTTGAATGACTAAAATCAATTGGGTGGTTGTGTAAAACTGTTTAAAATGGTTCCACTTTTAGAAGAACTGAAAATTGAACTTAAAAAGTACAAAGAAGATGCACAAAAAGGGAGAGGTTCTTCTGGCTTCGTATTTCAGTTCTTAGAAATGGAGATTTGGAACTATGAGAAACAACAAGAAATGCCTGCTTGTGACAAAGAAGATTGTGACAAAGAAGAAGCCATCTTTAATGAACAAGTAATCTTAGGTGGGGGGGAAGGAAAGGGGGAAAAGAGAATGGAAAGTTTAAGATTGGGAAAACAACCCCCAAAAAAAAAAAAAAAGAGTGAAAAATAAGTATAAAATCAGAAAGCAACAGAAGAGAGAAATGCAGAAGGGAGAATTAGAAGTAGAGAGACAAGGGGGTAAAAGGGGGAGGGAGAAGATGAGATGGAAGAAAGAAAGGAAAAGAAGTTATAAAGGACAGAAACAAAATATAGAGAAACGGCCTATTTAGAGATAATGGGTGAAAATTTAATGGAAAAAGGCATTCTGCAAAGGTACATAAGATAGTATTGTTATATAAGAAACAGAAATAATTTTAGAAAATATGCAACAATGTATGATTAAAATGTTTGATAAAATAGCTATTGTAATTCAGTTGAATGCTTGTCAATAAATAAATGTAACAAAATGAATATTTAATGATTTACAAAACATATGTGAAGAGAAATAAAGGAAAAATTAATTATGGAGATTATACGTATCTTTAAGGAAGTATTATATTTAATTGAAAAGAAATGTTAAAGATGTTAAGATTTTAATGATTATTAATGATAGAACTGAATTGGAATGGAATGAGGGCTTATACATATATTTATAATCCTTTTTTAAAAAAGAATATAGTGTGTATTATAAGAATGTACCAAGCAGAATTTGATTGGAAGTTATGTATTATATTGAAGGTCATAACCTTAAGGTATATATTGAAGTTTAAATAAGAGTTGAATGGATGTAATTAAAAGATATAAAGGTGTCATACTCCAATTAGTAACTACAGGAGAAAACTTGTTTAATGAGAAAAGATAATATGAAATTGAAACAGAACAGACAAAAGTATAAATATAATGATTTGAATTGAGATGAGATAATCAAAATAAAATTGAGAAAATTAAAAGAGGGGGAAAACTATATAGAAAATGTAGAATAGTATAAGATATGGAATAGAACACAAAAAGGAGCATGAAATTGAGTTTTGTGTTTGTATAAAGAAGTTCAACACAGGACCATGCTATTTTCAAAAAAGATGTTTTACTTGTATTCTGTATGTGTGAAAACCCAAATAAAACTTTATTAAAAAAAAAAAATCAGATACCTAGTACACATTGGGAGGCTGGTAAAGAAAGAAACTCTACACCAGCAACCAACTTAATCAATATAAAAGCTATAGTCCTGAGAGTGAACTGTAGAAGGGTTTTTTTCAAATAAGGTTCTATATATTCCTAACATACATACATACATACATACATACATACATACATACATATATATATATATATATATATATATATATATATATATATATATATATGTTTTCTGAGGTTCTCGCGGGTATTTGTATGTGGATCTTTGGTTATTCGGGTTCTCTCCCGCGTAAGATTCAAAGTATCTAGGCAACGTTTCGGCGAGGTCCCACTCGCCATCTTCAGGCTGGTGCTTTCGGTTTAGTGCCAGTGCAAGCAGTGTGTGACCGGAGCTGCCATCTCTCTCTATATACAAGTGGTGGGGGATGGTGTGCTGGGCTGGTTGGCTGTGCTGCAGCCTCTTGATTGGTTGATGGAGTTGATGTTGGTATAATGGGCTGTGTAATGGCCTTTTGTTGTGGAGATGTCCTGGATCTTGTGCTGTCATCTCCTGGGTCGTTAGCCTCTTGTGTTTTAACGGCTTGGGTAATGGGTTGTGTGATGGGCTTGTGAGTTCTTTTGTTGTGGTATCCTGGGTCTTGCGTTGTAATCTCCTGGGTCGTTTGTGTTTTGATCTCTTTTCCATTAGCCTCCTGTGTAGTAACAGCTTGGGTAATGGGTTGTGTGATGACCTTGTGAGATTTATTGTTGTGGTATCCTTGGTCTTGTGCTGTGATATCCTGGGTCATTTGCTGTGTTGTGACTTCTTGAGTTCTTGAGGTGTAATTTCTTGAGTTTTCTGATGTGATGTCCTGAGCGGGTGGCTGTGATGTAGCATTTTGGGTTTTAATATGGCTTTGAGTTTGGGGTCTGGGTCTGTGTTCGTTTGGCTTCGAGTTCGTGGTCGTGCCACATCTTCATGGTGGGGTCAGTTCGCTTCATGTATGGTTCAGAGGAGTTTGAAGTGGGTAGTGATGCAGCTGCAGTGCGGCTTCTGGTCTGTGGTCGTGTCTCATCTTCTGTGTGGGTGTGAGTCTGATTTTACGTGGAAGTGTGGTGGTGGCATCTTGTGTGGCCCTCATGGGTGTGGGTCTGGTGTCATTTATCATGTTGGGTACTCGTCTGTTCATGAGGGCGGGTTTCCAAATGGCTGGTAAGCGGGAGGTGTCATCTCTTTTATTCATGCTGTGTGGGCGTTTTTCTATCTCTATGGCTTCTCTGATTATTCTGCTGCTGTGGTGTTCAGTTTTGGCGATAGTTCTGGTATTTTTAAGGTCGATCTCATGTCCTGTGGCTTTGAGGTGTTGGACCAGGGAAGAGGTTGGTTCTTCTTTTTTGATTGAGTTCTTATGTTCTTCAAAGACACGACCACAGACCAGAAGCCGCACTGCAGCTGCATCACTACCCACTTCAAACTCCTCTGAACCATACATGAAGCGAACTGACCCCCACCATGAAGATGTGGCACGACCACGAACTCGAAGCCAAACGAACACAGACCCAGACCCCAAACTCAAAGCCATATTAAAAACCCAAAATGCTACATCACAGCCACCCGCTCAGGACATCACATCAGAAAACTCAAGAAATTACACCTCAAGAACTCAAGAAGTCACAACACAGCAAATGACCCAGGATATCACAGCACAAGACCAAGGATACCACAACAATAAATCTCACAAGGTCATCACACAACCCATTACCCAAGCTGTTACTACACAGGAGGCTAATGGAAAAGAGATCAAAACACAAACGACCCAGGAGATTACAACGCAAGACCCAGGATACCACAACAAAAGAACTCACAAGCCCATCACACAACCCATTACCCAAGCCGTTAAAACACAAGAGGCTAACGACCCAGGAGATGACAGCACAAGATCCAGGACATCTCCACAACAAAAGGCCATTACACAGCCCATTATACCAACATCAACTCCATCAACCAATCAAGAGGCTGCAGCACAGCCAACCAGCCCAGCACACCATCCCCACCACTTGTATATAGAGAGATGGCAGCTCCGGTCACACACTGCTTGCACTGGCACTAAACCGAAAGCACCAGCCTGAAGATGGCGAGTGGGACCTCGCCGAAACGTTGCCTAGATACTTTGAATCTTACGCGGGAGAGAACCCGAATAACCAAAGATCCACATATATATATATATATATATATTCTGAGGTTCTTGCGGGTATTTGTATGTGGATCTTTGGTTATTCGGGTTTTCTCCCGCGTAAGATTGGAAGTATCTAGGCAACGTTTCGATGAAGTCTCATTCATCATCTTCAGGCTTGTGTCTTCCGCTCTGTGCTTCTCAGAGAAGCACAGAGCGATAAAAGAGACCCTTGAAATCATCAAAAATAAATACCAACCAGCTAAACACCTCATGGAACTAACAGAACACTGCTTAACCAACACATATTTCATATACAAAGGACAAAGATACAAACAAATAGAAGGAGCCCCCATGGGATCACCACTGTCACCTGTCATTGCAAGGGTCTCTTTTATCGGGACTTGAGTGAATAGTGAAACGACCTGCACTCACAAACAAAAAAATCTCCACACCACAAGCCAGGCAAACACCTGGGCACAAACAGATCCCCCTGATACCTCCAGCTCAAACACACCCCAACCAGGCACCCAGATGAAACCCAGCTTCCTAACTAATGATAGCCGTCCATTTACCCGAAGCCAAGCTGCACTAAAGGCCTCCAATAAAGTAACACAATGTTGCCAGCCAATCAAGATACAAAAAGAGCCAAAAAAACAGACAGAAGATATTAGAAGCAGAACACAGCAAACTCCAAGACCAATAAACACAGACCAAGACTCTCAACCAATCAGGATGAAGAAAAAAACCATTCTGGCACAGCAATAGGCTGCCCCAAATTTAAATCTGAAACCACTGTAAAAGTCTAACTCACAGACGAACACTATACAAAAGCCTGATGATGGCAGATGAGATTCTTCTGAAACGTTGCTACAACTTTAAAAGCACCACTACTATGACGTGGGAAAATACCCGAACAAAGCTGAATGCCATACATGTAAGTACCCGCGAAAACTTAAGAAAACAAATATCAAACCTCTACGGGGAGGGATTAAACAGCCAGATCAAAACCTACGAGAAACTGGAAATTAAAAGAGCAGGAATACTATGTGACCTCCAATTCCTACGCAGCTGCAGAGACAACAATACTACACCAACCTGCTTCAAATTAACATTTCATCAAAGCACAGCAGCCACTAAACGTATCCTGAAAAGAACTGAAATGGCTCTACTAAGGAATGAGCTCCACAGTAAGAGATTCCAATTAGATCAGTTAAACAAAGATTTGCTAGCACTACACCTGGAATTGAGCAGCAAAATCCACCCTCTACTTTGGGACAAGATAAAACAACTCACAACTTGGAGAGCTGAATCTGCAAGCACTTACAAACAGGAAAAGCTCTTGAAAAAATTAAAGAAATTAGAACATGACAAGAAAACCCCCAACAACTCACAACAACACCTGAAACAATTAGTGTACAATGTTTCCAACAGAGAACTCACGAAAACAGAAACAGAAGTCCTAACCAAAGGATTCAACTATGTTATAGCACCCCCAAAAATCCCCACAGAATCCATCATATGTGCAGTAGAATCCAGCCTAACTAAATTAAATACAGATGAAGCTGATAAAATAAGACACCAAGTTACCAACATCCTATGCACAAGCAAACCACCCAAAAGCAACTTGCAGCAAAATGAAATTAAAGCGCTACAAACCCTGAAAAGAGACAGCAGCATAATCATCCTCCCAGCAGATAAAGGGAATGCCACTGTAGTAATGGACAGAAAAGACTATGAAACAAAATTGACAGACCTACTCCAAGACTCCACATACAAACCCATAAACACAGACCCAACCACATATCTGGAAAAATTAACCAAGAAGAAAATTATAACCAGCCACATAAGCAAACCAACACACGATTATACCCAGAGAGAAATCTTCCAGATGCCCCAAACTATACGGCCTCCCAAAAATACACAAAGAAGGCATACCTCTCAGACCCATAGTCAGCTCCAGAGGAGCACCACTACAAAACCTAGCTAAACACCTAGCGAAAGAGCTACAGCCCCATGCTGAAATAGCAGCTTCTCATGTACAAAATTCATACCACTTCTTGGAAATGATCAAAGATCTACACGTGGAGCAAGAAGATCTGCTTGTAAGTTTTGACGTGGTTTCACTATTCACTCAAGTCCCGATAAAAGAGACCCTTGAAATCATCAAAAATAAATACCAACCAGCTAAACACCTCATGGAACTAACAGAACACTGCTTAACCAACACATATTTCATATACAAAGGACAAAGATACAAACAAATAGAAGGAGCCCCCATGGGATCACCACTGTCACTTGTCATTGCAAACCTGTTCATGGAAGAATTTGAATCCAGAGCCCTGGCCAATGCCATCCTCAAACCCAACCTATGGTTAAGATACATCGATGACACATTCGTGATTTGGCTCCATGGACAAGAAAACCTAAACAATTTCCTAACACACCTAAACAGCTCACACCCCAAAATCAAGTTCACCATGGAAACAGAATCAAACAAACAACTACCATTCCTAGGTGTACTAATCTACAAAAAAACAGATGGCACACTAGGACACACCATATACCAGAAGAAAACACACACCAACCGCTACCTCAGCGCCCAATCCCACCACCACCCAGCACAGATAAACTCCGTGGCTAAAACACTAATTACTAGAACCAAACGCCTGGCAGACAAGACACACATTAAGACTGAACTATGCACCCTGACTAAAATATTGACAGCCAACGGCTTCCACAAAAGCAAAATCACCAACTTGATCCACAAAAGCACACTGAGACATAATAGAGACCCAGAAGATGAACAGACCCATGGAACAGCTGTCCTGCCCTACATAAGAGGCACTACAGACAAAATTAGTAAGATACTATACAGACACCACATCAAGACTGCCTTCAAAACAGACAGAAAAATAGCAGCCATCCTCAGAAACCCCAAAGACAAAATTGACCTGGAAAACCAAGGCATATACGAAGTCCCCTGTGCATCATGCCCGGCCACATACATTGGACTGACCAATAGAAGAATAAGCACCCGCCTGGATGAACACAAAAATGCAGTCAAAAAGCTGGAACACACTTCCTCACTAGTCCAACACATGGAAGCCACAGGTCATAGAATCAACTTCAATGGCACCAAAACCCTAGCCACTATAGAAAATCCCAGCCACAGAATCATCAGAGAAGCCATAGAGATTGAAAAAAGACCAGAAAGCATGAACAGAAGAGATGATTCCATCAGGCTGTCAATCATTTGGAAGCCTCCACTCACAAACAAAAAAAATCTCCACACCACAAGCCAGGCAAACACCTGGGCACAAACAGATCCCCCTGATACCTCCAGCTCAAACACACCCCAACCAGGCACCCAGATGAAACCCAGCTTCCTAACTAATGATAGCCGTCCATTTACCCGAAGCCAAGCTACACTAAAGGCCTCCAATAAAGTAACACAATGTTGCCAGCCAATCAAGATACAAAAAGAGCCAAAAAAACAGACAGAAGAAAAACAGACAGAAGAAGCAGAACACAGCAAACTCCAAGACCAATAAACACAGACCAAGACTCTCAACCAATCAGGATGAAGAAAAAACCATTCTGGCACAGCAATAGGCTGCCCCAAATTTAAATCTGAAACCACTGTAAAAGTCTAACTCACAGACGAACACTATACAAAAGCCTGATGATGGCAGATGAGATTCTTCTGAAACGGCTACAACTTTAAAAGCACCACTACTATGACGTGGGAAAATACCGAACCAAGCCGAATACCATATATATATATATATATATATATATATATATATATATATATATATATATATATATATATATATATATATATATATATGCAAATTTATTGATTTAGAATAAAACAGAAAAAGGATGTCTATATTCATCTGAAAAGCCATAAGAGTTGCCATATTAACAGAGAGCAAATAAACTACAATGAACATATACAAAAGTATTAATTAAAATAATATACTTGTTTTAAATGTTTACAAATATTGTCATGCTAGTCACAGTAATAATAACACATCAACTACATGATAATCACTGGAGAAATTTGGTAAGTTAAACTTTCCTATTATACAAGTGCTGTGTGCAATGTATGAATACCTGAGCATTTCAACAAAAAAATATGTGAATGTGTCTTTGTATATTTCTGTGTCCGTGTCTCTGTGTATTCAACATAGACATGCAATATATCTCTTTTCAATTGTCTTTTCAAAGCTCTCAGAAATATCTAAAACTTTCACAGAATTTTCTTTCCCCACTTTTATAATGTCACTAACCATGACTCTGCAGTTCTCATAGGACTATTTTTTTTAAAAAAAATAGAAGCAAATACAATGAAAAAAACAAAGATGACCTTGGCTAGGAAACTGTCATTTTCAGACTTAAGCATCTTCATATATTTAAAGTATTTTAAGTGGAAAACAAATGTTATATACAGTTACAGTTTTTCCTCTCCCAGAGCACTATGTTCTCATTCTAATCTCAGAATGTGTTTTATCATGTAAGTATGAGCCAAGGTGGTGCTTGGTTAGAATGCAATATTCTGGACTAATTCTCTAGACTGCCCGCAGTTAGATCCTGACTGGCTCAGGATTGACTCAGCCTTCCATCCTTATGAGGTTGGTAAAATGGGGACCAAGATTCTCCACATATTAACCCATTGATCCAAATGTATATAATATCCAAACATGTTTGCCTATTTTATCATACAATATTGAACTTGTTCATCCTCAGTTTCCATTTTCAGTAAAAGTTCATATATCTTAGCAATGATACGATCATCATTGTACACAATTTCATATCAGATTCTGTCTTACCATTTTCATACTCATAATTTTTATCAAATTTAAATCTTTCCATTAGCTGATCATAAATCTGACAGAGTTGCCAAGCACAAAAAAATGCACTCACATAATTGCAGGGTGGTGGTGTAACATTTTAAAGCACCCTTTCTGAGGCCACTGTAATTTTGAGCAAGTAGTAGGTGACCATTGTAATTAAAATATTTTGATTAAAGATTTAATTAGAAAGAAAGAAAGATGCAAAACATAAGAAAAAATGAATATAGAAAAAAAGAATGAAAAGAAAATATATTGTAGTAGAGAGAGAGAAAAGAAACATTTAAAGAGTGACTTTCAATCTTCATCCCAAGTATAAACATTTTTATATTTCATCCCTTCTTACTTTACAACCAATTACTTCTTCATCCCTTTTCTACTCTTATCTGAACATTATCTTTTCAATCCTAGTATGTAACTATCAGCTACAGTGACTACTATCTCAAAATCAAAGGCAAACCAATTATTTCAAATCAAAATTATTGATGCATTGTGAACCATTCAATAAAGACAAAGTAGGAAGTACACATGACTCCTTACTATTTTCAATATTTATATTGTGATTAAAGAATTTATAAAATTAAGTTCCAAATAGATATGTGTAGTTGTTCTGAGTTAAAATGATAAACATTTAAATATTTCTTATTCTCTATTTTTTTTTTCAAACTTGCAGCTGGTCTCATACATAATAGATCCTAAGGCTCTGTAAAGTGAATGTTTCACTTTAATCAAAGATCAAGTAAAGCATCTCCTTGAAGCTGTTTTGCAAAGCCACATGGCTTCCTCACTTCTAAAAGTAAATGAAGCTGCTGCTTTAAATATTCAGCATATTAAAAGAATATATTTGCTAGATATTCAGCTTATGTGCAGAAGTATTTTCCAGATGTATATTCAGCTCACTGAGGAAAGTGACATTGCTTTTTTGCTCAAAGAAAAAGTATATTGCTCCCAATGAAAGCATTACCTAAGAAATGAAAGAAGAAATTGAAGAAAATGGATCAGTTTCACCATCATGATAATTACACGTCATGAAATTATTGTTGATACATAATAATCACATATGTATAGTTTCTAGATCTATACCTACCCTGGTCTTTCAACTCTTCTTACAGTGCATTCACGACCACTTTAATTCATTATATCCACCTGGCTAGTGCTTCTCTTCCATTTTCTTTCACTTTTCCAAGCATTACTTCTGCAGACAGAAGTTGCCTTTGCACAGTGTGTCCAAAGTATGATAATTTAAGTTTGGACATAGATTTCTAGAGCAAAGATGTCAAATAAATAAAAGTTTTGATAAGCACTTTTGAATGTGATTTGAAAGTGAATATGGAAACTTGTATTTTTTTAAAGAGGCTGATCACAGTAAGTCATTGGCTCAGCATTCTTCTCTGTGGTCGTCACTTCCATCAATTTCACAGAGCAATTTTAATCCACCATTTATTCTTCTGGAAGTCTGGCATTTAAATATTTTTTCCAAGGCCTTCATAGCTACTCTATCAAAGTGCTAGTCTGTAGCATATTTCTTAACTGCTCGTTCTTCTACTGTTAATGGTTAATCCTAACAGGACACTATTTCATAGTTTAATTAGCTAGATGTGTTAACCACCAAAGCTTTCCAAATGATGCATCTTAATGATGGTAATGTGTACATTAGAGCTTTTCATTACTACTATTTACTTGAGAATTTCTTCAGAAACAATGCAATTATTTTAGTAAAAGATTGACATCTAATTATAAAAAGTGCTCCTCCTTTGTTGTAACTATGCAGTTTTATTATTCTTCAAATAGCTATGAATTAGATAAATTTTGTTTTGTCTTCAAACCCCCAACTACAGACATGAGTCCATGTACAATGAAATATCAGCTCTATATATTATCTTGTTATTTCTGTTTGAGCTGTGCCACTTGAATATGGATATGGAGATATTATTAATCCACTGTTTGCAGAACAATACACTGATACAATATTTATGTGCCCTCAAATTTTCTATGGTGAATTGCCATACACCTAACTGTAAGCCATGATGACAGTGGGGGAAAAAAAAACATATGTGTGAAAAATATTGGGCTAGACTATATGGATCATGGGACTTAAACTATGATGTAATAGTGTACTTTTTGTCATTTGCCTTTCTGACCACCCAATCCTCAGAGATGCTTTTGAAGAAGTAAGTGATATACTGTCTTGCATTTTGCCACTGGATTGAAACAATAAGAAAAACAATATTTTGTCTGATTTGGCAGCCGCTATTGGCTAAGGCTGAATGATATGATCTGTGGTTGGAATGCTGGGAACAGAAGGTATAGCAAAGCACATGAGGCTCTAAGGAGCCATTCTAGATTTAATCCTGCTTTTGGTGAGTGATTGAAAGAGTACCAAGAGTATCATAAAGAACCTGCTGCTGGAGCTGGTGAGAACATATACAGCTGTCTGCCTTTGAGGTTTACAATCCATGCCAGACTATTTTCAGTGTGGTGTTTTTATTTTTTAACTTTGTATTTTAATGTTGTGCTTTTAGTGGCTGGCTAGAGGGAAAGGAAAAAACACATCATGAAACGCAGAGAAGACTTTATTTTGGTTGATTTAGTTGGCTTGCCTTGTTACCATTTAGTTGAGCTTAGGTTACTGGTTTTTACCTTGACCATCAATTTTTTGTTGATGAGCTACTATTGTATTTATTTAAAAACAGCTCTATACTCATGCTTCGCTACAAAACTATGTGATCGGGCTTAGTTTGGGAGGAAGAAAATAAGAAAAAAAAGTGCCTCTGCCTACCAGCATCCATTGTTATTTATCTGGCTAGCGTCCTGTCAGTGTGTAAGAGAGTTGAGGGCTGTTTGAAACTGAAACATGGAAACTGAAACAGTATTTGCTGTGTGACCAAGAAGAAGACAACAAGGACCCTGGGTGTGGCTTAGCTCAACTGTTCTGTACTAAAGCTGCTTGATGCTGTGAAACTGAAACTGAAACCAAAATGCCTCTCCTCTGCTTGTGTTTTACATTTGGAATAGATTTCTTTTCAGGTGGGGAGGGGGAGTAGAACTCCTTAGCATCAGAGTGTGTTAATAATA
The DNA here is from genome assembly GCF_049901735.1 of Notechis scutatus. Lineage (NCBI taxonomy): Eukaryota > Metazoa > Chordata > Lepidosauria > Squamata > Elapidae > Notechis > Notechis scutatus. The sequence continues at coordinate 33,212,942 of NC_142012.1, forward strand.
ATGTAGGAAATACTAATCCTCTGATGGTCATTTCTAAAAAATCCTTTCTTAGTGAGCACTAGAAGCCAAGAGGAACATACGTGCCAAATTTCAAGATTGTAGGCTTTACATTTCTGGAGATTTTGTGATGATGCGTGAATAGTATTTTGCTTTATATATATAGAAGAAAGATGTTTCCAGTACCTAACAAAATAGTAGCAATAGATGGTTGTAGTTTTTTTTCTTCTGCTTATGTAATGTTAATGAATAATACTAAAGCAATTTATTTATTTATTTATTTTATTTTATCTATTTATTTGATTTGCCAATTGTTTACAAGATAATAAGTATAAGTGTATACATAGTTGTGAATACATGAAATGGGTACATATAAGAAAAATAAAAGAAGAATAAGAGAAACAATAGGACAGGGACGGTAGGCACGTTGGTGCGCTTATGCACGCCCCCTACAGACCTCTTAGGAAAGGGGTGAGGTCAATAGTAGACAGTCTAAGGTTAAAGTTTTTGGGGTTTGGGGAAGAAACTACAGAGTCGGGTAGAGTATTCCAGACATTGACCACTCTATTGCTGAAGTCGTATTTCCTGCAATCAAGTTTGGTGCGGTTAACTTTGAGTTTGTATCTATTGTGTGCTCTTGTGTTGTTATGGTTGAAGCTGAAGTATTCATTGACAGGTAGGACATTGCAATGTATGATTTTATATACCATGCTTAAATCAGACCGAAGACGGCGTAATTCAAGGTTTTCTAGTTCTAGAATTTCAAGTCTGGTGGCATAAGGTATTCTATAACGAGTAGAGGAGTGGAGAACTCTTGTGAAATATTTCTGGACTTTCTCAATTGTGCTAATATCAGATACGTAATGTGGGTTCCAGACTGATGAACTGTATTCGAGTATTGGTCTAGCAAATGTTTTGTATGCTCTGGTTAGTAGTGTGATATTACCAGAGAAAAAGCTACGTAGGATTAGGTTAACAACTCTTAATGCCTTTTTGGCTATGTAGTTGCAGTGAGCTCTAGCACTTAGATCATTAGAGGTGAGTATTCCAAGGTCCTTTACAGAGCTTGGGTCATCAACAAGATCTTGACTATTCAGCTTGTATTTTATTTTCTGATTTTTTTTACCAATAAGTAAGACAGAGCATTTATTTGTTGAGATTTGAAGTTGCCATTTGTTTGACCATTCTGATACATAGTCAAGATCTTTTTGAAGGGTAGCAGTATTGTCTGTGGTATTGAACAGCTTTACATCATCAGCGAAAAGAACGCAGTTGCTCTTAATATGATCACAGAGGTCATTTATGTAGAGTATGAAGAGAGTTGGTCCTAGAACACTGCCTTGGGGGACACCACTATTGACAGGTACAGAATTTGATAGGACGCTCCCAATTTTGACCATTTGTTGTCTGTTTGCCAGGAATGCTACTATCCAGTTATGCAGTTGTCCAGAGATACCATAGGATTTTATTTTTAGGAGTAGTTTGTCGTGTACCACTGAATCAAAGGCTTTACAGAAGTCTATGTAGATTGCATCTATTGCTTTGCCCTGGTCGAGTTGTGTCGTCCATATGTTTTTGCAGTGTAAGAGTTGCAGATTACAGGATAGTTTTTTTTCTGAAACCAAATTGTTTATTGGAGAGTAGGTTGTTTGTCTCTAAGTGGAGGATGATGGATTTTTTAATAATTGATTCCATGACTTTACAAGTGACGCAGCATAAGGAGATTGGTCTGTAATTTTCAACTAGGCTTGGGTCTCCCTTTTTGAAGATGGGGATGACTGTGGCTTGTGACCATAGGTTAGGCATGGAGCTGGTCCTGAAAGATTTTTCAAAGATTATGCTTAGAGGTTTGGCTATGGCAGCGGATAGCTTTTTTAAGAAGTAGGCATATATTCCATCCGGTCCAATAGATAGAGACGGTTTTAGATTGCGTAGTGCTTTTTCAACATTGTCTTCTGTAAAATCGATATGTGTTAGATCATTGTGGTTATCTGTGGTACGGCTAGGAAATACTGGGCATGATCCATTGCTGTTTACAAATACTGAGCCGAAGAATGTGTTAAAGATGTTGGCTTTAATGGTGTCGTCATTGCAGTCTTTACCATCAGGTCCTATCAGGGGTGGGATGGACCTTGAGTCTTTTAGTTTGTTGTTTACAAAATTGTAAAAAGCACGGGTGGAATTGGTGCTTAGAAGGTTTTCCTCTTGTTTAATATGATAATTGGTGCATTCGGTCTTTATCTGGTGGCATAAATTTTTGTATCGGCTTTTGAAATTGGCAACGTGACCAGATTTGTTTTTCCGCCAGAGTGATCTCTTTTTGGATTGAAGTTTCCTTATTGTTATGGGTAATCTGCTTTTTTGTTTTGTTTTGGGAGTTGTTGTTGGTACATATAGTTTGATGACTCTTTTGACTTCAAGTAAAAATATGTTGTAATGGTCTTCAACAGTATTGCATCCAGTGAATAGAGATGGCCAATCAAGGGATGAGAGATCGTTGTCTATAAGATCATAGTTGCCTTTTCTGAAGTTACAATTGGGGATTACATCATTGTGGTGATTTTTGTGTGGGCGTATGTTGAGACAAAATCAATCATATTGTGGTCACTGCTGGAAAAGGGTTCTTTAGTTTGTATTCCATAAATTAAATTCAAACTATTGCAGAAGATGAGATCGAGGCAGTTGTTTAGTCTAGTGTTGTTGGTTACTAGTTGTTCCAGTCCCAGATTTGTAATAGCATTGTAGAAGGTTGTGTGTATGATTTCAGTTGTACAATCATTTAGGGTCCAGTCAATATGAGGTAGATTGAAATCACCAAGAAAGATAAAAGGGTATGGGCAGGATGCAGCCCATGTTAGTAATGTCTTTAGCTTGTTTACGTGTTCGATGTCATAATCAGGTGCTCTGTAACATAGTAAGAATCGAATTGTGATATTTAAGGATAATTCACAGATGATGGTCTCAGGAAGAGCAAGCTCCTGGGTAACTTGGATATTTTTTAGATGTAAGGACTTTTTATAGAAGATAGCTACACCACCTCCTCTACGAATTTCACGATCTGATCGGTAAACATGATAGTCTCTTACTGTGGTAATGGAGTCAGGGAGAGATGCATTGAGCCATGTTTCACAGACAAATATAATGTCAAATTTAGCCATATTTAGTAGGAGGAAAAATTCAGGTATTTTATTCACGAGGCTTCTTGCATTGAGTAGTTTGCATTTAAGGCCAGTAGTAGTTGGAATTGAGGTAGTTAGGGGCGTGCATGCCTAGTCTTGGGTGATGGTGGATCGGTTGAGGTAGGGTTGTGGTTGAGGGTTAAAGCTGAGTTGCGGGTTGTGTGGCTTACTTTTGATACAGTCAGCATGGTAGTCAATGTACAGGTCCTTCTCTCCATTGTCTAGACGTTTTTTGAGTTCAGTGCGGAGTACACGGAGCGGGCACGTTGCTGTATGGTTAGGTCAGGGCGACAACAGAGGTTCTTATGGTTGGTGTTGGTTTTGGCGAGTGAATTTATAGTGTAAATGAATTTATGTTTGCTTGATTCATTTTTGCAAATGACTCTGCACAAGCGTGGGGCCACAGAGCCGTCTCTGTTTTTGAGCTCTCGGCCAATGCGGGAAATGTCAAGTATTTCATCAGTGGAGATGGTTGATGCTTGATAATCACTGATGATGTTTTGGACAGTTGTGATGTCATCATTGTCATTGATGTCCTCTAGACCAAATAAGATGGCGTTTGGACGTTTCCGTTCACGCTCAACAGCTTCTCTGATGAGGATTGGGATATCAATATTTGTCTGGGTTGTGTTTTTTGTGGATTGGGTTTTGGATTGGGTTGTGGTTGTTGGGTAGAGATGTGGTTTGTAGCTATTGGATGTTCAGGTTTTTGCGTTGTGTCTTTTTTTTCAAGGTTGGATATTCTTTCTTTTACGGCGTCCAGGGATGCTACTATGGTGTTAAGGGATGTTTCAATGGTTTCAATGGTATCAACTCTTTCAAACAGATCCAGTTTTGGTTTGCATGATTTGCAGAGATATGAAAACTCATTGGATGATTCCAGGTATTGAATAAATTGCTTGGTTAATCCCAAGCAGTCATGATGAGCGTATTTGTTACACAGAGAACATTTGAAGGAGTTTTCATTATCCTTTAGATTTTTGTAGCATTTAAGGCATGTGCAGTAGTCTTGTGGTTCATTGGTGGGGATTATCTTCTCTTTAGGTTGTGGTTTGGCATTGGATTTTTTTTTGGCATGGTAGGTTTGTTAAGATAGTACGTTTATTGAATCAATTAAAGGAACAATTTTGGGTAATCTATATAGCCAATATCACACCAATCAATCAATTGCAGTAATCTCTCTAGTCAGATAATATTCCTGAGCAACAATCAGCCTAATCAATTAATTACTCTAATCACTAATCAATTAATTACACTAATCATTAATCACACTGTTCATTTGAATTCACTAAATCATTGATTTTACTATTCAATTAAATTACATGAATCTTGATCTTTTAAACTAGTCAGTAATCACACTATTTGCACTAAACACTCTAATCACACTAATCAATTAAAACAATAAATCAATTAAACCATTAATAAAATATTTTATAGAAATTGATTATCTAATCGTTGATATAGGTGATGATGTAGAAAAGTTGTAAGTTTTGAGGTAATGAATTAATCAGTGTTTGATTAAAGTAATGAGGTAGTATTAAGAATCTGCAAGGAAAGGGTTAATTGTTTTACTAGCAGCTGTAGTTGACTGAATGAGAGGAATTTATTGCTCTTTGTAATAGCAGATTGCTATTACTCTGTAAACAAAAGGCTGTAACACGATGTTCAAAGGGTTTTTGAAATAGAGTAAAACTTGCTGAATTAAACACTTTAACTACAATCAATATGTCTCTGAATAAGATTGTTTTGCAATAGTTTCTTAAAGCTCTTCAAGTTGAGTAGTAGTAAAAATACAGTCCAGAAGTTTGGGTTAACCAATCCAATCTGTCCTTTACTTTTAACTAAATCTGACAGTAAATCCAGATCGTTAATCGCAGCTATTTTCCTCCTTAGAGTCCCACTTTCCAAGGAAAATCCCACTGCAGAAATTGGAGTGATTTTTTACCAAGATTAAGCACGCTGTTACAAGATCTTTCCTTTCTTTTTTACTTCTGTCACAGCTTTGATTTAGCCATGCTAAGTCTCTTTTTAGTTCGGATGGAGAGGTTTTCTTCGGGTCAGTCACAAAAGCATTCCTCTGCCATCCAGGGTGATTTTTGGCTCCTAAGAGCCTCAGGGCTTTTTCCTCCCTCCTTGTTTTTTTTTCCTGCCAGCTGACCGATGTGGCGGTGAAAACTGCGTGGGGGATATTAAAGGAAATGCATTGTCTGGCGTGGAAGATAACTTCTATCAGCTGTGTGAGGGATTTAAATGAAGGTAGGTTGTTTACACTCCGCAGGCAGGCTCTGAGTGAAGGAAAGGGCTTCACTTCTCTGGGGAAGGAGAGGAGGGCTCCAGATCTGTTAGCAGGAATATTTGGGCTCCACGGCTTCAGAATCTAGCGTTTTTGGGCTTGTTTTTTAGACTCAGGTTTACTCACGGTTACTGGTGTAACAGCAGCTTTAAAAGTGGTTTCTGGTGCAGGTGATGGCTTTATAGGGAGATAGTGGTCCAGGAGCGAGAGCTTCACCTTCCTAGTTGGGCGTCGCCATTTAAAAGCACCAGACCTTGTTTTGTAGCTAGACAGTTGTAATGTAACGTTCTGGGGAAAATATTAAAAACCCATGCCATGACAATGAATATAATTTCAATACAGACAAAGTTAATTGTTCATTGAAAACAGGGTTGGGATTAATTGTTTGGCCTCTGTGCTATGTCCAGTGCCTTGAGATAGGAAAGGAGAATGTTTTGTTCTTTAACTTAAAACTTCCAAATTGTTTGGTTTCTTTTATCTATTCTTGCTCATTTTTCTTACGTTTTGTGAGCCCAAAATTAGCAAGGACTGTCACACTTATTATTCTGCCTTTGGAGTGAAAACAAGGAAGTAAGTAGTCCATATTGACTAATTATTGCTTTTGATAAGTAAAACACTGAATGGTTTTTGAGACTTTTTCTTGTGGAATATAGAAGTGGTTTTGAGTAATCATGCAGGGCACTCAAAGTTCCATAGAAGACTATTCAAACAGGATCAAACATTTTCATACAGAACCTGTTCTGACCAAGGCTTCCTGAGACAGTAACAATCACACACTGTTCCCAAAACCCTTTTTTTAAATATTTCAACAGCTGTGAATTATATGCATTCACAGCCCATAATGAGTCCCAAACAGTTTATGAATAGTCTAACAGAAGTCTGCCATAGTCTTTCGGGATAAGGCTGATAAGCACCCACTTTTATCTCACTTGAAATACTGCCAATTGCCAATTAGCTGTCCAAGGACAAATGGAGGACAAAGTCAACACAGAGCTTCAGATTTTAAACTGACCAGAACAAACAAAGTTGCTTCCTGCAAAGGTACATGTCCCTTTGCTCCTCCTTTATGTCTTATGGGAGGGGCCAACCATCTCCAAGCCTTATTCCAGAGTCACCCCTTTTGTCTTAACTGTTCTTGCCTTTTGGCAGCTTTGTACAAGTGCGCACTGGGAACAGGATCTCCCTGTTTCTTTGCCTCGCTGATATCAGATTCTAGAGGCTCCAGAGTCAGCACATAACTTTCAGATGGTCCTGACTCCATCTCTGTGTCAGATGGATATCCTTTGTCCAAGCCCTCTCCAGACTGGCCCAAGTTCCTCCCCACTGTCTGACTTTGCTGCCAGCTCAGCAGGCCACCGGCAGACCACAACAGAACCCTACATTTTAGTCCAACTCTTTCTGTGTCCACGTTTCATGAAAAACATTATAAACATAATTGGCATATTTATCATCCATGACAAATGTACATAAGCATTACACCAAATAAATTATATTCTGTCCAAGATTCCATTAAATCCTTAGAGATAACTGTGACCAGATGTTGCAAAGTACTCAAATTGTGGAATTCCTTTCTGCTAAAATTTAGTCATCCATTCCACTTGAGTTTTGAAATAATAAATACTCTTGAATCCACTGTGGTTTTGATAATATTTAATCTGTAATATATCTGTAAAATAAAAAACATATTTTATATATTTTATTAATATATTATTTTCTTGTATTTTTAGAAGTTTGTTTTGAAGTTTTAAAGGTAGAGTATATTTTTTTTAAATGTTGGAAGAATTACCCTTTTGGGTTCAGTTCCAAGTGGGGAAAAAGACCTTGGAAACATGGAGGCGGTTTGGAAAGATGGTTAATGGTGGACAGGACCACATGAATTGGAGCTCCAAAGAAGGAAGGGCTGAGATGCTGAACGTGCCTGGGTTTTATATCTTCTGTTGGGATTTGAATTTGACCACATATGTTGATTGGTTGTCAGACTCCCATGGGGCCATGCAGGGGCAACTGTCGTGACCACTCGACATTACATCTGTATCCATCTTTTGTGATACACATTGAGATCTTTCAGAGCTATGCAACCCTTGTCTCGTACGACATGCCATACCACTTCTTTGTACATTACTACTAGTGGGACCAGGAACCCTAGCTACCTGCTTTCTATAATCAGTTTCTATAGATGGACACTTTTATCGCCCAATGTCCTAAACCTTGACATCAAAAACACCTCATCAACACTCTTCCTCTACCATTACCTTTTCCCTCTTCTCTGTGCAATTCTGCCACCCAATCAGCAGCATCACCTGTTAAGACTGCCATTATAGTGACTATGATAGATCACTGCAAAGGGTAGCAATTTTAATATAACTCCAGGTGGTTCACAACTTGGCTTAAAAATAATGCCAACCTGTCAGGGTTCCCACTGAATGACATGTTTATAGGAGGTGGACCCCAGATACCCCAGATGGACCCCAGGATGAGATTGGTTGCCTACTCCCCATCTGCCCCTCTGTACAGTCTACTCTGGAGCCTACCAGTTTAGAAGTTTTTCTCCGAGCTCCCGATATTCCTACCACTTCTGCTAATGATTCACCTACCTCCGTAGAAAAATCTCCCTCCAACCTCCTACTCAAATCCCTGCTTTCTCTTGTACTTGAGCTGAAAAGGGATGTGTCCTCAGTCCTAATTCCCTGCCCCGGAGTTTCCCAAGCACTCCAGGGGGTAGAGTCTCAAATGCTCAGTTCACCATACTTGACACCAAGCAATTCCAAAGTACTAGCGTTTAAGCTGGTGGTGGAAGTGCTCCACTCATCCTCGTCAGCAATCTGACATTCCCTCCATTTTTCAAACATTCCGGAAGCCATCAGCACAAACGTGGGAGGCTTCCCTTGCAAAACTATCCCCACAGTATCATCCTTCAACTCCAATCCTGACTTCCGTTCCTTCTGGACTTTCGGCCATACCACACATTGCGAATCCTCTTCACGCCTTGCATTATATGAACGCACACTTTCTAGGGGGAAAACAGTATCATCCAATTGTGGTGAGGGCCGATACTGTGGAGCACTTCCACCACTAGCTTAAATGCAGTAAAAAAGCTGGAACACACTTCCTCACTAGTCCAACACATGAAAGCCACAGGTCATAGCATCAACTTCAATGGCACCAAAACCCTAGCCACTATAGAAAACCCCAGCCACAGAATTATCAGAGAAGCCATAGAGATTGAAAAAAGACCTGAAAGCATGAATAGAAGAGATGATTCCACCAGACTGTCAATTATTTGGAAGCCTGCATCACAAACAAAAAAATCTCCACATCACTAGCCAGGCAAACACCTGGGCACAAACAGATCCCCCCTGATACCTCCAGCTCAAACACACCCCAACCAGGCACCCAGATGAAACCTAGCTTCCTAACAAATGATAGCTGTCCATTTACTTGGAGCCAAGCTGCACTAAAAGCCTCCAATACAGGAACACAATGTTGCCAGCAAATCAAGACACACAAAAAAGCCACAAAACAGACAGAAGATATTAGAAATACCAATCAAGCAGAACACAGCAAACTCCAAGACCAATAAACACAGACCAAGACTCCCAACCAATCAGGATGAAGAAAAAACCATTCTGGCACAGCAGCAGGGTAGCCCCAAATTTAAAACTGAAACAACTGTAAAAGTCTGACTCACAGACGAACACAATACAGAAGCCTGATGATGGCAGATGAGATTCTGCCAAAATGTTGCCACAACTTTAAAAGCACAACTATAATGACGTGGGAAAATACCCGAACAAAGCTGAATACCATACATGTAAGTACCCACGAAAACTTAATATATATATATATTGCAATAATTATAACAAATAATAGATCAACAACTTTCTACTGTGGACCTCACCTCGTTCCTAAGAGGTCCATAATGAGGCCATGCATGTGCACCTGCATGCCTACCATCCCTCTCTTACTGTCCTCATTTATCTGTATGTAATTCCTTTGTTTATGTTATGTTTATACATATATTGTTATCTTATACATGTTTATACATATATTGTTATCTTATACATGTTTGACAAATAAATAATAAACAAACAAACAAATAAATAAATAAATAAATAAATAAATAAATAAAATGAGTAGAATACTTTCAACAATAATTTTGAATTTCAATATATCAGTAAGTCAAAATGATACATAAACTAATCACAAAGAAGCACAAAGCTGAAGACACAAGCCTGAAGATGATGAATGAGACTTCATCGAAACGTCGCCTAGATACTTCCAATTTTACATGGGAGAAAACCCGAATAACCAAAGATAGATAGATAGATAGATAGATAGATAGATAGATAAATAGATAGATAGATAGATACACACACACACACACACACACACACACACACACATTTTTGTACACTTGTTTTGATTTGGCATAGAAAATATGTGGAATACAAATGATAAATGGGTTCTCATTTTCTTCAAATTTGATTAAAGTGAATTGTTAAATTAAAAATGATGATTAAATTCTCTCAATCACCCTTACACTTAATGTTGAGGACCTTTTTAAAGAAAAAAAAATCCTGTTCTCATTATATGCAATAGAAAGAATAACATGTATAATTTATAAATTTTGCTTCAGATTTCTGAAATAATTCTTGCATCCTGATATTTGGCACTATTATATGAATTGTTTTTATATGCTGTTTTATAGTAGCTCAGCAAGGGAAGTGAGAAGGGAAGAATTATTCCTTGTTAAATCATTATTTTGGGGCATCTTTAATACTTGTCTTGACTTTTCAAATATGCTTTATTTCCAAAGCTTGATAAGACTGAAGTTCTTAATCTCAGAGACAAAAGATATCTGTGTGGAAGATTGGGAGAGTGGCAATGATTTGGTCCTGCAATATATTCTGATAAATATCTGAGGTCTTGACACACAAAGTTCACAATCACCTCTATAAAGCTAGTAGTTAATTTTAAATTGCCTGTTCTGGCAGATGCCTCTAAAGACAGGGTTGAAAAATGTGTGGTCTTCTGCGATAGCAAGTGGAATTGCTGGCAGGCAGGGTATTCCAGCATTTATAAGGCCATTTTCCAGCCTTGTTTCAAAGCATCACACTCTCTACCAGATGAAAATTGAGGCTTTATTATTATTAAAGTTAGTGCATAGTCAGTCAGACGTTTAGGTTGGAGTCTAAATTGGGAATCCATTTATTTAGTTTAAAATGCAACCAATATAGTTAAAGTGGGAAATATCCACAATATGTTTAAGTAGCTGAAGATGTTGAATCAGATGAGTTTCCTTCAAATCACTTTAGAAAGATCCATGCCAAGATTCAGAGATTAAATGGGTTTTCTGTTGCTTTCTGGATTTACACATTGGTATCAGTATTGTTGCAGTCTTCCTTTCATATAATGAAGATGGAGGATGGTTGAATTGTGTATTGCTCTCTGTGTTTTTAAGTATTATTCGGTGTTTTTTGGCACACCTGCAACTGTCCTTTTGCTTGCATGCTAAATAAGATTTTTTTATCTAAGAAAGTTATAAAAGTTTAAAACTCCGGTTAAGTTTGGAATATTAACTTTTGCTGTAAGGTTTTGGAATTAACTATAAAAAATAAATAGCTCATGAACCAGATTTATTTTGGCTATTTAGGTTATGCTAAATAATAGCAAACATAAGTAACTGAATCTCGTTAATCCTTTTGTTGCTTATTTCTTTTGGGCTTAAGACCAGAAAATGAGATCCAACAAACAATGACAAATTATGGTAACTTTGAGCTAATGCTTGTCACACTATATTTTTAAAGCTCTCAATGATTTGGGATAGATATATGGTGGCTATGGTGGCTATGAACTCCTGACCTGTTCCAAAATTGATACCATTCAATGGCGAATTCTCCAAGGATCATTATTCAGCATATCCCTATAATTCTAGTATAGAGCACTTAAATAATCATTCCACCTTTCTCTCAATCCAGTTTCATCTTTAATTCTTTAGATTTTTATTTCCATTCACTCTTTCTTTACTGTTATCAATTCAAAAGCAATTTCTTATTCCAATCACACTTTTTTAGCTCAACTTTCCTCACAGGGTTGCTAATGACCAAAAAGAAAAAAGAAAAAAGGAAATGGTTCCTGTGTTTCTTTTTATTCCTGAATAAAAGGCATGATATACAGTAAGTCTGACTATCAATCTGTATTCTCTTATATTTTTTCTCATTTTTAATATAAAAATAATGAAATAATTACTTTCAGAAAAGAAGAAAATTACAGTGAAATTGTCCAGAATTGAATGCAATTTGTTAACCATTTCTTGATAGGTTGGTCAAGGAATCCATTTGAATAGATTCTTTCATTGTTCAGCTTTTCTGGCTTTCAGCTCTTAGTTAAAATCCTAGAAGACATCTATTTCCCCTCTCTAATGTCCAAAGATTGGAAAATAATGGCATTGAAAGAGGCCTAGGAATAATGGAAAGAAACAAGACTAATTTGCTAGTCTTTCTTATAAGACTCTTTTACTTTTACAATAGATGTCCTAAAATGATTCTAGGGAAAAAATAAAACTAAGTAAAGAAATAAAAAAGAAAGGAAATCCCTTCTCAACTTCAAAGTGTTTCTTCTGACAAAGTTTTAAGACTTCATCAATGACATGAAGATTACTTGAGTCAGTTACTGCTGATAGCATGCAGAGAATTTTCTTTGAAAATTTTTCTTTCACTAGTTTTCTTGATTTCCTCTTTTCATTTTTTAAGCAAACAGATTTGAATGACAAGAATACCAACTAACTCAGCCTTTATCTGTGTCAATCCAGTTTCAGATGGCTACCTTGAATAAAATAGGTTTCCTTTATGTCTTGCTGCCTTTGTAGTCTGCTCTGTTGCAAATGGAGTGATGCTGTTAAGAACACTTCCAAAAAGTGTTCCAAGGCAATGTTTGCCTTGTATTATAGTTGAATGTCATTTTTTCCCCCTTTAAACTCAAAGGCAGAAAAAAGAAAATGTGATACTTTCTCGAATGTGCTGATGGAAACAACATGACATCAAAATCTAGGTATCTGTGGGAATATAGATAAGCATTTGGACAGGAGTGGTGTGGACATTTTGAAATAGACCTCATATATGGATTCTATGATGTTTAAAAGAGAAAGAAATGAAGTCAAAACAGCTGTTTGAAAGAATACAGAACATGCAGTACAAATTGATTTAGTTTATTTATGCCTTCTACAATTTGGGAAAATGCATGCTCAATTTTCATAACAATTGATTAGAACTGTTGATTTTGCTACTGATCCCGACCACATTTTAATTTCTTCCTCTCTCAGGCCTCTTCTGGTAAACCTCAATATTAAATATGAATAATCCTGATTAATTACTGAAATTCTGTGTGGGTTTCTTGAAAAAAAATATATATATATGAGAATTTATGTAGTGTGGGGGTTAAGACTAAAATACAGGACACTGTGAATTCTAGAATGACCTTGGCCTAGTCACTTTCTCTCAGCCATAAGAAAACAATGCCAAATGCCAACTGAAAAACCTTGCCAAGAAAACCTCAGAGCCTTGTCCAGGCTTAAAGTTATGCATCTGGTATTTATCTTCAAATAATTTGAAATGTGATTTCAACTATTTAAAGTTATTTGTGGTATTAATGCAATCCAGGATACTTTAAAATAACCCCAAACAATGAAGTCAATAATTAGTAACTGCTTTACATGCTGAACAGTGTGCCTAATTCCTGTAAGATACTGGTCAATTGAATCAGTAAATACTTCTAAACCATTTTAATGGGCAGTCAATATATTGCTGCATATATCTGAATATGAAAAGAGGAACAACATAGATGCCCATAACAGGTCCTATTTTCTCCACCTAGCTTATCAGCTGAATCTAACAATAGGTTTCTGGTAAGCTTTTTTGCCTGCACTCCCAGAGATAACAATGACCCCATGAGGGCCTCTAAAATTATACAGGGACATGCAGCCTATCCAATACCAGGCTGATATTTTCAAATGATTAGTTTGCTTGCTGATATCCATTTTAAAACTGATTCTAGACAAATATTTAAAATTACCTTAATCTCCTCAAGAAAGGGATAGAAAAAGATTGTGTGTTTATCTGCAAATCCAAATTGTTAATGACATCTAAATCTCCTTCCAGTGGCTTCATTAGATCATTTGGAAATTCAGGGTACTGGGACAAGTTTATGTCAGATACCTATATTTGATCATATTCTTGGAGGAGGATGTAATCTTCCTGAAATACCTGTCACAGGATTCTTTCTATTTTTTTTTCAGGTCCAACTTCTATTAGGCTCATTGGGTGACTTTGGGGCAATTGCTATTTTAGACCAATCTAGTCCAGAGGGTTATCAATACAAGGAAAATATATTGGTAATTCTATGTACTCTGACCAGACTGTTTAAACCAAAAGTGGAATATAAATAGATTATATACAACACATACACACATATTTGAAATCAAAGCTTAGTGCTAAAAATGTCAATGTTAGGAGAATATACTTTCAAAATTTTAACAAGAAATCCAAACAACCCTACTGCTTCAAAACAATGGTGTACCAAATTTGATAATATGATTTGAATAAATCACTATATATCAAATAGTTTAGCTGTTTTCCCAAAGATGGGGATCTGTTGAAATATATTTGGAATATTTATTTTTCTTCCACTATAGTTTTAAGGTACTGTTTCGCTTTGAGATGTATATATATTTTGAAAGGAAAACATTGTCATCAAGTGGGATTGACTAACATCTTACCAAGTGTCATAGGGATGTTTAAAATGATCACAGTGTTTTCCTGTGGGATTTATTTCTGTTATTTGGAAGTCATTAAGACTTCACTATTTTTATAATATTTAACTATATAGTGCTCTAAATTCAAAAGGCAATAATCTATTTTTTTAATATTTAAAAAAGCAATGCTGAAATAAAATACAACATTCTATTTATAGTTGTATGCACATCATATTTTTTCTATTGAAATTTAGAATATAAATAGATAAGGCTTGGTTTATAATACTGATCAGTAAAAATAATGTGTTAGGATCTTTTGAAAATAAAGCAATTTTTCCTTGAACTGCATCCAGCATAACTTTTTATTGAGGAAAAGAAAAAGAGGAGAGATAGGAAATAATATCTACCATCCTGACAGAGTTTTAGATGCTGCTATGTTCACTTTGACTTCATGTCAGCTTTACACTTCATGTAATCTCCTGACAATATTTGTTTTCCACCACAGCCTTTGTGCCTTTGTTCTTTTTATCAGAAATGTTCTTTCTCTAAGTTTAACTTTTCAGTAAGGTTGGTCTGACAAAGGAGCAGACTTGCTTTCATAAGTCTGTTTTCTGTATTGATTGCTGGTGTGTAAATTATGGTTTAGCTTAGAAAGCTGGTGATAGTCTTGTTGCTGATGTTTAACCTCCAGAAAAGACAACTTTGAATTAAAATTGCTTGCTTTTGAAAACATCTCCCTGCATCAGTGACCAAGATACCATTGTGCCTACTGCAAGTAAAGATACAACCAGCTAAGCATGAAACACCTTTACCTGAAGTGTTGCTGAAAAATTAAAAGAAATTCTTCTTCTTCTTCTTCTTCTTCTTCTTCTTCTTCTTCTTCTTCTTCTTCTTCTTCTTCTTCTTCTTCTTCTTCTTCTTCTTCTTCTTCTTCTTCTTCTTCTTCTTCTTCTTCTTCTTCTTCTTCTTCTCCTCCTCCTCCTCCTCCTCCTCCTCCTCCTCCTCCTCCTCCTCCTCCTCCTCCTCTTCCTTCTTCTTCTTCTCCTTCTCCTTCTCCTCCTACTCTTCCCCTTCCCCTTCCTCCCTCTCCTCCTTCTCCTTGTCCTCCTACTTCTACACCTCCCGCTCCCCCTCCTGCTCCTTTTCCTTCTTCTTCTTTTCTTCCTTTGTATAAAGTTCACCGAAATTTCTTCCTGTATCATATTTATAACAGCTTTTCCAGCTTTTTTTCTTTCTGTATTACATCAGGAAGCTTGTATAAGTAAAAGGAGAATTTAACTTATTGGTCACAGTTTTGAGTTAGTATTGTAATAGGCAAAATGACTCCTAAAATCAATAAATACTACCACTGTACAAGAAGTATAAGATGAGATATAGAATTAAAGGACAATTTAAAAAGTGCTAAAATTCTCTCCTGGTCATGCAGAAAATGTCTCAGTAAAAAAAATTACTTAATTCAAATGGATACACCTATATGGTTAGTCAGACCCTGCATATTCCTCTCTGTAGAAGAAAAATGTTATTGGAATGGGATTTTCAAAAATAATTTTCCATGTGTGTATCTTCAAGATTAACAGTGGAGTAGTGTTAGAAATCTTTACAAATTATGTAAAGAACAGGTAATATTCATCTCCTTCTATGTTCGATAATGAAAAGATGTACTTTCTGGGATATTAAATGAAAAACAATAGAAAATCAATCCTGAATGTTCATTGTTTTAATATGTGCTATAATTTGTTGTTTTATTATTACAATCTCAATCTTCTATCATATTTGTTATTTTTCTTTTCTCAATAAAGAAATTAAAAATTTTCAAATAGCTACAAACAGAATTAGAAGAGAGGAATATTTGTGGTAATTATAATGGAATGTTTTTATTGCTAAATTTAATCTACAAATCTTGAGGTATGTAAGATTCAAATCCTCCTTTCTTCTTTAAACAATTTTAGTAGAAATGACATTCCTCAAATCAGTTTATTGTCTTAAGAATTATTGTTGCTGCTGTCCTGTGCAATGTCTCTCAGCATATCCGGTTAAAAAGAACTGAGGCAATGAACATCTTTGTTTATTTCATCATTGCTGTAATTGTCATCACCATAATCATTTAGTGCAATAATTATTTTCATCACAGCAAGTCTGTGATGAAAGGCAGTCTCATCATACCTCAGTGAAAATGTATTCAGTTGGCCTAAGCTACATGGTGAAATCATGGTAGCAGCAATAAATGGCATTTGCTATCTGAAGCCATTCCACAAATCCATTTTCTTTTAAGGCTTTGTAGTCTTGGGGTTTCCATTTGGGGAAAACATTTATTTACCATGATAAGAGGCAAGTATAAGAGGATGCCAATGGAATGCTGAGGATAAGAATAAAGGGTTTATTATTTGAGGGATTTATCCATTTGTAATGGATGACTTTCCAAGAATTTAAATAGCTAGGGCTATTTAAATCTTAGACTATGATACAGAACAGTCAAGTATTAAAATTAAGGTTTTTGTTCTTCCTTGTAATAAATATTAATTTTGATTTTTTTAAGCAGTTGATAAACAAGAGTTTGAACTGTGAAAAAAATAATTGTCTTAATTTTCAGGTTACCTTTATAAATTTGATATGGTTATGATCATAGGTATTTCATTTTATCCTTTATCATGTTTTGTCTTCAAAATTTCTTGATGTAGCTTCACTAAAAACATATCCTCCATCTCTGGTTCTCCACAATGTCCATGCTGTTGACTGCTAGAGAGAAACTGCTTGCTGCTCATTTAAGCACTATGGTAGTCACTTTTAGATTTTGGCCATGCATAAAAATCATAAAACTGTTTATTTAAGGTTTGATTGGTTCTTAAAAACAATGTGAATGACCATTTAATCATCTGAAAATCTGTCAAATATTTAATCAAAAAGATAACACCATAAATTATTAAATGTTGAATCATGCATATTTCCATTAGGTATTACATCTTTTATCTTGTTTTTTCTTTTGTGTACAGATTTTAAGCTTTCCTTAGAACTGAGCAGTGAGCCATGGCAGAATTTAATTTAAAGATGCCTCCTTTTAGCTAACTAGTAGTTAAAAGGCAAGGTATCCATGGTAATATGTTGTGGATTGCTAATAACAAGGAAGGATTTGAACAGCATGTCTTTTGACTCCTTCACTGAAACCCACTGTGAAAAGAACTAAAAACTCCTGGAGACACTGTGATAACAAGTACAAATGTTGATAGCTAAGACAAAACTGCAGTCTTCTAATTGCAATAAACCTGACATAGAAACAAGGAGGGTTCTTTTGAATAAGGGGTAAAAGAAAGCAGGTTTGGGTGTGTATGAATGAGTTTAGTTTTCCTTTCATTCAAACCATTTCATATCTAAAGATTGTGGGGGGTTTTTCATAGCCTTCCCCAAATTAAAATATTGTGCACAATTATCTTTGAAGCCTAATCCATTTACATAATGCCATAAAAGTGAATTGTTACAAAGAATTGGCACAATTAGGCAAATTGGTTTGTAAAATCTCATTGTTATCAACAGCTGACACTCTGCTCTTTATTTCAAACTCAAAAAGCTAATATTCAAACTGTTTCTTGCTTGAGAGAGGTTTTGGGCAGTTTCCACAGATCTGAGAACTTT
The DNA here is from genome assembly GCF_049901735.1 of Notechis scutatus. Classification (NCBI taxonomy): domain Eukaryota; kingdom Metazoa; phylum Chordata; class Lepidosauria; order Squamata; family Elapidae; genus Notechis; species Notechis scutatus. The sequence goes on from NC_142012.1 coordinate 33,230,787, forward strand.
CCATAGATCATATTTAAATCTTAATGCTAGTTCTTTATCACATATAATTGAATAGATATATCCCTTTGTGTAAAATCAATACAACTTTCTCTGCAGTTGTCCTGTAGTTGGATAACATTTTTATTATTATTTTAGTTTTATTGAAAGAGTAAAATGTTGACAACATTTTCATGAGTAAGGTGTGAGTTCCTGATTACAGGATAGGGCTGTTTATGTAAACAAGGGAGGGGAAAGAGGGAGGAAATTTCATATCTTTAAACAAGCCTATTATAATATTACTTTGTTTTTCACACTACAATAAAATCCTATCAGGCCCAAAACCAAGACTAACGTGACAATTCTTCCAAGGTGCCATCTTTATTGTTTCATATCTACAGACCAATCTTGCCAAAGTGAAGATCCTACTATCTGCATCTACAATATATTCTGTGAACTATTAGGGATATGCTGTCTCCACCTTCTTCCTTTTACACATAATATCTGAACTGGCTTCTTACTCTTCTGTTATGTACCTCTCCTACAAAGAATCCACCTTCTGCCAAAATAAAATTTAATAAGCTATAGGGCTTTGTGTTCTTTATTGGGAAATATGAAAAATCATATGCTAGAGTGTTTCACCATATCATTAAAAATAGGACTGCAAAGTGACCACATTAATTATATCCATTTAATTAGAAATAATTTGAGGCCAGATTTAGTATTTGTCTTTTATGTATCCACAATAATTTAATTAGATTTCTACTTAAACAATGCCAAACAGGACATTAGTTGTTATTTGACCACCTGAATATTGTTTTCTGTGTAGCGATAAAGAAATGCATAACATCCATGACAACATCCACAACAATAAAATAGCAATATTTATTTATTTATTAAATAAAGGCAGTGATGCATTCACTGCATAGATACAATGTGATAAAAAGTAAAAAAAAAAGTACTATAAAACAATTAAAATTAGAAGAATTAAGTAGAAAAGCCTGAGCATCCTCAGGATGGAGATATTTTTTACAAGGTCAGCCATCCCCAATTTAGCAATTCCCTGTTGGAGCCCCAGGCCAAGTGGCAGTGTCAAATTTTCAGTCTCTTCTGAAAGACCAGGAGTGTTGGGTTGATCTCACCTCCAGCAAGAGGAGAGGCAAAAAAGATAAGACTCTTTTCCTGGACTTCACTAAAATTCTTTGGCAGATTTAAAGTATGTCTTTTTCACAAGAACTAATGGGACAGATTGGTTTCATTGGGGTGAGACAGTTTCTCAGGCACTCTGGATCCCTGCCATAAAGAGTTTCAATAACAATAGCACTTAGACTTATATACCATTCCATAGTGCTTTACAGCACTCACTGAGTGGTTTACAAAATCAGCATATTGTCCTCAATACTCTGGTTCTCATTTTACTGACCTTGGAAGGATAGAAAGCTGAGTCAACCTTGAGCATATTGGTGATATTTTATCCCATGATGTTGGATGATATTTCATGCAGATGTTAAAAGGGGGCAGAGATTACTGAGCCCTCTGTTCTCAACAAAGGAATGGCTGTGGACTGGATCTCTTGCTCTCTATTATCATCAGTTGAGACTGAAGTGGCACAAAACTGGACCAATTGAAAAGCCACAGCTTCTCAGTTGGCCACCAAAGATACCAAGGTTGATGGTACTGAAAGTTGCCAAGAGGTCAAGAAGAATTAGAATGGATGCACTACCTCCATTCTCCTTTTATCAGAAATCATCTACAAGTGTAACCAAATGTCATTTCTGTCCCATAAACTAAAACTAAAAGGGATCCAAATAATCAGTTTCACCCAGGAACTTATGAAGCTGCAGCACAATAACTTTTCCACCGGCTTCCCTAAAGAGGGGAGGTGAGAAACTATGTGGAAATTGTCCAGTCAAGTGGGTTTCAGGGAAGGTTTTTGTAAGCAAGGACAGGTCAAGGCTTCCTTAAATTACCCCTTTCTGCAGTTATGTATTAATTAATAGCTAGAACTACCTGCAAGTCACCTTCCTGGAGGCTTTTACCAACCAACAGTTGCAAGGATGGAGAATGCTGGCTAATTAAATCTTTAATTAGTTCTTGTTTTGTACCCAGATAATGTGCCCCTAACAATTTCAAAACCAAGTTTTGAAATAGGCAGCGTGAATTAAATGTTCTGTTAGTTAAAGCTTTACTGATTCTATGTGCTTGGAAGTTAGGCTGCTTGTATATATCCCTGGTATTGTGCATGCAACTACTAGGATACCTTCAAAATGTTAATGTCACTGCTTGTCAAGTTTAATATATTAATGCCTTGGCCTCCTCCTTGAAAGCATGAGGCACAATTGCCTGATCAGCATAAATGATTCTGGAATTGGAAGCTGTGAATGCTAGGTGATGTAATGAATACATATTGGTTCCTCATAATATATTTGCATAGCCCATCCAATGGGTGGAGCTAGTGAGCCTGGTTTTTCTCTATGTTAATCAGCATGAACACACTGAGATGATGAGGCAAATGCCTGCTAATAACTACAGATGGGTTTATTTTTTTTTTACCATTGTATTATATTTGAAAAGTATAATTTCACTGAGAACTAAAAGCAGGGGTTTACTTTACTTTAATCAAAAGATATTCAGAAAAGGCAGCTCTGAATCTGTAGGAATATTCCCTCTTTCATTATAAATTCATCTTTTCAGAGCTATGCAACGTCCCAGGTTTCTCACATTTCAGTTCAATCATAATAAAAAGAACATCCCATTAGATTTGTTTTCAGATCCAGGGAAGGACTGCCAAGAAGGACCCATCGCAATTTGAAAAAGTATAAGTTTAAAAAGATTCTCCAGTGTCTCTGATGTCGCTGTCATAAAAATAAACTAAACTTAATATCACTAAAATAAATTTCCCAGCTCCTTTCCAAATGAAATAGAGATATTTGATTGTAGAGAGGAAGAAATCTTTTCAGATATTGGAAGGCAGATTACAGCACATTGCAAACGAATGTTTATGAAGGATTTTTAAATATGTGTAGTCTAATAATTACATGATGGGTGAAATTTTGGAGAACCCTGTTCAGAATGAATCTGAACTGATTCCCATGACAAATAATGTGGTCTGGGTTGGCTCATTAAGAAAGAGTGTTATTCTTACCTTTTATTAAAATGGATTGTAAAAAAATGATGGGGCAGTATCTCAAACATTTCCGGAAAGAATGAAAAAAAGCAGCATTGTGTTGTTGTGATACAATCTATGCTCCTTTTCTATGTGTTTCAGGACATCATGCACATGTAGAAGAGAGAGTTTGGGGTGTGATGACACAATGGTATTTTCCCCATTTTTATAGTAACTGGGTGAGATTAAAAAATATTTGATAAATTATTAGAAATTACTTCCTTTATAGAAGCTTTAGCACTAGACTAGCACTGGCATTTAGACTTGTATACTGCTTTGTAGTGCTATACAACCCTCTCTAAGCATTTTACAGAGTCAGTATATTGGCCCCAACAACATATTGGTCCTCATTTTTGCAAACTTGGAAGAATGGAAGGCTGAATTAATTTTGAGCCAGCCAGGATCAAACTCCTTGCAATGGACAGAGTTAGCTGCAATACTGTATTGTAAACATCTTACCATCATGGCCAAAAATCCAATTCTAATCAGTGGTGGGCTGCTGGGTGGTCAGCGAGGTTCAGACAAACCCCTCGCTGTGATCTCTGGCTGGGCCCACCGACCCACCCTTGCGCTATGCTTTCCCTTAATAATTAACTTTTCCCCTGCCCAGGCTGCCTAGGTGAGATCCACGCCACCCTGCTGTACCCACTGGAGCTGCCTGAGTTAATTCACTGCCTGTTTGAAGCTGTGTTTCAGCCCCAAAGTGGCGCATGCACACTCATGACCAGTGAATCCCTTGTCAAGGAAAGTACAGCCCACCTCTGATTCTAATGCTAGATTTTGCTTTGCAAAAGCTTATTCCATAAGTGGCAAAGGAAAATTTTACAATCTAATGCAAATACTCAATACAGTGAGAAAAACCCTAAATCTTACTTCTATAACTTTTTTAATTTCAAACATCAGCGGTATACACTGATAGAATATATTTTTGTGTTCATTTGCATCAAGTTTTTTCCAAAGAACCTAACATGTTAACCAATTACAGTTGTAATATATGTGTGGATTTAAACAGTATGGTCTTTTTTGATTTACAGCTAGAAATTTTGTGAATGCACAGATTTTGTGAGCGCACTGACCAAGATTTTACCATTGACATACAGTGTACCAAATTAACTAGGATCACTAAGGCCAGTTTATGACACATTGAAATTTTGCAACTTCCATTTTCAAATCTTGATACTTTGTGATCTTCTCCAATTGTATTTGATTCTACTATCCTCTAATATTGTAAATTATCCAAACTTTCTTCTTTTCAAACACAGTTAATCTGGTGTTTTATGCACCAAGACTTTATTGTATTTAGAAATTGCATGGTATTTAAATTTGCTCATTTTTCTCCAATACTGTATGTTTCCATCAATTTTTCATCACTGCTGTATGATCATTTTTGCATGTTCCAGTGAATCATTTTGGCAACTGTGCTGTTGTTTATAATCAGTTTGTTCAACCTTCTTCCATGATTTTAGTATATGGCAGGGGCCTCCAAACTTGGCAACTTTAAGATTTGTGGACTTCAACTCCCAGAATTCTCCAGCCAGCATAGCTGTTTGGAGAACTCTGGTATATTTATTTATTTATTTATTTATTTATTTATTTATTTATTTATTTATTTATTTATTTATTTATTTATTTATTTATTTATTTATTTGATTTGCCAATTGTTTACAAGATAATAAGTATAAGTGTATACATAGTTGTGAATACATGAAATGGGTACATATAAGAAAAATAAAGAAGAATAAGAGAAACAATAGGACAGGGATGGTAGGCACGTTGGTGCGCTTATGCACGCCCCTACAGACCTCTTAGGAAAGGGGTGAGGTCAATAGTAGACAGTCTAAGGTTAAAGTTTTTGGGGTTTGGGGAAGAAACTACAGAGTCGGGTAGAGTATTCCAGACAATGACCACTCTATTGCTGAAGTCGTATTTCCTGCAATCAAGTTTGGTGCGGTTAACTTTGAGTTTGTATCTATTGTGTGCTCTTGTGTTGTTATGGTTGAAGCTGAAGTATTCATTGACAGGTAGGACATTGCAATGTATGATTTTATATACCATGCTTAAATCAGACCGAAGACGGCATAATTCAAGGTTTTTAGTTCTAGAATTTCAAGTCTGGTGGCATAAGGTATTCTACAACGAGTAGAGGAGTGGAGAACTCTTCTTGTGAAATATTTCTGGACTTTCTCAATTGTGCTAATATCAGATACGTAATGTGGGTTCCAGACTGATGAACTGTATTCGAGTATTGGTCTAGCAAATGTTTTGTATGCTCTGGTTAGTAGTGTGATATTACCAGAGAAAAAGCTAGGTAGGATTAGGTTAACAACTCTTAATGCCTTTTGGCTATGTAGTTGCAGTGGGCTCTAGCACTTAGATCATTAGAGGTGAGTATTCCAAGGTCCTTTACAGAGCTTGGGTCATCAACAAGATCTTGACTATTCAGCTTGTATTTTATTTTCTGATTTTTTTGCCAATATGTAAGACAGAGCATTTATTTGTTGAGATTTGAAGTTGCCATTTGTTTGACCATTCTGATACATAGTCAAGATCTTTTTGTAGGGTAGCAGTATTGTCTGTGGTATTGAACAGCTTTACATCATCAGCGAAAAAGAACGCAGTTGCTCTTAATATGATCACAGAGGTCATTTATGTAGAGTATGAAGAGAGTTGGTCCTAGAACACTGCCTTGGGGACACCACTATTGACAGGTACAGAATTTGATAGGACGCTCCCAATTTTGACCATTTGTTGTCTGTTTGCCAGGAATGCTTCTATCCAGTTATTCAGTTGTCCAGAGATACCATAGGATTTTATTTTTAGGAGTAGTTTGTCGTGTACCACTGAATCAAAGGCTTTACAGAAGTCTATGTAGATTGCATCTATTGCTTTGCCCTGGTCGAGTTGTGTCGTCCATATGTTTTTGCAGTGTAAGAGTTGCAGATTACAGGATAGTTTTTTCTGAAACCAAATTGTTTATTGGAGAGTAGGTTGTTTGTCTCTAAGTGGAGGATGATGGATTGGTTAATAATTGATTCCATGACTTTACAGGTGACGCAGCATAAGGAGATCCACAATCTGCACTTTCAATCATTTGATTATTTATTATTATTGACCAAACAGTCAGCCAGATGTTTAGACTGGATTTGGCATTTTTGTATTGTATGTTTTATTTGTAGTTTTCCGTTAACAACCAACATTTTTTTGTGGGCAGTGTAATAATGACTGGTTTAATATATTGTTCACACAATGCTAGCAGTAATAATACAGCTACATATACAGAGTTTTTATTTTCCAACTTCTAACTTGGTATAGCTCATTATAATTATATAATATATTCTTTTATGTATCAATATACACTGCTCAAAAAAAATAAAGGGAACACAAAAATAAGACATCCTGGATCTGAATGAATGAAATATTCTGATTAAATATGTTGTTCATTACATAGTTGACAATGCTGACAACAAAATCACAAAAAAATTATCAATGGAAATCAAATTTAGCAACCCATGTAGGTCTGGATTTGGAGTTACACTCAAAATTAAAGTGGGAAAAAAACCACTGCAGGCTGATCCAACTTTGATGTAATGTCCTTAAAACAAGTCAAAATGAGGCTCAGTAGTGTATGTGGCCTCCATGTGCCTGTATGATGTGCCTACAATGCCTGGGCATGTTCCTGATGAGGTGGTGGTCTCCTGAGGGATCTCCTCCCACACATGGACTAAAGCATCCCCAACAGTCTGTGGTGCAATGTGGCATTGGTGGATGGAACGAGACATGATGTCCCAGATGTGCTCAATTGGATTCAGGTCTGGGGAACAGGGGGGCCATCCATAGCATCAATGCCTTCGTCTTGCACGAACTGCTGACACACTCCAGCCACATGAGGTCTAGCATTGTCTTGCATTAGGAGGAACCCAGGGCCAACCGTACCAGCATATGGTCTCACAAGGGGTCTGAGGATCTCATCTCGGTACCTAATGGCAGTCAGGCTACCTCTGGTGAGCACATGGAGGGCTGTGCGGCCCCCTAAAGAAATGCCACCCCACCCCATTACTGACCCACTGCCAAACCGGTCATGCTAGAGGATGTTGCAGGCAGCAGAACGTTCTCCACATTGTCTCCAGACCCTGTCACATCTGTTACATGTGCTCAGTGTGAACCTGCTTTCATCTGTGAAGAGCACAGGGTGCCAGTGGTGAATTTTCCAATCTTGGTGTTCTCTGGCAAATGGCAAACGTCCTGCACGGTGTTGGGCTGTAAGCACAACCTCCACCTGTGGACGTTGGGCCCTCATACCACCCTCATGGAGTCTGTTTCTGACTATTTGAGCAGCCACATGCACATTTGTGGCCCACTGGAGGTCATTTTGCAGGGCTCTGGCAGTGCTCCTCCTGTCCCTCCTTGCACAAAGGCGGAGGTAGCGGTCCTGATGCTGGGTTGTTGCCCTCCTACAGCCTCCTCCACGTCTCCTGATGTACTGGCCTGTCTCCTGGTAGTGCCTCCATGCTCTGGACACTATGCTGACAGACACAGCAAACCTTCTTGCCACAGCTCGCATTGATGTGCCATCCTGGATGAGCTGCACTACCTGAGCCACTTGTGTGGGTTGTAGACTCCGTCTCATGCTACCACTAGAGTGAAAGCACCTCCAGCATTCAAAAGTGACCAAACCATCAGCCAGAAAGCATAGGAACTGAGAAGTGGTCTGTGGTTACCACCTGCAGAACCACTCCTTTATTGGGGATGTCTTGCTAACTGCCTATGCTTTCCACCTGTTGTCTATTTCGTTTGCACAACAGCATGTGAAATTGATTGTCAATCAGTGTTGCTACCTAAGTGTTGCTACCTAAGTTTGATTTCACAAAAGTGTGATTGACTTGGAGTTACATTGTGTTGTTTAAGTGTTCCCTTTATTTATTTTTTTGAGCAGTGTATATTATGCTATTTTCCAAGTTTATACTTACCGTATTTGCCGGCGTATAAGACGACTGGGCGTATAAAAGCGAGCCCCCAACATTTCCACTCAAAATATAGAGTTTGTTATATACTCACCGTATAAGACGACCCCCCACTTGGAGGCATGTTTTCAGGGCAAAAAGTCATCTTATACACCGGCAAATACGGTGAGTTGTAACACTTGGGGTATTCTGGATATAATTCTTGATTGACACTCCCGCCCCTTTCCCCCAAACTTACAAAGCCACCAAAATGCTTTAGAGAGGCAGCTTCACCTTTCTCAGGCTGGCACTCAATTCCTCTCCCTTTCTTTGTGACACCATTGAGCGATCTGCTTTTTCAGGGGAAATAAATAAATAAAAATAAAACGGGACGAAAAACAGTCGAGTTGTTTCTTAATATCTTTCCACCTCCCCAACCAATTTGTCTCCAAGAGTGCACCACACTGATTGTGACATTAATTATTTCAGAGAGAGAGGGTGGGGGGAGAAATCTTTACTTCCTACTGTGGCTTTTTCCTGCGCATCGTTCTGGCTGCACTCAGATGGTGAGCTGGCCGGAGCAGTCTGGCGCATGTGCAGCTCACCGTTGGGGCTGGGGGCACGGGAGAGAGAAGGCCTCCTTATTTCCACGTGGGAGGCTCGGTCGCTGGACCGTGGACGAGCGCAAAGGAGAGAGTTCTGAGTGCGAAAGGGCCGCCACTGATCAGGCACAAGAAACTGGTCCTTTTTCCCTTGGCTTTGTGGTTTTTACTTCTTACAGGGATGGATAATGAGATACCCACGCTGGGAGAAAGCGGAAAGGATGTCTATTTTCCTGCTCACTAACTTTCCAGAAAGCGTCGAGTTCCTACCCGAGACTTGCCAAAAGTCCAGTTAATTCATTTGCTACCTTTCTCCAACGAGATCCAGATCTGTTTCCACAACACGCTTTAGGATCTTATCTTATTATCTTATTATTATCTTATTAGCCTTGCTCGGTCCGTCCAAGAGAGAAGAAGGCAGACAGTTTTGCGCTCAGGGAGAAAGGAAAGGAGCCTCTCGCTCACGCTGCACACTGCCCCCCTCCACCCCAGCAACGCTTAGGAAAAGAGTTACACAAGCATCCTTTCCAGAAGTGAATCTGGGGGTGGCGGGGGAAGATTCGGAGCAAAGGCTGAAACCGGGAAGAGAAAACTTCCCAAAGAAAATCGTACGAGCAGCATCCCATTCCTGGGAGAAAAACAAAAAACAAAAACACGAACTCTTCCCGAAGCGCAAAAGCAAGGATGGTGCTTTCTCAGCTTTGAGCGGCGTCGCTGCTCTCCCACCACTTCCACTCGTCCCCACGTGCGGCAAAGTTTCTGCCACTGGGGGGTGGAAGGAGGTGAGGATGGGGCAAAGCCTGGAGCCTGCCGGTCCGCACGCAGCGGAGTGGGTGGGTGGGTGGGGAGGAGGAGGAGAGAGACTCCGGCTGGCCTTGAAGGGGCTTCGCAAGTTGCGGAGCTCCGCCCCCGTCGCTCTTGCAGTGACAACAACGTATTTGCCGGCATATAAGATGACCTTTGTTATATACTCGCCGTATAAGACGACCCTCCCACTTGGAGGCATGTTTTTCAGGGGAAAAAAGTCATCTTATACGCCGGCAAATACAGTATTTCTTTATTTTTCCCATTTGTTGGGGTTCTTCTCTATTCATCTCATTATCATTAAACAATACTATGCTCTCTTTATGATTTTTTATCACTTTCTCCAAAAATTCTGTAAACATCAATAACATTTCTTCATACAATATACTTATTAACCCCTGTTAAGTCACTAATGTTTCAATATTATAAGTATCACTTAGTATTCCACCACCTTTTCAATATCTCAATTTTCTATAAACACCAATAAACCAATTGTTAATAAGATTTAATCAGTTCCTAGATTATATCTCTAATTCCCCTATATTTATAGTCCTTGAAAACTATATATTTCCAGTATATTTTTGTGCCCTGTGAAACATAATAATACATTTAGATGTACCCAATCCTAGTCTTCCTCTCCTAATCTTAATATATTTATGATTATAATAAAATCTATTATATATCTATATATGTGCTACTATTTTCCCAATTTAAACTTTCCCCTTATTTCTATTGGTTTTTAATATAATTACTATATTGCAAGATATTATGTCTCTATCCATCATCTCCTAGTATTTTGGGTTCGGCAGTTTTCATCTATGTATCAAGTTCTTCCAAAGTACCTGAATACTATGGTGTTTGATGGTATTTAAAGAATTGTCTCAGGATGTAAGCTGGTCCAAGTAAAGCTGCTTTTTGAAATTGACTGATGGTGATTTTGTCAATAGTGCTCCAGATGTTTTGGGATTGCATCCAAGAAGTCTATTACTATTGGAATTACTTTTGCTTTCTTTTGCCAGATTTATTCTACCTCTGTTTGCATGTATTTGTATTTTCGATACCTTCTTCTGCTGTGTAAAGGTATTTGTTGTTCTTATTGACAATGGTTAAGTCTGTGGTATTATGTAGCAGGTGCTTGTCTCTTTGAATTCTAATATCCCAGAGAATTTTAGTTTCTTCATAGTTTCAATCTTGCTCCTCCATACATTTATTTGTCTTCCTGCAAGTAAGTATACCCTATCCTCATGCCTAATTTTATTGATTATATTGTACATTACCCAGAGCCTCACTCTGAGAGAGATGGGTTGTTCAGAACTACAAAATATAAACCTCTCTCTCATTCTCTGTCTCTCTCTGTCTCTCCCTCTCTCTCAAATTTATATAGCTACTCATCTTAAACACACAATTCTATCTGGTGGAATATCAAACAATACAAAAATCTAATTAAAATAAGCTAATGCAAAAAAATAATAATAATCAAGATGCTACATAACAATTCTATAAAAACATAATATTTCCTAACATCAGGCTCTAATTCTTGGAGAAAAGAGCAATCAGGTTTGGGACCATAAGGAGGCCATGTTCCAGATCCCATCTATCAAATAGTGCTTTGATTGATAGAATTTGGAACATGGCCTCTTTACAATAGGCAGAAACCCTCAAACATAGTTGCTCCCACATGTAAACTGGCTATTTTTCTTGCAAGGCTTTAAAAATGATAACTATCATGTTGGTTTGTACCTGGAAGCATGCTGGAAGCCAATAGAGTCAATATAGCAGTGTTATTGCATAGGCAAATTTTGGAACATTCAAAACTAAGTGTTTTTTTCCAGTGAAACCAGTTTATCAGGGCAACCTGATCTACCAAATTACAGGTTGGAGCATATGCTTTCACCTTTCAACCCAATCCAGGAGCCTTTGCAGGCAGTTGCTTTTTGCGACAAATTATTTTTATGTTAAATTTATGTTTTACCGAAAAATAAATAAATTCAAAACTGGATGCTGCCTCACTCTGCCCAGTTGAAACTTCTGTGTGTTCTTCCTGGGCAATACCAGGTAAACTCTGTTGCTGTAATGCAATGGAGAAATGATTGTTATGAGTCAGCAGAGACTCCTGGTCCAGGAATGGATGCAACTGATGCACAAGATAAATCTGTGGAGATGCACCAGATTCCCCTGCAGTACCACCTGCATTTCAAACAAGAGTCACAAGTCCTGAAAGACCTCCAAATGTCTCTCTGGGAATGTAGTCATCTCATATTTAGCCACAAAGATTTCTGTTTTGGGGAGAAGATTAATGAATATCTGTAAAAGGACTGTAAGCATACTTTGCTGAGTCCACTAAATCCTAACCCAAAGGATCATTTGATTATAGTATAGGTATATATTGATATAAGGTCTTCTCCCTGAACAGGACTAGAAGACCCCTGAGATGCTAGACTTTTCTACCTCTACCTGTATTTTCTTAAGTAAGTCAATCTATTATTGCAGGATTCAATATGGGTTGATCAGCAGGAGCTCATCCTCAAGGAACTTCACTCTAGCAGAATGTATACTTTGAGCTATTCTATGAGTAGTATTTTTGTGGTTGCTGGTTGGGATTGTCTTTTAGTTGCTGATTGGGGTGTTCATGGCCAGCTATTAAATTGTTAGCTGTTGTTTCCTTGTGTTGCCAGCCATGTAGAGAAGAAAACATGGCTTTAAACAAGGGGTTTAAAACTTTTCCCTTGCCTTATCAAAATGATTTTTCCTTTCTCTCTCTTTCTCTTCTCTCTTTCTCTCTGCCCCCCCCCCAAAAAAAAATAGAAGAATGTTACATGCTCTTAATAGATTATGCAGACTACAATTTATACTTTCATTTATCTCCAGGGATTCAAACATAACGATTTCCTAGCACTACATAAAGATGCGTAACTATTGAAATTGCATACAAAGCAGGAATTGTACCACTGAGCTATAACCTCTCCTTATATTTGAAGCTGATAAATGATAGCAGTATTATTTGTCTTACACAATATGTATTTTCAGTTTCAGTGATTCATGCTAAGCACACTGCTTGGAATCAACTCCTAGAGATACTAATATAAATATGTTCTATATAAATATCTTGGGTCAAAATCTGAGGCCAGTAATTAAATGATTTGAAAAACAATTGAGAGCTTTCAGTACAGTAAACTTATAAGCATGTTTGATAAACTCGGCAACTACCAATTTTTGCTTTGCTTTTGAAGAGTATACCTATTACATTTTATCTGAAGACAGCTGAACCAATGAAAATGTATTAGTAGGGAAGAGATTATTTTTAGGGGTTATTTCTTCTAAAAAAATTATGTGAATCTTATAAAGCCACATGTTTAAAAAATGTGAAATGGAAATAAAGTCTATCAAACAATTTTAAAAACAATATGCAAGGAACATCATTCTACTCTAATCAGTCAGCAATTATAGGAGAATAATAAAGTGAATTTAATTATGCTTTGAGTTTAGAAGAAGCAAACATAATGTTTATAATTTATAAACATTCTATAAATATTTTTACCCCAGATTTATGTGACAATTACAGAAGGCAATCATGTGATTTTAAGAAAAAATGCATTGCCTTTCCTAAATGTTACATGCAGGTACAGGTAGTTCTTGACTTACAACCGTTCATTTAGTGAACGTTCAAAATTACAACAGCCCTGAAAAAAGTGATTTATGACAATTTTTCACAGTTACAACCTTTGTAGCATCTCCAGAATCATGTGATCAAAATTCGGATGCTTAGCAACTTCTTCATACTTATGACCATTTCTGTGTCCCAAAGTCATGTGATAACCTTTTGCAACCTTTTGACAAATACAAAGTCAATGGAGAAGCCAGATTCACTTAACAATCAAGTTTACTAACCTATCAACTGCACTTAACAACTGTGGCAAGAAAGATAGTAAAATAGGGCAAAACTCACTTAACAAATGTCTCACTTAACAACATAAATTTTGAGCTCAGTTGTAGTTGTTAGTCAAGGACTACCTGTACTAAAGAACTGCACTAGTGTCTTCATGCTATCTGAAATACATTTTCCAAATTATTTCCAGAACGCTTAATAGAGTGGTACAACACTGTATTTAATATTTTGCTTTGTGTAACCTGTCATTTGTATAATGTATATATTGTGATCCCATCTCATTCTGCAGGAATTTATGGTTGTACATCTTTCAAATGATGAAGTGATATAAAACAATTTGTGCAGAAACAGCTCTTTCATCCACAAAGTGAAGTGGCAGCTAGGTGGCAGATATGTGCAAAAGAGAGTTTATTCTGATATTCCTACCCTATGTTCTGACCAAGGCTTACTGAGACAGTAACAATCACACACTTAGACCCCCAAACCCTCTTTTTATTTCAATGACTGTGAATTATATTCATTCACAGCCCGTAATGAGTCCCAAACAGTTTGTGAAAAGTCCAACAGAAGTCTGCCACAGTCTTTTCAGGTTAAGACTGATAAGCACCCACTTTTAACTCCTTGAAATGCTGCCAAAGACTAAATTGCCAATTAGCTGTACAAGGCCAAACAGAGCACAAAGTCAACACGGAGCTTCAGAGTTTAAACCGAACAGAACAAAGTTGCTTCCTGCAAAGCCTCATGTCCCTTTGCTCCTTCTTTATGTCTTATGGGGGGTCTTCTTCAAGCCTTACTCTTGAGTCACCCCTTTTGTCTTAACTGTTCTTGCTTTCTGGCAGGTCTGTGCAAGCGCACACTGGGAACAGGCTCCTCCTGTTCCTCTGCCTCGCTGATGTCAGATTCTGGAGACTCATAACTCTCAGATGGCCCTGGCCCATTCTGTGTCAGATGCAGATCCATTGTCTGAGCCCACCCCAGACTCCAGGACTGGCCCATGTTCCTCCCCACTGTCTGATTCTGCTGCCAGCTCTGAGGCCACAGGTGGACTACAACACCCTATTCCTCGTAACATTATCATCCCTCACCCAAATTATGGGCACTCTAACTTTCTAATAATTTTCCAGTTTCCTAGTTAAATAAAGATCTTCTCTATATTCCTTGCACCAGTATTTCAAATGTGGCACAGTTGGAGAAGTTTCTTAACTTAATGACCAAAAAGAAGGAACAATGGCCCAAGTTCTCATATTCTACACATGTGACCACAGGATTTCACAATGGTCAAAAACTCGCAGATGATCCATTTTTTCAGCACTGCCATCACTTGAATGGTCACTAACACATTGATGTAAGAAAGGGACTATCTGTATGGCAATGCTGATTTCTAGGATTGCCATTTCCAAGACCCCAATGTTGTCCGTGTTCTACAAGCATAGTTCTGCAGAATTCAGCAATCTAAAGATCAATCAAGTTCATCTTACTTCCGAAGCATTGGCACCATCTCAAACCTGCTGTCAGTTTCAGATTCTGTTCTTGAAACTGGTTGCATGTGAATGTCATCTGAAAGACATAAAGATAGCTCCCAGTTTCATTAATCATGCTTTTTGGTGTGATTCCAATCAGCTTTGCTCTTGTCCAGCTATTTGTCCAGCTTCCACTCTATTGATCTTTCATACAATCCTTAATTTCATTTATCTTCAGTCACCTTCATTATTCCTTCTCTGTTGCTTTCAGAAGAACATATGGAAATGAATAGTGTTCTTTTCTTGCAATGGCCAACAACATGCTTAAGACAGCTCTAGGTTTAATGGATATGCAATGTTTTCTTCCGTTTTGATTACCCTCCTTTATCTAGTCAAAGCTAAAAGAACATAAAACTAACATCAGCAAATGGCAAGCTTACCTTATTAATATAATGGTACAATATATTCCTTTCATCTAGATCTGGGATAAAATCTTGTTTCCATGCCCTGATGTAACTTAATATTTACATGACATCCTTTGCTTAATGAAAACTTGGGAGAAATTTATTAATTGCATTAATGACTTGCATTAATTAATAATTTGCATGAAATGTCACTTCAGGATTACTTGCTTTTTGGATATATTGCTCTATGAAATCAGGCAGCCCATCCTGTTATCCTGTTTTAATTATGAATTTGGCATTGATGTTATATAGCTGTTTTATGCTTGGCAGCTAAGTATTCATATTTGTTAGTTGGAATTTCTAGGTTCTTAGATTCTCTGAATATTGTTTTTGAAAAGAGAAAAAGGCTAGATATAGAAAAGGAGAAATAGCAGCCTCTTACTAATCAATTTTCATTTCAAAGAACCAATAGTACCATAACTAATATATATTTTACTTGTATCTACTATTTTCTATAATCAACTTCAGTGCAGGTATTCCTCAGCTTATAATCACAATTGGGATTGGAATTTTGGTCACTAAGTAATGCAATCATTAGCTGAGTCGTGTGACTAGACTCAATTTTGCAACCATTTTTTCAGCAATTGTTAAGTGACTCATGTGCTTGTTAAGCTAATCTGGCTACTCCCATTGATTTTGCTTGTCAGAAGCCATACAGGAAAGTTGCAAATCGTGATCAGATGGCAGGACCATCATAAATGCAAACCCGGTTATCAAACATCTAAATCCCAATTATCTAACCACAGAGGTGGTGTGACAGTTACAATTTTGAGGCAGGTCATAAGTCACATTTTTCAGGATCTTTATAACTTGGACCATTGTCAAACAATAATCATAAAATCAGGACTACATGTGTCCTTTAGCAGCATGATAATTATTGGTTCACACACAGAGACAGACATATTCCAAAGGATTTTGAATCAAGTGATCACAATGGTTATATATCTCATTCTTCAAGAATAAGCAAAAAAATCACTTAACAACACACAGTCTAATTTAACTTTCAGCAACAAAGTACCAGTACAAGTATCATAAAAGTTCACTCTTACTTGATTTAAAAAAAAAACACAATAAAAATACATAGTTTGTAAAAAGTCTTCATATCTGTCTTTACACTACAAAATGTCCAGTTTATACATAGTAGTACACTGTGTATGCAGAAACCTTCTTTATCTCATGCCTTCAACCCTAAAATGTAATTAATATAAGTAACAGGATGCTTGGCAAATTTTTCAAAAAATCCATATTTCTGATATAACCATCAGACACAACTGAATTTGTATGTCACAATACTTGTGAATCTGATATATATGGAAATTTTATTCTGGATTTTAAATTTAGGTTCAGGGAAAAATAATATACTAATAATAATCTAATAATATATGTAATTTAGTCAGAAGGAGAATTACATTACATCAAGACAATCATTGGTCAAATAATATTTAAATAGGTAATAATTTACTGCTTCCTGTTTTGGAGTTAGCTTTCCAGGATTCTAAAAACTATAGGGAAACCTATTCCCCTTCCATCTTGGAGGTAAAAGTTCTTAACTCTTTCTGGATGTCAGCAGTTAATCCGAATGTCTTAGCATTCAGAAATTCTAAAGCAAAATAAGGAAGTTATACTTGGTGTTTACATGTTATTGTAAGCATGAAAACAATTCCATTAAAGGAAAAATAGATTATCTTCATGTTGATACAGTTTGTATTTAAGTGTGAAATGGTTGTCACCTGATATCCATATGTAAAATATGTTTATTTAGAATGTGATGCTGCTATTTATGGGTAGCAAATTTGCTATGTGTTCTGCATGTATCCAAAATTGTCAATATGCTATATAGATACTGTATAGAACTGCAGTTGAGTGCCTTAATAGATTTGTGTTTAGCACGGGATTTTGATTGGCAGCCTGTCATTATAAAACCTTTGTATTCTCTGAGTAGTGTTAAGAGACATCAGTAAAACAATTAGCTAAACATTAGGTTTCAAAAATGTAATCAGTCAAAGTGCAATTATGCAGATCATTTATTTGGACAAATTATGCATTCTACATTATATAGCAAGCCACATTACATTGTGCTATAAACATGGGAAGCAATAATAATTCCGATTTAGGAAAATGTGACAAATTCACTCATATATCAAATTTATAGCATGTAACAATAACAATACTAGTAAGTAAGATGTATAATTAGAAATATTATAAAGCAATGCTCAAACTATATTTCTGTGAAATTATTTTATGCACTTGATTTAATCTCATTAATATGATAAAAAAAACACCCCTCCCCCAAATAGAAGAAAATTTCACCAATATTCTCATGTATTCAATTTGAAATTCCTACTCTTATAAGATTTTATAGCAAATGCTTGCATGTTTTTGACTGTATAGTTATTTAGTAATGTACAGCCTCCCTACATTTCCACATTTTAATTATGCTCTCAGGAAAAAAAAGAGATTACATAATTTAGACCATCTTTGCTATATATAAAAAAAGAAAGGTTAGATTTGATTAGGACCTGGGCAGAAGATACCACAAACCCCATAAGTGTTGACTAGACAAAAAAATATCTCTTAAAAACTTAATCAGAAAGAAATTGCTCAGGGATTTTTATATCAGGCAGCCAATTATGCTGAAATTAAGTGACTTGAAAAATAGTAATAAAATTTAGTCAAGTACATTTTCAAGAATTTGAATTTGAACAAAAAGCTAAGATCACTTTCAGAAGTGAAAAAACTCAGAAAATTCAAAAAGAGAAGTGAACACTGAAATGAAAAACAAACAAACATCCTGTTACTTCAGTTACTATTGGATTAACACAATGTGATTTTTGGTCCTCTGAATATGTTCAACCTCTAAGGAAATTCTGAATCATATGTATACCATTCATAAAGAACTTTAGGTATCTTTATGAATGTGCATCTGATGTGTGCATATATCCATTTTTATATTTCCCCTTGTATGCCTTTGCCTATAAATATGAACACCAGGGACTGGCAACAAAAAGCAAAGCTATTCTGTATCAGGCACTGAATTCAGATCATCAAACAAATCATTTTAGAGTTCTCATCCAGAATGAATGAAAGAATGAGTATTTTTTATTTATTTATTATTTAATTTAGTTTGTCAAGCATGTATGACAAACAAATATAAGTATGAACATAACATATAAACATATAAATATAACCAGATATAAGAAAAGATGACCAGTTGTAAGATGGATTCAGTTACAGTTATAATTTTGTCAGAGACTTATAGCATTTTAAAGTGATTTATAGTATTTATTTTCCTATAATAAGATACTTATTATGGTTTTTCCATATTTCCAGATAAATGCAGAAGTAAGCTGCGTGAAAGAGAATGGAAAAAGGAGAATAGATTATATATGAACAAAGTTTACTATATTGGGCATCCCTTGCCTAAAACGTGATGGATAGCAGAACATCATGATATAAAAGTGATATTAAGGAAAAAGTATATGAATATATGAAATAGTGTAGATTTCTAGACAAAATACTACATTTTGTATGAGCATTTTGTCTAGAAATCTATACTATTTCATATATGATATGAAAAATTCTTCTTTGGAAACAACCTGAAAGTGAAAGAATATTCTAATATTGAACAAAAATTTGCAATGCATTGACAAGAATAATTTTTATTTTGAACATTTATAACATTGGTTTTTTTTTTTTTTTAAAAAGAATAGCCTATGCTCTAGAACAGAAGCGTCAAACTCAATTTCATTGAGGGACTCAATTACTTTGGGGGGCTGGGATAGACATGGCCAGCATGGGAATGGTCAGCTTGATGTTACTTATGTTGGAGGCACCTGGGGTGGCCCAAGTGTTCTGCAGCAAAAAATAGGCTCCTGAGCTCTGTTTTCGGCTGCGATGGCCTCCTGTAATAATCTGCCAGTGAAAATGGACCTCAGCAAGGTCACCTGTGGCCCTCCTGAGCTCTCTTTTCACTGGCAGAGGCACTGTGGGCCAGTCCTTTGCTGTTTCCAGGTCAGCCCCATGGGCTAAGCATGCTGTGGGCCAGATCCGGCCCACAGGCCTTAAGTTTGACACCCTGCTCTAGAAGTTAGGCTCAAGATACAGACAGTCTGAACAGACTTGAACACTGGATCCTATATAACAAAATGAAATCCAATGGCAAGAAAAGTAAGGTTCTACATTTAGGCACAAAAAGCAATTGCATATAAACAGGTGGTACCTGGCTCAATAATAATAACTACAAGTGGGTCCTTGGAGTCCTAATTGAAAATCACTAACATATGAATCATCAGTGTGCTGCACTGCTAAGAAAGCCAACAAAGGCTGCATTAACAGAGAGAGAGAGAGAGAGAGAGAGAATCAAGATTACATTTGATGTGTTAGTACCTTTTATAAGGGTTTAGTAAATCCCCACTTGGAATGCTGCATTAAGTTCTGATCGCCCTGATATAAAAAAAGTTGTTGAGGCTTTTTAGAAAGAATGTAGAAATGAGCAACAAAGACAATTAGGAGACTGGAGACTAAATCATATGAAGAATAGTTTCAGGAATTGGGTATGTCTAGTTTAATGAAAAGAAGGACTGGCCTGACATGCTAGCAGCATTCCAATATCAAAGTGTATCCCATGAAGAAGAGGGGGACAACCTTGTTTCCAAAACACCTGAAGGCAGAACAAAAAGCAATTGATGGAAACCAATCAATCTAGAAATAAGGAGTTTTCTGACAGAACAATTAATCAATGGAACAGGTGCTCCACCACTAGAGGTTTTTAAGAAGAGATTGGACAAGCATGAAATGTTATAGGGTCTCCTGTCTGAGCAGAAGTTGGACTAGAAGACCCCAAGTCCCTTTGAACTCTGTTATTCTATTTTGCATTCTTTGTGCACTTTAAGAATTACTGTCATTAAATTTCTATTCAACTCTTAAAAGATGGGAAAGTGGTTTTTCAACTTCAAGGGATGGCTGAATGTTTCATGTTACTATCAGTTATCCTTCCATTCAGTCCAGTATCCCTTTACTAGTGTTTGGTTTCTCTAAACTTGTAAAAATTGTTAACAATGACAACATGCAAATTATAATTTGCATGCTTGCCCCAATTGCTCTGTCATCTCTATTCTTTCAATAATAACTGTACACTTCTCTTATTTTTGCACTAATTATGTTGAACAATAGGATTTCTCAGTCCAGTTTTATTTATTTATTGCAAATGCATTTCTAACTTAAAAATAGATTCCCCAATATCAAAACTTCAATTTCATATGGAAGTGTTTTGAAAAATACCTTGTGATTGAAATTATTAATCATGTTTCTCTTGTCTTGTATACTGTAGCTCAGATCAATGAGTCCTGCCATCTACAGTATAGGGGAAGGGAATTGCTCTGTAAACTGCTCTATTGAAGGAAACAGATTAATAAATAAAATGCAAAGATTTAGAGTCAATAGGAAAACATTTCTATCAGTGGTGGGATTCAATTTTTTTTACCGGTTCTGTGGGCGTGGCTTGGTGGGCGTGGCAGGGGAAGGATACTGTAAAATGTCCACTCAGAGGTGGTATTTGCCGGTTCTCCAAACTACTCAAAATTTCTGCTACCATTTCTCCAGAACAGGTCAGAACCTGCTGAATGCCTCCTCTGATTTCTATGTTTATTTTATATTCTCTATCTCTTGATTTCTTGGGTTCTATGGAAAACTGTCAATAACGTTTTCTAAACATAGCATGATGCTGCACGGAAGTCTTATAAATCATTCTAAAGGTGATTGCTTACAGTAATTTCCTTCCTGTTGCTTTTTGGTGCTATCTATATATAGTAATTATTGAATCTGCAGTGATAGTGTTACATCTAGCATTATACATTAAATGGTTTTTACTTTCACTTCAAAAATTATTTCAAGAATTACATACAGGTTGGATTGCAAAAGAAAAGAAAAGGGGAAAGTCTTTTTCCTTTAGAATGAGACTATCTATCCAATCCAGGATTTTATAACATTGAAATTCAATTCTTGTTTACTTTTTTTTTTTTCCTCATTTAGGGAAATTGTTTATTCCATATATTTTTTTTATCCTTTCCTCCTTTTACTTTCTTACCTGTTTGTTTGGAAAGGAGGTTAATAAAAAAAGAGAATGAAAGATAAAGGAAGATGTCAACCCTAAAGCTGACCTGATTGAAACCATTTTGGCTGAGGGATAGGGAAGGAGGATTTGAGATAGAGGGGATTCTGTAGCCAAAACAAAATATTTTCTCTTGGGACCAAGGACATTCTCACACCTGGTCAGTGGAAGGTAACAGATAACAGATAATCAGAGTTGGAAGGGACCTTGTAGGTCATCTAGTCCAACCCCCTCCCAAGTGGGAGACCCTACACTATTCCTAACAAATGGCAGTCCAATATCTTCTTAAAGGACTCAACTGATGGCGCTTCCACAACTTCCAAGGGCAAGCTGTTTCATTGGTTGATGGAGTGATGCCACCCAGTTGCCAGACCACACTGTGATTGGACCACATGATTGATTGTTTTGAAAAAAGTAGAAAATCTTTTACTTTTAATTAGGTGAAAACTGCGGGAGTTTTGAGCATCAGTTTTCACCAGATATGTGCCTATATGATATTTCCAATAAAGCTATTTTTTGAGGAATCTACTTGCCTTGGAGTTTTGCTCAGTATGGTTCTTTTACTTGGAATCCTGACAGAAGAAAAATATTTTATAAAATCATAGTAGCCAGGCATTATGCTTACTCTAATACAGAAAGTAGCTAAGAGAAAAAGTTAACTTTTGTTATAGTGAAATGCTTTGCAATGCAGATACAATGAAATGAAACATGGATTATTCAAAGAGATCCATTCATCATTGAATAATGGTAAGGAAGACACATATACAACCGTCTTGTGACTGGAGGGATCGATCCTGCTGTGAGTTTTGACTCTGATGATTCTGATGATGAAAGGCTGGAGCCTGCTGTGAATGTGGAGTCTGAATTATCAGAGGCTTCGAGTGGGGAAGCTGACAGATCGTGGCTTGACGCCAGAACTAGGTGGAGACTGAAACGTCAAGCTGAGGGGAGGCGTCAAGCCAGACATTGATTAGGGAGATTGACATGCCAATCCAGGTGATTTAAGGAGGCGTGATGATTCTCAAACTTTGCTTGGAAGCAAAGTGTTTGATGTGTCGAAAGGATACGTGGGGAGCGGCCTTTGTAAATTATGGACATTCTGAATTACCAGACAGATTCCGGGAAGTCTGCCAAGGACTGGAATATAGCATTATTAACCCTTTTGTAGTCTGCTTCTGTTTTGTTTGAATGTTTGGAATTGTGGAACTTTGTATTCTCACTTGTGAATATAGGTGAGACATAACACAACCATATTTATTTTTAACAGGATCAGTCAAAGAAGTGGTAACTTATCTCCCTGTAGCACTTTTTTGAATAGTCACCTGATTATTACAGTAATGTCTCCTTATTTTAGAGCTGAAGCAATAGAGCCACTTGTTTCCCGCACATGCAACATATTTAAGGGAGAGAGACAAAATATTTCCTGACTACTCATGCAGTTAATAAAGTGAATACAAATTCTCCTATTTCCAACTGCAAATTATTAAAGAAAATTAAAATAATGTCTCTTCTTCTGAGCAATAGAATCTCAAATAGAAGATCAACATAATATTGTTTTTTCTCAGTCTTCAATTTATTCTCCACATTAAATTTCTTCACAGTAACTTTTTTTTAAAAAAAAGAATGCTTTTGAACAGTCAATCAAGGCTACGTCAGACTTTATGCTCAGGCCTAAGACATTCCAAAGTGGTATTTAGTTTTCTTTCTTCATTGAATGCAATTTATAGAGTTGAATTGAAATACGTAAACATTTATATCAAACCTGAAATTGGTTCATTTCTTATAAAAATACTTCTAGTTTTGTTTCTTACTTTAATAAGGGAGAAAACTAATTCTGTTCCTAATGCAGATACTATTAAAAGGGAAATAATCTTAGCATAAGCAGATATTAGTCTAGCATTCCACTTTCATTTATTTCCTTATAATGATAAGGAAATTGATGAAAATAAGAACAGTTGATTTGGCTTACATTAAGTCAAGTTATATGATAACTTTGACTTTAACCAGTGGTGAGAAAAAGTATTGACTATGAATAACATCCTACATCCTTGAAATGATATCACTAGAAAAATAGGTGTAGGAAAAAACAGAGATTTAATGATAAATATTAAGAGAAGTAAATGTTTGAAAGAATTTCAGAAAGAAGTGTTAATTGCAGAATGGAGTTTATAAAAAGCAACCTTAGATGACATTCAAAAATTGGAAAACCAAACCCTTGTAGGGGATTTCTTGAAAGACCATGATAGAAAAATCAAAACATTACCAGAATATGGTAGTCAGTTAAAAAATAAAAAGGAAAAGAGTAGCAAGAGCAAACACTATGTTCAAATGTCACCAAGACAAAGTAGAAAAGACCAGTTTGGTTAGGAGAGTGATGGCAAACCTATGGCACATGTACTGGAAGTGGCATGCAAAGCCATCTCTCCAGGTACATAGAGCCATTGGCTGTTACTCTTTTGGATTCTGGTGCATCGGCCAGCAGGACTTTCGTGTGCTGGGAAGATGATCCTTTGGTTTCCAGCAAGTGGATGCATGGTGGCCATCTAATATTTCAGTTTCTGGTGTGCATGCATGTACAAAGCCCAGCTGGCCGAGGTGCATGCATGCTCCAGAACCTGGAAGAGCAACGGGCAATGACTCGTGTACCGAAAAACGTGGAGAGGGGATCCTGGTGGTCACTTCCTAGAGGAGTAGAGCTGTCAGCCTGGAGGGCCAGGCCAGGGCTTCCTTCCCTCCCTGCCTGAGTGGGCTTCTTGCATGGCCCCAGCTTTCCAGGCCATGGCGCCAATGCACGTCTGCAGTCTGGAGCACCTGCCAGCTCAGGTGCAACAGAAGACCGGCAGCAATGGTGATAGGGCAAGGGGCAGGAGCAACTGGCTGGCCCTCCTAGGGTAGCTTCCTGATGGTGGCTCCTACTCCTCCAGCATCCCAGCCGGAAGGGGCAGTGTGAGAACCATTGCCACCACGCGCCCCAGCTGGCTGTCCTGCATGCAGCTCTGGGTGGAAAGGTGAACACACACATCCTGCCTCTGTTCCAAGTTGCACTGTTGGTACTGTTAGGAATATAAGTCACCTAACAGCTATTTGGGTTGGACATATATAAACCAGGATAAACATTTTAAAACTGTATCTTTAAGAAAATGCAAAATTTGTAATTGGGTGTGGTTTCTCAAACAGCCATAAGATGGAGCCAGAAACCTGGATTGTCTTAGTCTTAGTCTCAGAAGAGAATGTGAGTAACTCTCTGTTTTCCTTCTGTTGGAGAGTATTGCCGTTCCTCCTAATTGACTGCTATTCCTGGATTTGATGTAAGTCTGATACTGAACTGTTTTTGACACTGGACTTTGTTATTGGATTATCCCTGACTGAAAACTGACTGATTTAACCTGTGAATGACTTTGGACTGTGTTTGAACTTTGCTTAAAAGTTTCTGGAAGTAAAAACCTACATTTACTGTACAATGTATCTGTGTGCTGTGTGTGTATTATTCAAACACTTCTCTCACTACGTCTCCCTGTATGCATTCATTCTCCTAACAGGGAATTACCTCAACAGGTACCCCATGGGTTAATCTGCACACATGCCTCCATCTTCCCCAATCTCCTTATGCTCCCTCCTGTGCCCTGGATTGAGCTGAAATGGGCAAAAGAGGCTGGGTTGCTCCACGCTGCCTGACAAACCTGGGAAGTTGGTGCAGGTCTAGGTGAGTCAGGCAGTCAGCGGGTCATTCCGGCACTGAAGAAAAAACTGAGTCTCCCAACCCAGAGAGAGCACCAAGCTGGCCAGCCACCACTGCCAAGCTGCGAACTCCACTGCATGCTTAGCATCTGGGCTCAGTCCTTGGTGGAGAAGTTGCCAGGGCACTCATGTTCCCTGTGGGACTTCAGGTTTGCATTTGGGCTTGTCAGACCTTGCCTATCCACTGGATCCAGGACTTTGGGAAACTCTTGGTCAGCAGGCTGCGGAGCGCTCCAGCTCTGGCTTGCCAAGCGAGCGATGCCTGAACTGTGCATTGCAAAATGGGGTTCATCCGCAGTCCATAGCACCTGGCCAGCTCCTGCCACTGCCAGTGGGAGAGGCAATGGTGGTTCTCACACTGCCCCAGGAGGGCCAGAGGAGAGCACAGCTTCTCACGCATGGAGACACTGCAGAGGGCCTGATTTGCCAGTGGAGGAGTGGCTGCAGTGGTCAGTTGGTCACTCCTGCCCTTCACCCTGCAGAAGTGTCATGAGCAAGGGCCTGCAATCTTCCTGGCCTTTGGTGGTTCAGCAATGGGAGGTAAGCACCCAACTCTGAGCATCTCCACTGCATATATGGCTGAGATGACAGGTGGGTACTGATTTATTTTTTATCCTTTTTATGTGCCTTTTTCAGAAGGAACATCTGTCTGGCACTGGGGTAAGAGGCGTGCTGGCTGGGAAGTGGTCACGCTCCCTTGGCAGAAGTGGCAAGAGAGGGGGTACTTCATCAGCACTCTTCTGATTTCCAGCACACACATGCACACTGGCCAGCTGGTCTTTGTGCATGCATGCACACCAGAAACTGGAAGACCAGGTGGGTGGGGTGCGTGCCAGAAACTGGGTGCTCTTCTGGTTTCCGTCATGTGGGTTTGTGTGTGCACATGTGTGCTCCTGTTTTGGCACATGGTGCAAAAAAGCTTTGCCAACACTGAGCTAGGAAATGACTATGTGTCAAGGTTAAGATAAAATAGTTGTCTATGTAGTCAGTGGGTGCAGCAAAATCATACACTGTGATTACACAAAAAGTGATTATGTTGAGAAGATATATTGTTATTCATGTAAAAGAAATATATTCACAATCAATGAGGAAACTACTAGAAACATGAAATCACAGATAAAATTGAAAATGGAGTGGAATTTTAACATTCAGACTGATCAACATTGGAACATACAAGAATAAATCAGACATTACTGTCATGGCAAAGAACCATGTTTGTTTTGTTTGTTTAATCATTTGATTTTTATCTGTTGGCACAATCCAACAGATTACTGGTAGCTTACACATGCAAAGAGTAAAAATACAAAACTAGAAATAATAGTATGGCAAACGCTAAAAAATAGACAATATAGTGCCAAATAACACAATAGACATTCCAAAATATAATAAATTTGAAGACAAGAAATTGGAGATTACAAAGCAGAGAGGTTTGCAAATGCATGGCACCAAAAATGGGAAGAACTTGACAGTGATAGCAGCTGCTTGTGGCATACTAAAATGCAATTCTATGATGGCCTAGAAAGTATTTGGATTGCCTAATTTAGAATAATTTACAACAGACATTGTACAAAGAGCAGCAGCACTGTTGGATACCTGATACATAATTAAATCTTATTTTTACAATTCCCTAGCCTTTGGGTAGGGTTCAAATATGAAGAAAAGAGGCCAACATTGGCTGTCGTATGTAGTTAGTGTAACTGGAATAATACAATGAAGTAAGGTTCACCTAAGTAATTTTAATATTATATTTGAGATTTCTTTTATTACACTACCAAATAAGAATGCTTGTCAAACATAATTTAATCTGCAATCCCTTGCAGCCTTCCTTGACATTAAAAATTCAATACGAATGTTAGTGAATCCTGTTATTCAATATAACTATAACCATATCAACTAAATATTAATTCATTGTGCAATCTTATGTCAGGTAACAATCTTTCTTGAACCCCTTGTGGTAGTAGGGAGAAGTTTTAAGCATTTTCTAAATAAATTTCTGACTATTGCAAGTAATGAGATTGAAACAGTTAAAAGTACAAAAGTCAGTAAGGGTAAATAAATGTGATGTTCCTCAATCTTAGCATAGACCCAGCTGTTCTGTAGTTTCCAGGACAAATGAAATCCCAGAGATTTTCAAGTGAGAGCCCTTGTAAACTGGGGATTGTATTGTCCTGCTAGCAAACTTGACAAACACTTTTAAATGAACACATACAGAAAACTGTTGTAAGAGTGACAAGCTCTTGTAAAAGTGATTATTTAAAGAACAACAACTCTTTGTTCTACACATTTGTATTCAGCCTCTCTCTCTCACACACATACACACTTTCTAGCAATACCAGCATGAGAGTTAATGGTCCGTCAGATGTCTTCTGAGGATGGAAAATGCTGATGCTGCACTGACTCTAGGGACATTAATAGGGGAATGACTCAATATTTAATAAAGATGAACCTTCATGCTTGGCCAGATTTTACGAGCCTATTATTTGAAAATTATTTAAATTACCACTCACCTTTTAGAATCTACTTCTCCCCCCAAGTGTGAATTATTATTGTTATTGTTTATAAACCTCTTTTTTTTTCTCATGTGTGGAAGAAATTATAATGCTATAAATCTGTTTTCTGATTTTGCTTTAGGATAGCTGTCTTTCATGTAATACACAGCTGTTATTAGTTGAGCATGGATGGCACACAAACAGGAATGAAAAACTATTCCTATGGGGAGGACAAGTATTACCATAAAATATATTTGCAGGGAGAAAGGATTATAATTAATACATTATATTTTTTCTGTTAAATAATCTAAGATAATGTCAGAACAGGTCAATGATTCTTCACCAAATTTTCATTTCCCAAGGTTAGAATTTATGGAATGTAAAGTGGTAGAATGTAAAGCTTCCATGACACCTTCTAGCCAGGCCACATGCTTAATCTTGACCATATCTGATCCCAGAAAACCACAGGTCACAAAATAAAGAATTATTTGAGCCTTTCAGCCCAGTTTGACAATTTGGATGAAGCTGATAGGAAGTTGGTAGACATTAATAACTGAATCAGAATCATGAGAAACCTCCTCAGGGTATGGAAATTACAGAGAGAGAGAGAGAGAGAGAGAGAGAGGGAGAGGGAGAGAGGGAGAAAGAGAGGGAGGGAGAGAGGGAGGGAGGGAAAGGGAGAGGGAGAGAGAGACATACTGGTAGGTAGGTAGGTAGGTAGACAATGAGAGTGAGAGTGAGTGTGTGTGTGTGTGTGTGTGTGTGTGTGTGTGTGTGTGTGTGTGTGTGTGTGAAGAGAGGGAGAGATGAGAGAGGATGAGAGAGATTCCCCAAATAAAGATTCCCAGACATATGGTCTCCAAACCAGATCCATACCAAGGCATACAAATAAGTTGAAACTAGCAGAAGATGACAGCTATTTAGGTAAACACTCCTTTCAGGATACCAGAGATTACATCTATTAGTAAACAAAAGACCCCTTCTCTTGACTATCATCTCCAGCAGGAAGCCAGTTGATATGGTAAATGAGTGAAAATGCCTCCCCCCAAGCTTGGCAAAGTGTCTAAACACCAAACACCCCTTTTGACCACCCATCTAATTATAGTTTCCAATAATTTTTGGGAAGAACAAAGGAAAAGGTATACAGTTAACCACCTCTAACATACTAATTCATGGTCTATTGCCCTACTGCATATTGTGCTGTCAAAACAAAGTAATTTGACCTGTGAGTTCTATGACAAACCCAGCCTAGTTTAGAATTCATAACTTTCTTCGTACCCCGATTTTTGAGGCAAGTGGCATATATATATATTTCAGAAATCAACTATGGGTTTTACATGGTTTTAAAATCACTGCACAATTGAAAATCAAGGCCCAGTTTGGCAATAAGAAAATGACTAGCCAGCAATGGGCTTAAAATGATTCCAGGTCATTTTGCAGTTTTGTGTAGTTATATCACATTGAGCATTTCTCCAAGGTGCAGGAAGGAAAAATGTGTACGTTGATAAAGTAAAATGTGCCATATTGCTGTTATGCCACTACATATTTTTACTGAAGCTGTGTGTCCTAGTAGGATCAGCAAGGCATTGGATATCTGAGCCAATTTTTTATTATATAACCCATTGTATTTACCCCCACCCCCACCCCCCCAAAAAAGTATTCCAGGATGAAAATTATCTGCAACTTAAAATTTGCTTCATACTTAAAATTTGCAAAGCTTCATACTTTTGCAAATGGATGAAACAAATGTCTGAGGAGTTAAATGAATGTTATCTCCAAAACCCAGCAGGGAGCTTTCCTGCCAATTTGCAGTAGGATAAACTAGATGGAGGAAAATAGTTTGGTTATTTTTGTTTGTTTGTTTTTGGGTTGCAACTTCATTTAAGTTAATATTATTTTGTGTTTCAGCCATTTCTTCAACAGAGACTAAAGTTCAAAACGATTCATATAATGCCATGCCCACTTCTTGCAACTGTTCCCTTCTTCAAAGGTAAAGAGAGAGCCTGCAGGTCCTGTTTTA
Source organism: Notechis scutatus (assembly GCF_049901735.1). Classification (NCBI taxonomy): domain Eukaryota; kingdom Metazoa; phylum Chordata; class Lepidosauria; order Squamata; family Elapidae; genus Notechis; species Notechis scutatus. The sequence goes on from NC_142012.1 coordinate 33,260,441, forward strand.
TGTAGACCTTCTTTATTTCTCAGTACACTCCCTGCCTCCTACTGATAAAGGAATTTTCCCAACAGAGTTCTATTGCTTTGGGGAAAATGTGTAGATTTTGTTTGGTTTAAAACCTATTCATTCATTGCCGTGCACAAACATCCATGGCAGTGCAGAATGCGCCTTTCAGAAGCACCCCACTTGGTCTTTGCTTTAATGTCTCACTTTACCCATTTGTTTTGGAGTCTCTAGATCATAATAGCTGCAACAGAGATTAAAGGTATTTTTATTTCCAGAGGCACAGAAGGATTCTTTGGAGATCTGCACATGTGGAAGAACTGTTTTGTATTTTCTGCACTTCTGCTACTTTACGCCTTAGGCAGTGATTGGAACCGTATACAGATGCTATTGTTTTGCTTCCTTGCTCTAATAATTTTATGAATCCTGATCTGATGGTCTTTGATCATGAATGAGCCACTCTTTATTATTGATGTCTCTCTCTGGTTTCAAGGGTTTGAAGAGTACCGTCTGTAGGTGAAAGAAAAACACAATTTGGTAGATAATATTAAAACAAGTGGCAGGTTTTTGTTTGTTTGTTTGAATAGATGTAATGGTAAACCATAGATAATACATTTTTATTTGAGTTGCTCAGAATAAACAAGACAAGAACACAGTCAAGTATGAAAGGTTATGTGGAAGTGAACAGGTTACAGTGTTTGAAGTTCTTTGTGACTTCAGGTCTTTAAGAATACACTACAAGATATGATATTCTGGCTATCTATCAAAGTATTAAAAGTTCTTTCTTTTATGTTCTGATATTTCTGCAGAAGTGAAATTTCTTTTTTTGCTAATTGCTAACAGTATCAAAACAAACTTACAGTCAGGTATAACGGGTGCAGAATAATATGCACAGTAATCAACTAATATTCATGCAATAATTCATTATACAGATATATACTGTTGTTGCTGCTATTTTTATTTTCACCATTACTATCCTCTGTTATAGTATATAGACTTGAGGGGGGGGGAGAGAGAAACTGAGATGCTATTCAGGAAGACAATATAGTTCATCAATTTCCAAACTTGCTAGAAAGTTCCACTGACTGTGCCCAATCTGCTTGTGTTACAATTATTTATTGCATTTGTACCCTTCCTTTGTCCAAGCAACCCATTAAAAAACAGGTAAACATTAAATACTTAAATACTTAAATAATTAAATCTGTGATTGGAATTCATTTTATTTCAGATTGGGTTTAGAAAACTGATACATATTTTTTCCCCAAAATCTTGAGATCCAGTTCAACTCTTTCCAGCAATCGCACTTCCAAATAATTATATTAAGAACATTTATATTTTGTGGTATAATTTACTTCAGGGCCCTGTTACTCATCTGATTCATCTGTGAGACTGTCCCAAAAGTGCTCATCTGTGAGACTGTATCCATAAACAGCTAGATTTCCTTGTATGGTGCTATTAAAGCAGTTTCTTCTTCATTCCCTTAGCTGGATGAATTGGTCATAATAAATAGAGATGTGGAATATAGATACATGTAAGACATTACTCTTCAATCCACACACGAGATACATAGCTTCTAATTCTCCAATATATCATTATAGTTAGATGGTTTTAAGAAGTGAATAGTAAATAGTAAAAGTAAATTAATAAAATGTTGCTGAGATTAGCTCATATGAAATCATAGACTCAGGAATGAGCCATTTTGTGTCATTTTGAATTTCCTATACTACCAATTTCAAGAACTCAGATTGTAGCATTTTTAATGAGAAAAATCACTATTCCCTACCACCCTCCTAAGTAATTGTTTCCTCCATCAAACTGCTATTGTTAAATTAGTGAAATTAATTAATTTCACTAATTAGTTAAATTAGACACAACTCGATCAGGGCAAAGCAATAGACTTCTGTAAAGCCTTTGATTCAGTGGTACATGACAAACTACTACTAAAACTAAAATCTTATGGTATCTCTGGACATCTACATAACTGGATAGAAGCATTCCTGTCAAACAGACAACAAATGGTCAAAATTGGGAACATCCTATCAAATTCTGTACCTGTCAACAGTGGTGTCCCCCAAGGCAGTGTTTTAGGACCAACTCTCTTCATACTCTACATAAATGACCTCTGTGATCATATTAAGAGCAACTGCATTCTCTTCGCTGATGATGTAAAGCTATTTAACACCACAGACAATACTACTACCCTCCAAAAAGACTTTAACTATGTATCAGAATGGTCAATCAAATGGCAACTTCAAATCTCAACAAATAAATGCCCTGTCTTACATATTGGCAAAAAATAAATAAATCAGAAAATAAAATACAAGCTAAATAGTCAAGACCTTGTTAAGGATCCAAACTCTGTCAAGGACCTTGGAGTACTTATCTCTAATGATCTAAGTGCTAGAGCCCACTGTAACTACATAGCCAAAAGGCATTAAGAGTTGTTAATCTAATCCTACATAGCTTCTTCTCTGGTAATATCACACTACTAACTAGAGCATACAAAAATTTGCTAGACCAATACTCGAATACAGTTCATCAGTCTGGAAGCCACATTATGTATCTGATATTAACACAGTTGAAAAAGTCCAGAAATATTTCACAAGAAGAGTTCTCCACTCCTCTACTCATTGCAGAATACCTTATGCCACCAGACTTCAAACTCTAGACCTAGAAAACCTAGAACTATGCTGCCTCCGGTCCGATCTAAATATAGTATATAAAATCATACATTGCAATGCCCTACCTGCAAATGAATACTTCAGCTTCAATCATAACAACACAAGAGCACACAATAGATACAAACTCAAGGTTAACCGCACCAAACTTGATTGCAGAAAATACGACTTCAGCAACAGAGTGGTCAATGTTTGGAATACTCTACCTGACTCTGTGGTTTCTTCCCCAAACCCCAAAAACTTTAACCTTAGACTGTCTACTATTTACCTCACCCCCTTCCTAAGAGGCCTGTAGGGGGTGTACATAAGTGCACCAATCGTGCCTACCGCCCCTGTCCTATTGTTTCTTTTATTTTTCTTATAAGTATCTATCTCATGTATTCAAAACTATGTTTATTCTTAAACCTGTATCTTGTAAGCGATTGACAAATCAAATAAATAAATAAATAAAATGTAGTGTGATATACTAGTTATTGTGTTCAGTTGAAGTTCGTTCTCTGCTATGGAAATTTATTAGAAGTCTTTAGCCTAACAGTCTTTTGCAACCCAACTTGCTGAGAGTTTAAAATGAGGAGAAATCTTCATGTAAAGAATTTTGAGCTCCTAGAGGAAAATACTAATATAATAATTAATATATTAATTAAAATTAATATTAGAACATGAAAATCCTCATAGATTTAATTTTTACTTCATTATATTTGTCATCCTTTTTGAACTAATTCCAATTTCTATGAATCTTTTAAGAAATTGTGTTGACCAGAGCTTTACAATAATTACCAGATTGGTTTTAATTATTTTAAGTAAAAATTCCTTGCTAAAGGGACCCTTGGAGTCCAATAACCATTCTGTTGAATTTAAATTATTTTATTTTGCCAAACTAAAATTAGGTTACTAAATTTCTTCATTTTCTAAAGACTACATGTAAAATGTCATTCCTTTTCATGAACAATTATATTCTAGTTGTATGTGTACTGTTGTATGCATGCTGAATATGAATATTTTTATCTTTTACATAAATTACACTAATATTAACATGCTGGTGCACATCTTTCCTAATATATACATACTTTTTAGATTTTTAATTAAGTGAGATGCATCTTTAGAATTGTGCCAGTTGAATAAATGAAGGGTAATCACATTGCATTCTACATTACGGTTTGGAAATTGAGCAAATGTCTTTCCAATTGATGAAACTTAGTTTTTATTATTCAAGGCCAACAAGTATAGGTACCAAGACAAAGTTATTTCACCCATATTTGTAACCTATTTCTCATGTTACTGTTACAATTAGTATTAATATGGAAAGTATAATAGAATTGTAAATTAGAGCTTTGCAATCTTTACTTTAAAATTATATATATACATATGCATTTTATTTAAAGTGTGTATCGTTTTAGTGTGTATCGTTTTAGTCTAACATAGATTACACCTGTAAAATTCAGGTTAACAATGAAAGCAGTAAAAGATTTCATCCTCACAGCCAGCTGATAGAATCATCAAATTGATCTGTTGTCTGAAGTCTTGAAGTTTTAGACTCATTCAAGTCAAATAAGTATCTGATCCCTTTGCAGAAGAGGTAATTCTTCCAATTCCAATCATGGGCTTTGCCTAGCTGTAACCAGGGGTGGGATATGACAGGGTTAACTACCAGTTTGGGATTTACAAGCTTCCCTGCACGCTGAGGCTTTTAGTGCAGCTTGGTTCTGAGTAAATGGACGGCTATCATTTATTAGGAAGCTAGGTTTCATCTGGGTACCTGGTTGGGGTGTGTTTGAGCTGGAGGTATCAGGGGGATCTGTTTGTGCCCAGGTGTTTGCCTGGCTTGTGGTGTGGAGATTTTTTTTGTTTGTGAGTTCAGGCTTCCAAATAATTGACAGTCTGGTGGAATCATTTCTTCTATTCATGCTTTCAGGTCTTTTTTCTGCTGGAAGTATGATTATGCTGCTATCCTAAAAGCCCTGCAAGCCCTAAAAAAGGATAGCAGCATAATCATACTTCCAGCAGACAAAGGGAATGCCACAGTAGTAATGGATAGAAAAGACTACGAAACAAAATTGACAGACCTATTCCAAGACTACACATACAAACCCATAAACACGGACCCAACCACACATCTGGAAAAAATAACCAAGAAGAAAATTATAACCAGCCACATGAGTAAAGAGATCCAACAGATGATCATTCCAAGAGAAAAATCTTCCAGATGCCCCAAACTATACGGCCTCCCAAAAATACACAAAGAAGGCATACCTCTCAGACCCATAGTCAGCTCCAGAGGAGCACCACTACAAAACCTAGCTAAACACTTAGCAAAACAGCTACAGCCCCATGCTGAAATAGCAGCTTCACATGTACAAAACTCATACCATTTCTTGGAAATGATCAAAGATCTACATGTGGAACAAGAAGATCTGCTTGTAAGTTTCGACGTGGTTTCACTATTCACTCAAGTCCCAATAAAAAAAACCTCTTGAAATCATCAAAAATAAATACCAACCAGCTAAACACCTCATGGAACTAGCAGAACACTGCTTAACCAACACATATTTCATATACAAAGGACAAAGATACAAGCAAATTGAAGGAGCCCCTATGGGATCACCACTGTCACCCATCATTGCAAACCTGTTCATGGAAGAATTCGAATCCAGAGCCCTGGCTAACGCCACCCACAAACCCAAACTATGGTTAAGATACATCGATGATACATTTGTGATTTGGCCCCATGGAAAAGAAAACCTAAACAATTTCCTAACACACCTAAATAGCACACACCCCAAAATCAAATTCACCATGGAAATGGAAACAAACAAACAACTACCATTCCTAGATGTACTAATCTAAAAAAAACAGATGGCACACTAGGACACACCATATACCAGAAGAAAACACACACCAACCGCTACCTCAATGCCCAATCCCACCACCACCCAGCACAGATAAACTCCGTGGCCAAAATGCTAATTGCTAGAACCAAATGCCTGGCAGACAAGACACACATAAAGACTGATCTATGCACCCTGACTAAAGTACTGACAGCCAACGGCTTCCACAAAAGCAAAATCACCGGCTTGATCCACAAAAACACACTGAGACATAATGGAGACCTAGAAGATGAACAGACCTATGGAACAGCTGTCTTGCCCTACATAAGAGGTACTACAGACAAAATCAGTAAGATACTACATAGGCATCACATCAAGACTGCCTTCAAAACAGACAGAAAAATAGCAGCCATCCTTAGAAACCCCAAAGATAAAATTGACCTGGAAAACCAAGGCATATATGAAGTCCCCTGTGCATCATGCCCGGCCACATACATTGGACAGACCAATAGAAGAATAAGTACCCGCCTGGATGAACACAAAAATGCAGTAAAACAGCTGGAGCACACTTCCTCACTAGTCCAACACATGAAAGCAACAGGTCATAGCATCGACTTCAATGGCACCAAAACCCTAGCCACTATAGAAAACCCCAGCCACAGAACCTTAACCTTAACCTTAGACTGTCTACTATTGACCTCACACCTTTCCTAAGAGGTCTGTAGGGGGCGTGCATAAGCGCACCAACGTGCCTACCGTCCCTGTCCTATTGTTTCTCTTATTCTTCTTTTATTTTTCTTATATGTACCCATTTCATGTATTCACAACTATGTATACACTTATACTTATTATCTTGTAAACAATTGGCAAATCAAATAAATAAATAAAATAAATAAAATAAAATTATCAGAGAAGCCATAGAGATTGAAAAAAGACCTGAAAGCATGAATAGAAGAGATGATTCCACCAGACTGTCAATTATTTGGAAGCCTGCACTCACAAACAAAAAATCTCCACACCACTAGCCAGGCAAACACCTGGGCACAAACAGATCCCCCTGATACCTCCAGCTCAAACACACCCCAACCAGGCACCCAGATGAAACCTAGCTTCCTAACAAATGATAGCCATCCATTTACTCAGAGCCAAGCTGCACTAAAAGCCTCCAATACAGGAACACAATGTTGCCAGCCAATCAAGACAAAAAAGCCACAAAACAGACAGAAGATATTAGAAACACCAATCAAGCAGCACACAGCAAACTCCAAGACCAATAAACACAGACCAAGACTCCCAACCAATCAGGATGAAGAAAAAACCATTCTGGCACAGTGGTAGGCTAGCCCCAAATTTAAAACTGAAACAACTGTAAAAGTCTGACTCACAGACGAACACAATACAGAAGCCTGATGATGGCAGATGAGATTCTGCCGAAACGTTGCTACAACTTTAAAAGCACAACTACAATGACGTGGGAAAATACCTGAGCAAAGCTGAATACTATATATATATATATATATATATATATATATATATATATATATATATATATATATATATATATATATATATGTTTTCTTAAGTTTTCAGGGTACTTACATGTATGGTAAGCCTGATGATGGCAGATGAGATTCTGCTGAAACGTTGCTACAACTTTAAAGAACAACTGACGTGGAAAATACCTAACCAAGCCGAACACCATACATACATATATATATATATATATTTGTTTTCTTAAGTTTTCATGGTACTTACATGTATGGTGTTTGGCTTGGTTGGGTATTTTCCCACGTCATTGTAGTTCTTTTAAAGTTGTAGCAACGTTTCAGCAGAATCTCATCTGCCATCATCAGGCTTCTGTATTGTGTCCGTCTGTGGGTCAGACTTTTACAGTGGTTTCAGATTTAAATTTGGGGCAGCCTATTGCTGTGCCAGAATGGTTTTTTTCTTCATCCTGATTGGTTGGGAGTCTTGGTCTGTGTTTATTGGTCTCGGAGTTTGCTGTGTTCTGCTTGATGGGTGTTTCTGATATCTTCTGTCTGTTTTTTGGCTTTCTTTTTGTATCTTGATTGGCTGGCAGCATTGTGTTACTTTAATGGAGGTCTTTAGTGCAGCTTGGCTTCGGGTAAATGGACGGCTATCATTAGTTAGGAAGCTGGGTTTCATCTGGGTGCCTGGTTGGGGTGTGTTTGAGCTGGAGGTATCAGGGGGATCTGTTTGTGCCCAGGTGTTTGCCTGGCTTGTGGTGTGGAGATTTTTTGTTTGTGAGTGCAGGCTTCCAAATGATTGACAGCCTGGTGGAATCATCTCTTCTATTCATGCTTTCTGGTCTTTTTCAATCTCTATGGCTTCTCTGATGACTCTGTGGCTAGGGTTTTCCATAGTGGCCAGGGTTTTGGTGCCATTGAAGTTGATGCTATGACCTGTAGCTTCCATGTGTTGGACTAGTGAGGAAGTGTGTTCCAGCTTTTTGACTGCATTTTTGTGTTCATCCAGGCGGGTACTTATTCTTCTATTGGTCTGTCCAATGTATGTGGCCGGGCATGATGCACAGGGGACTTCGTATACGCCTTGGTTTTCCAGGTCAATTTTATCTTTGGGGTTGCTAAGGATGGCTGCTATTTTTCTGTCTGTTTTGAAGGCAGTCCTGATGTGATGTCTGTGTAGTACCTTACTAATTTTGTCTGTAGTACCTCTTATGTAGGGCAGGACAGCTGTTCCATAGGTCTGTTCATCTTCTGGGTCTCTATTATGTTTCAGTGTGTTTTTGTGGATCAAGCTGGTGATTTTGCTTTTGTGGAAGCCGTTGGCTGTCAGTACTTTAGTCAGGGTGCATAGTTCAGCCTTAATGTGTGTCTTGTCTGCCAGGCGCTTGGTTCTGGTAATTAGTGTTTTAGCCACGGAGTTTATCTGTGCTGGGTGGTGGTGGGATTGGGCGTTGAGGTAGCGGTTGGTGTGTGTTTTCTTCTGGTATATGGTGTGTCCTAGTGTGCCATCTGTTTTTTTGTAGATTAGTACATCTAGGAATGGTAGTTGTTTGTTTGTTTCTGTTTCCATGGTGAACTTGATTTTGGGGTGTGCGCTGTTTAGGTGTGTTAGGAAATTGTTTAGGTTTTCTTGTCCATGGGGCCAAATCACGAATGTGTCATCGATGTATCTTAACCATAGTTTGGGTTTGAGGATGGCATTGGCCAGGGCTCTGGATTCGAATTCTTCCATGAACAGGTTAGCAATGACAGGTGACAGTGGTGATCCCATGGGGGCTCCTTCTATTTGTTTGTATCTTTGTCCTTTGTATATGAAATATGTGTTGGTTAAGCAGTGTTCTGTTAGTTCCATGAGGAACTAAATATATATATGTTTTCTTAAGTTTTCGCGGGTACTTACACGTATGGTATTCAGCTTTGTTTGGGTATTTTCCCACGTCATTGTATTTTCCCATGTCATCGGGTATCAAAATACCCGAACAAAGCTGAATAATATATATATATATATATGCTGGTATTCTGCTTTAGTTTATGTCCTTCATTCCATTTTTTAAAATACATATTTTTTATATTGCAATTTATCAGAGGTTATCTGCTGATTTCTTCTTGGATTTTTTTTATTGTTCAGTGGTATTGTGCTGGATTGGACTTTTATAATAACATTTTTCAGAGTTTCCCAAACTTCTTTGAGTTTCCCCTTTAAGGTTTTCATCTATGAAATCCTTCCCAAGCTCTCTCTAAGTGTGTTGAAATCAGCTCTTTTTAAAGTCTAAGACATTATTTTGATTTTATTCTATTTATTCTATTTTATTCTATTTATTCTATTGCTAAACAAAGACTTACAGCAATGTTTATCAAACTAAGATACACTACAGAAGCAGAGATCAAGGAATTAAATGCTTTGTTCTCCAAAAAGCTATCCAAGGTGTACTCCCAACTGTAGTGCAACAGTACATTAACAGCAGAACCATGAACAGCAGAAACCGAACAGTATTGGGAGAATGTGTGAATGAAAAAAAAATGATACATAATGTGAGTCCAAGGTGGATGTGAAAGTAGACCAGGACAATCTTGCAGAACAGGAACAAGTTACAGACATCCAATGGCAAGTCAAGGATTTGAACATTTGACAATTAATTATTAGGTTGGTTCTTGTTTTCCATATGGGAGGTGGTTTTCCAATTTATTTATTTTGTAATAAAGACCATTCTATAACGGAATCTCAGTAGATCCATAAGAAGCAGACAAAGAATAGATCACTTTAAGTACCCAGTCAAAAACCAATAAAAGTTTAGAGAAGAAGTAGTATTTGCACTAATGGGAAGATACTTGATGTATGGCAACTTTTTCTGGAGGCAAAACATTGATATGCAAAACATGAATACATGGATGAATTGTTCCAGCATTGTGTATATTATTTATGAATTCAGAAACTATCTTACTACAAGAATCTTAGAATAGTTTATCCATTAATTCAAAATTGCACCCGTACTAATATAATCACAAGTACAATCATGTATAATGACTAAATTAAGAAGGTAGATTACAACTAATCCCTTTTATTTCTAGTTTTATCATCCAGAACTTTAATGTAGGTTTAGGAGTTTAATTATACTGCTTTGTTGAGAATTTAACAATATAAGCTCCCCAGAATCACCTTATGGTTGAGATCAGTGGGGAAAAGAAGAGAGAGAGAGAGAGAGAGAGAGAGAAAGAAAGAGAAAGAGAAAGAGAAAGAGAAAGAGAAAGAGAAAGAGAAAGAGAGAGAGAGAGAGAGAAAAGAAAGAAAGAAAGAAAGAAAGAAAGAAAGAAAGAAAGAAAGAAAGAAAGAAAGAAAGAAAGAAAGAAAGAAAGAAAGAAAGAAAGAGAAAGCGCTGACAAATGTCTTTTTGGAGCATTCTAATAAGTGAAGGAAAGGTGCAATAACAAGATATGAAGAATACAGAATAGAATGGAATGGAATGGAACGGAACGGAACAGAACAGAACAGAACAGAACAGAACAGAACAGAATAGAATAGAATAGAATAGAATAGAATAGAATAGAATAGAATAGAATAGAATAGAATACTTTATTGGCCAAGTGTGATTGGACACACAAGAAATTTGTCTTGGTGTAAATACTCTCAGTATACATAAAGAAAAGGTACATTCGTTAAGAATCAAGATTCATAACGTACAACACTTAATTATAGTCATAGGGTACAATCAACAATCAAATCATACTAGGAAACAGTCAACTGGGAGGGGATGGGTGTTAAGGAGTGGTGAGAAGATTAACAGTAATAGTAGTGTACACTTTGTAAATAGTTGAACAGTGTTGAGGGAATTATTTGTTTAGCAGAGTGATGGCTTTTGGGAAAAAAAACTGTTCTTGTGTCTAGTTGTTCTGGTGTGCAGTGCTCTATAGCGTCATTTTGAGGGAAGGAGTTGAAACAGTTTATGTCCAGGACCTTAGACTGTCTACTATTGACCTTATCCCTTTCCTAAGAGGTCTGCATAAGCGCACCAATGTGCCTACCATCTCTGTCCTATTGTTTCTTTTATTTTTCTTATATGTACCCATTTCATGTATTCATAACTATGTATATACTTATACCTATTATCTTGTAAGCGATTGACAAATTAAAATAAATAAAAAATAAATAAATAAATAAAATGTGTAAATATTTTCACAGTCCTCGTTTTGACTCATGCAGTATACAGGTCCTCAACTGAAGGCAGGTGGGTAATACTTGTTTTTTCTGCAGTCCTAATTATCCTCTGAATAATTATCCTCTGAATATCAACAACCTATTCCAACGGGATTTCAGGTCATCAGTTTGGAATTACTGGCTGAACTACTAAAGCAGACTGACAGAGAAGATAGAGGTCTTTGATTTTGAAATTTAAAATCCCTCTGGGGTTGGAGTATGATGTATACAGATAACTGACTAAACTGGCCAAAGGAGAGGATGAAGAAAGGACTTTGATCTATCTTATTAACCATCTACACTCATATTCTTAAGTCATCCAGCTCTGATGTCTCCCCCTCCCTCCCTCTCTCTCTCTCTCTCTCTCTCTCTCTCTCTCTCTCTCTCTCTCTCTCTCTCTCTCTCTCTCTCTCTATTTTGGAAACTAAAGAGCATTTTAAAAGTAAACAAAACCATGAAGTTAAAGAATTAATATCCATTAACTTCGATCTATATAAGTCTATGAGTAGCATATGAGTAACAAAATGCTGTCAATAAACCGTCCCAATGATTCACTGGGACTGTTTGCATGTCTTTTGCCACATATTATATTCAAATTGAAATAACATGCACATAATCTTACCTCTCATATGATTTTTAAAATCATATTTCATTAAATCAAAAGAAAAAAGAAAAAGAAAGAGCAAACAAATTTACAATGATCCATATCACTGGGAGTGATGATGTAATAAAGTTGTTGCTTAAGGAACTTAACTCTGAAACATTTCTTTATTTCTCAATCAATCCAACACTGAAGAATAGTTGCATCTAACTTAAAATGATAATTTATAAAATATGTATATGATATTATAGGCTATTTAAATTGTGCCTCTCCTACACTACTTTTTCTGCCATATTGTTACTATTTTGTGATATATTTCACATGCTGTTACTACTCTGTTGCCAAGTAGGTTCTCCCCCCATCCTCTGACATGTATGAGATTGGTCAAAGTATTAGTTTCTTCCCATTCCATGCTAAATATTTCAGAGAAGCTAATAATCACAAAAACAATTTGTTTCTGATTAAAAAAAAAATTGAACACTGCATCTTCATTTTATTATATTTTGCAATTCTGCAGAACCCAAATAAAATACCAAAGGCACAAGTTATTGAGGCAAAATTGATCTTATTCCTGGCACTGGTAGTTGCAAAGCCATCTTGGCAAGAACAAAGTCTTTCTAAATATTGTCCAAAGGAAGGCTGAAGAAGCTATGAACAACACAAGCAGGACTGATACCTTTGGGAAACCTTTTACCCAGGCCAATCTATTTTCCGTAAAAGAAAAAGAAGTACCTTAAAAATGCTTTCAGTTATAATAAGAGCTTTGAATTCAAAGTGTAAACATCTTTATCTCTTACTTCAAAATGAATGTTGATTCTTTAAATGATGGTGTTGCTTTTCATTTGGTATTGAACAAAGGGACTGGATATTTTAGAATGAAACCAATTTGTGTTACAAACCAAACAAAATAATAGCTTTCTAAACAATGCAGATTTGGTATTGCTTTTGTCTTCTTTTTTGTTCCATTGTTATATATTTTTTCAATTGTGTTTGGATTTTTAAAAAAAGGTCAGGTGGATATATATAGTCAGTTGTATAGAAGCTTTTCTATTTCATCTGAACTTTTCTTCTTTGTTCAGTGCAATTAGGGATTCCTCCCCAAGTTTTTTTTTTTTTTAAATGTGTCCCATTGATGTTGGGCACTGTGTTTATCTGGACTTTCAGCTCACAGTCAGCATTCAGCCCCATGCTGATTATTTCTGTGCTGTGCAATGGATTTGTCACAGTAGTGTTTCCAAAGGATCTTTCTGTGAAGTAATAATAGTACCAAGCATGAATACGCATACGCACACATACAGACACACAAAAAGATCAGGTTGTTACAAGAAGGCAGGCCACAGCTGCAAATACTACTAAACAGGACATTATTAAATTAAATAGTACAGACAAAGGAACTAAATATAAGAGATCAAAAGTTCAGTGCTTTCTATGCAGTCTGCAATGTATTTTTTTTTTCATAGGATTTGGACAGTATATCAACAGTTATTATAAAAATAACTATTGGAAAAAGGATTAAGAAGGTGAGAAGTTCAGATATTTTTTAAAGACCTGGAAAATGCTATCTCCTAGACCTAGAGAGAAAGAAAACATTAATTGAAAGACACCACCATAAAACCCAAAATGATAGGTGAATCCTGTCCTTCTGTAAAATAATATAGAAGTTCAAATATGCATGTCTCTGGTAGATAATTTCAACTCGTTTACATCTATGTAACAGAAATGTAAAATTACTGAACAAGTTTTATAGTTTGGACATTTCAAGGTAAAATTAATGTATTATCTCAGTTGAATTTCTAAGGTTTTGATGTCCATAGAACACCTTCTTAATATTAATATTAACCTTCTTAATAAGACAAACTAAAGTCCATAATCATTTTAAAAAAACTGGTTTTAAATATGTCCCATTAAAATTTCCATTCTCTGATCAATTCTCTTTTTCACCACTATTTATCAAAAACAAATATGATGGTTTCATAACTGTTTTTCAAGATAGATAATTTTTTATGTGAAAATCATTGCTGGCAATGTGACCTCTTTGTTAAGTATTCAGTAGCTGGAGGACAACTTTTTTCTTTTCTCAATAGTTACAATAGTGTTTGACTCTGCCATTGCCAAGCAATAGAGGATATGAAGATCATCAGATTACCAGGTACACCAGCAATTCCTGACATTTGCAAAGAAGTTTCTACTTGTGGTGAGACATATTCAATGGAACTTTTTTTCTGTTAAGTTTGTTTAATATAATAAAATACAGCTTCAATTAGAAATTCTTTCAAATGTCTAAACAATTTTTTTTACATTTTTTTGGTAGAATATGATGTTCTTGCTCTTATTTAGTATGTAGTTCAGAGGTGGAATTCAGCAGGTTCTGACAAGTTCTGGAGTGGAAATTTTGAGTAGTTCGGAGAACCAGCAAATACCACCTCTGACTGGCCCTGCTCCATCTATTCTCTGCCTCCCAAATCCCAGCTGATTGGCTGGGTCTTCTTTTGTTGCCCTGAACAGGAGAATGTAGCTGGAAAGTAGTTTAATGAGCTGGAGAAGGAATGGGATTTTGCACTATCCTTCCCCTGGAGTGGGGAGGGAATGGAGATTTTACAGTATCCTTTCCTTGCCATGTCAAGCCACACCCACCATGCCACACCACGCCCACCAAGCCATGCCCACAGAACCAATAGTATTTTTTTTAAAATCTCACCACTGATGTAGTTGCTTCGTATCTAGTGTGTAGATTGTAAATTGAGAATTGCTTGAATCTCGTTGTATAACCTCTTAACTGGCAGTCAGTTAAATATAAATAAAAAGAAAGATTTATGTGGAAATTGCTCCTATTTGGTTTTCTAATAAAAGTGATGCTGTTGCAGTTACTAAGTAGAAATTATATATCTGACAAAGTCTGGAGATATTCTTTCACTTCAATTACTTCAGTAATTTAGTTATTCAAATTTAGTTATTCATCTACAGATTTGTTGGAGATTTTCAAAAGCCATTAGTGCCCAGTTCTAGCTTCAATTTTCTTTTACATCTATATTTCTTGAAATTTCATCTGAAAGTTTTAGTAGAATGAGTCTATATAGTGTGAACTTTTTCATATTAAGTACTTTTAAAGAAGGGAAATAGTATAATCAACTATATCACTTCTAATTGTAGGACAATATAATACTATATTGATTAATGGTTGCAGTTGAAATGAACAATGCAGTGCTACAAAATGGTAAGGAAAGAAAATAAATTTGTTTAGCTGTTAAGCATATCGTATCCTAACAAATTATTGGACTATGGGCCTTGAAATGACATTAAGACTGAACACTATAATTTAGTCACTTTATCCAAATTTGGATAAATTTAAAATGTTGTAGTGAGTAGGTACTGGGACAATTGTCTTAGGTTTTACATTCTAGCTTGCATGTGTTTCTATCTCAAAATACTAGGCAGTCTTATCAATTACCAGCAATGGTTGAAGGTTCTTTGAGTTACAAAAGATGAATCTGGTTATCTGTTTTCAAAAATTAACCAATCTGGTACTTTATATTATTAATTTCTGAAGTCAATATGAAATTTATAAATCTGACAATGAATTTTAAGAAGCTAAGTTGCCACTTTAATCTTAAATAAATGAAAGCAAAATGATGTTTTATTTCATGTGCAAAAAAATTGGATAACAAAAGAACTGCTGGTTTTCAGTTAACAAATACATCTTTCTGAACCTTTTCAGCAGAAGTGTTAAGATATGATACATTTGATCTCATGTTGATTTCCATTTTCAAAGAATATTATTTGCACATTTTTGTTGGCTAAATTCCCTAATGAATCATATAAGTGAACACAATTTTCCCTTGTGATATTATAATAGCAAAAGAGGTGTTCTTTTTGGTTGTTGTAGAAAAGTCTGAGGTTCCTCACTAGGGTAACAATAAGTTTCCCTTAATTACTTAGTGTGTTATAGTGAACAATTAGCAGATACCTATCTTAATACCCATATGCATAAACAACAGTGATAACAGTGATAAAGTGTCATCACTCATTATGGTGTAATGACCCAAGCCCTAAAGTTTATTCCAGATTTTGGATGCAATCAAGTATAATGGTTTTACATTGTAAATTTTTGTACATCATTTTCTTCCCTTTCTTCCCCATGGATATAAACTACCTTCCACTTACATGTGCTTATACCATGATGCATAAACAAAGGAAGTGGTATTTGTGTGTGATGACATAAACTTGTTTTGATTGTTTGCCCTTCCTTGACTCCACCCCATTGTAGACATGAGCTGAGAAGAATTTTAAAGAAAGAAAAAGAATTTTGATGAGGCCAAAGAATGGTTGACTTAATATTCACTCAGTGCTGGTAATGTTCTCAGAAATGTTATAAGCCATAGCAGAAGGTTTCCCTGACTTGATGAAAAGACAATGCAAGCATAGTGAAAACAATGATATACAGTCTACCTTCTTTCTCTCTCTTTCTCTTTTTCTGTGGATAGATAGATAGATAGATAGATATAGATAAATGATATAGATAGATAGATAATCTCTATTATACTGTTATAGGAAAAGAAAAATCTGAATTACACAGTCTGCTAGCCAAGACAGCTTTTAAATCCATTTATAGAACATTCTGTTTTAGCTCTATACAGTAGAACCTCTAGTCACAGCCATAATTCATTCCATAACTTGGGTGGCAATCCCATTTGGTTGT